>NC_041391.1:310609809-310640183 GCF_002162155.2 Triticum dicoccoides
CCGCCGCCCGCACGCACGACGAGGTTCACCGCTGCCTCGACTTCCATGCCGTTTTTTTAGAAAACCGATCGGTTTTCCGTAGGTTTATTTCAGTTTTTTTAGTTTCGGTTTTTTTATTCGATCGGTTTTATTTTTGGTTTAGTTTAATTAGCGAATGTTCGCTCGTTCGTTCGTTTTAACGAACATGTTCGTCAGATTAGGTTTAGTTAACGAACGTTCGTTCGTTAACCTGTTCGTCGTTTTTCTATTTTCTCGGATTTAATCCGCGATTTTTCTGATCACGATTCCTGATCCGACTTTCATTTTAGTATAACTTTTCGCTCGTTTATCGGAATCAGGCAATTCAAGCGCCTGGAGTTTCGTCTCGAAACCCTCTTTCCGAATAACCAACTTAAACAAGTTTTTGCTTCTGTAAAATTTGACTTAGATCCAGATTAGTAAAACGAAGCTGTTTTCTTTTGCCGTTTGACTTCCGTTGCTTCGTTTGTTTTGTTTCTTTTTGCAAACTGGGGTTCTTAAGTTAAACTTTCTGGTTAGATCTTCTATTTGAGTTTTACCTGTGCATTAGATAAGTACTTATTGTATGCTTGTTTGTTTGTCTGCGATAGAATACCCGGAGTGCGCCGCCTATTACTTCAAGTCTCTAGGTTTCGCGGATCATCAGCAAGGCAAGTAACACTTTGATCATACCTTTTCTCATACCCAGTTTTTATGCATTAGATCAATCCTCAAACATTGCATGATTAGGATCTAATTAAATTGTGGGTTATGGGAAGTAGTTGAGGTAGTACCTATTACCTGTTTTATTTTCAAACCCTTGGGAGTTACTTCTACGTTTGCTTTATGCCATGCTATGCTAGTAGACGTGGATTGGGTGAGTGTATCCATGACAAATGTGAGATTGTTAATTAATGGTTTACTTAAGGTGGCAACTTAAACACACATCTGGGTGGATTGAGGTACCTGGTTTCCAGGATTTGCCTGTTTTCCTTCGGACCGCCACCCAGGCTCAAAGGGATCATAAGATTATTCAAACTAGAAACTTACGTGTGCAGCCACAAGCCATTATGGGCTCTGGCATAGTTGATTAAGTCGTGCGAACTCTTACGGGTAGACTAGCAGATGTAGGGGAAAGTAGGTGTACCGGTGTACCCTATGTAAGGTGCTAGCGCTTCCGAAAGACTATGTATCGGTCATCCGTTTCTCAAACATCATGTAGTGCGAGAAATCCAACGGAGGCAATTGAGTCTTGTGGGGAAAAGTGCGCAAACCTATGTAGAGTGTATAAACTAATCATGGTTAGCCGTGTCCCCGGTTATGGACATCTTGAGTATCTAGTACTTGGATATCATGTGAATCTCATCATGTTACTCTAATTAATATTGTTGGGTTATTTAATGAGTACTTTTTAATTGGGATTGAGAATGTTGTCAACCATTCTCAATGTTTAACAACCACCATGATAGTTAAATAAATTTATTCCTTTGCAGTAGGGGAAAATTGTCTTTACGCAAAACTGTAACCATAGAGCTTTCCACCAGCCAAATATGCATGTTGTATAGCTTATTCCATCATTATTCTCTATGTGTTACATTGCTAGCATATTCCATGTGCTGACCCGTTTTTGGGCTGCAACGTTTCATGTTGCAGACTTTTCAGACGACGAGTAAGGTGCTTAGGTCGTGGTTCTATAATCAGTGATGCCGTTGGAGTTGATGGACTAGCTTATTCTTCCAAGTCTTCCGCTGTTATCGTACTTAGATGGCCTTAAGCCATATTTATTTTATTAAGTTCTCTTATGAGACATTCGATGTAATAAGTGTGTGATTGCTACTCTGTTATAAATCCTTCAAGTACTGTGTGGTGTCAGCATTACTGATCCAGGGATGACACTGAGCACAGAGATCAGACTGTTTGAGGTCTGGTCGCTACAATGTGACCAAGGGAAATTTCACAATAAATCCTATGTAACATGGCATCACAACTAATAGACTCCACATGAGAATCATCATACTCATCATAAATGGGCAAGAAATCATCACATGAGGAAGTTGCACTAGCATGAATCATGGAAATAGGTGGGTCAACATCATGCAAGCAATCAATGTCAAGAATGTCCACTAGTGGGACTAGAGCATCACCGTCACCTTTGTTACCTTTGTCAGTCAACTCGAGTGGTGTAGGTGAGGTGGGAAAGACCAAATGGTGGTCATCTTCATCTTGATGGAACCATGTGTGGGGTGCATCATATTCCACCATGGCCATCGTTTTGTCCAACTGGAGGACGAAGTTGTCGAGGATCGACGCATCATCATAAATGGGACCTAGCACAAAATGAGAAGACACAATAGAGGTAGAGGTCAAGTTGTTGGAAATGCAAATGGCCTCACGAGACCTATCAACTATCTCACTCTCTCTATGTGGTGGTTCACTCACTCCCTCGAAGTAGGTGTACTCAAAGTCACATATGGTGAAGTCACTCATCTCTCTCAAGTGGTGGGGGTTGTGGCTCTCCTCACATGGAAAGTGGGGCAACTCGTCATATATGGGGCTAGTGGTGAAGTCACTCTCACTCTCAATATGGTGGCACAAGTCACTCAAGTCATCATACGTCGCCATGGTCGAAGGGAAAATCCCATGCTCAACCATCTCGTCGCCGTTGTCGTGGATGAAGGCCGAAGATGGCACATCATCACTCTCGCCTCCTAAGATGGAAACATCATCCTTGTTCGCCACCTTGTCACTCGCCTCCAAAGCTTGGTCCTTGAAGGTCTCCGTAGTCGTACTCGTCGCCGCACCGTCTTGAAAAAGAGTCGAAGTAGACTCGGCATCATCAATAACACAAAGAGGGATGGCAGTGAAGTCAAACTTGGGAGCATCATCTTGGAGCTCGTCGGGCTTGGACATCGTGGTGGTACTAGCCTCATGCTTGTCGTAGAGCTTGGTCGCCATGAAGTGTGCTTGGGGTGGAGAAGCCTTAGCCTTCATGAGTTCTTGTTACACCTTGAGAGCACCAATGTAGTAGTCGGCGCGGGATTTGTAGTTCTTGAGGAAGATAGTGTTGGAGATGTCATTGTTCAATCCCATCATGAAGTGGAACTTCATCGAAATGGGGTCGTCCACGCCGGCTTGTCGCAAGGCAATCTGCATCTCCTTGAAGTACTTGTCGATGGACTTGGATCCTTGGATGGTGTTCTCCAATTGCCATCGAAGTTGTTCCGTGTAGGTTGGTGGCACGAACTCTCGCTGCATAGCTCTCTTCGTCTTGGGCCAACTCATCTCGTAGCTCTCCGAAGGAGTGTGAAGCCACCATGTCGAGGTGTAGTCGTGGAAGTTTCTTATGGCGCACTTCACTTGATCTTCTGGACGAACTTGATGTAGCTTGAGGTAGTCGTCCATTAGGCGCTCCCACTCGAGATACTCCTCGGGTTCTTAAGTCCCATAGAAAGGAATCTTGTGGTCGGTGTCGAGGTCGTAGTAGCTCGTGGAAGTCGCGGACTTGAGCTTGGGGAGCTTCTCTTGAGCGTAGTCTTGGGGTGCTTGTTGGCAAAGATGTCGTATGTCCGTAGGCGAAGATGCCTTGAAGTCACTTGGCGAAGATGCCAAGGGAGATGGTGAATTCGTTGAGCGGTAGTTGGTCTTGAGCTCTTGACCTTCATGTTCTTGTTGGTGATGGTGTCGATGCTGATGTGATCTTGCCGTAGATGGTAGCTCGGAGGCACGTGCTCTTGAGCGTCTTCTTGAAGATGAGGAAGATTGCTTGTAGGACTTGATGAGGGCTTTGATCTCCTCCATTTGAGCTTGCATCTTGGTGTCGAAGTTGTTGTTCGTGGCATCGAGCTCGTCGTTGTTGTAGACCGAAGGAGAAATGCCTTGCCTATTCATCACAAAACTCGAGCAAAGGTGAGTAGGAAACTAGATAAACAATACCAAGTTACATTTTCCCAATGTTGAGGATGTATCCCGTTTCACTCAATGTGAGATGAAAGAATAGTGGAATTGGTACCGGACTTGTTCACTCACACCTATCAAGTAAAGCTTATGGTGTAGCTTGGTGAGGATAGTGGCACAAAATTTTGATGCAAAATGTTAGCAAGAGTCAATTATGTTGAAAGCGATTCACAAATTCGCAAGTGAAACAAGTAGACCAATAGTAATAAGTGGCACATGGAAACACACACACGGATAGATAAATGGGGTCCTGCAACCAAGGAATGGGCACAAAATGTGGAATCCATGGAAAACGCTCGTGTTGCACAACTCAAGAGAGACGCTAGCACGATTGCTCAATAGGCGGATACGACACTTGCGCACAACCTATAAGATGCAAAATGTAGAAACTTCTATCCCATGTGTGCTATGTATGTATGGTTCCCGATGTTTCTCTCAAGATGATCAAAGATGATTGGATATGACAATCTTATATGCAATGTGATATGATGCTATGGCACTTCCTTACAAGCTTCTTTGTTCTTTCTTTTTTTTTGCTTAAAAGCGTATTCTTTTTTTTTGTATGGCCACTTTTGCACAGTGCACAAACCAAGGTAGCAATTGTGTATATGCGGGAACAATCTTGTGACACAAGAGATGATATGATAGCAAGATGATACCAATATGATATGGTATGTATGCAATGGAAGGGATGATCACTAATGTGCAGAAGTAATGTTGCCGGCAATACTCAAAGGCTAGTCTCGATAGGCAAGTAACACAAAATGGGCTAGGGGTTATCAATGCAATGGCAAGGGGAATATACAATGGTGTCGTCGAGGTTACCGTCCTTGGCGAGATGAGAGGTGGTGTTGCCGATGTCGACCCATTCCTAGTTAGCCGAAACACCCTAGGAAACCGAAAAACTGCAAACTCAAAATCTCCAAAGACAAATGTCAAATGGTGGTAGTAGAAAGCGGTGGTAGTTTGCACTTGGCAATGCGGAAGTGGAATTATGGGATATACACATGTCAGAGTTGAAGTTTCCGTCCCTAAGTAGCCGAAACACCTTAGGAGACACAAGCCACAACTCAAACAAGCTCAAACAAAATTGGGATAGGTTGGGGTGGCGAAATGTATAAAGGGCAAGGTTATGCGGAAGTGGTGGTGGTGGTTGATGAAGAAACAACTATCCCTAAGTAGCAGAAACACCTTAGGAGACTCGAATAACTACCCAAGCAACCACTAATGCTATGGTGAACAAAATGGGTTAGGTTGCGGAAGTCGATGGTGGTAATGTGGATGATATGGTGGTGGCCCTAGGCAAAGATGCCAAAGTTCCAAAACTTTAATGGAGTCAAATGATGTTGGAGGTATTTTTATGGGATGGGGGATGTCAATAGCTTCAAAACGAGCTAAAGAACGTCGAAAACGGACTCCGGATGAATTAGTTATGGCCGAAACAAGACTTTAGCCTTGTCAGTTTCAGGGTTAGCCGGACATCCGGGAGGAGGTCCGGATGATCCGGGTCAGGTCCGGATGATCCGGGTCAGGTACGGATGATCCGGGAGTACTTTCGGATGATCCGGGTTCGTCAACTCAGCTAAAGGTATTCGGGCGGGTGGGTTATCCAGACATCTGGGAGACGGTCCAGCTGATCCGGGAGGTGTCCGGATGATCCGGGCAGGTCAAACTGCTTGGGATTTCCTCTCGGGGACGAAATTTTGGGCGGAAATGGATGATTTTCGAGGCAAAGTTGAGGAGATTTTGTGGATGAAAGGCGGGGGAAACTTGGGGAAATGCTAGATCCACTTGAAACCAAGCAAATCCATGGATCAAAATCAACAAAACATCATCAAACCCACAAATCACAAAAAAAATTGGGGCTATTCTTGGTGGGGATTTTCGAAATTGGGGAAGAACACAACAAAATTAGGCTCGAAAAAGAGGGGTAGGTGCTCCAAATTCGTGATCAACCTTGCTCTGATCCAAGAAGATTTAGGGTAGAACTCTAGACGCCCAATCTTTCATGATTGGAGCGGATCCCTACGAGGAACACAAAGAATACGGGGAAGAAAGAGAGAAATCACAAGGGGAAACACTCAAGAACAAGTCCAATCACACATCCACTAGAAAATCAAACACACAAGATCCACAAGGTATATGAACAACAAAGGGAAAGATACAAGGTAAGGTTCATCTCCAAGAGGAGGTCTTGATGGTATCCTAGACGGATCTTCCCACGAGGGGGGGGTCTTGAATCCAAGATGGATCTTCTCCGAAGAGGCCGCGGTCTCTCACAAGGAGTAGATCCGTATGGATGAGCAAAGCTCTATCTCAAATGAGCTAAACCTATGTTGCCTTAGAAAGGAGCTGGAGGAGGTCTATTTATAGCCCAAGGGGCGAAGGGCTAAGTGAGGGGGCGAATGGGTACATGGGCCTCGACCTGGAGGCATGCACGCAGGAAAGGCCGGATGATCCAGATGGGGGTCTGGATGATCCGGGCATCGTCCGGATGATCTGGCTCCGCCGTGGAGATTCTGCAAGCTTCGGGTGTCTTCGGACGCAATTATCTGGATGATCCGGAGGGGGACCCGGATGATCCGGACAGTGGTTCGGACGTCCGGCCTGGCTCTAGCAGCCGCTCCATCTTCTTCTTCTCCTTTTTTCCGTCTTCTCTTGTATGCTTCTCTCACGGACGGTGTAGTCATTTCTTGGCGCTTGCACTCCTCCTTGACATCCGTGAAGCTCCGACAATACCTATGCATGCACACACGAGAAGTGTCAAGTAGTACACCATCCTCGAAGGGGTCAAGTGAACACGTGTAAAGGAGAAGATTCACCTTTATGTATGAGAAGTAGAGGTCGCACACGTCACTTGCCAAACGGATTCTTGGCATGGTGATGCCCGTAGGATGCTGCTCATCAGTTGTCGTCTTCAGGTAACTGTTTGGTTCAATTCTGCAATGTGATGTTCAATTCTTCAGGCTACAATTTTGTATTGTCTTCCATGTGAGAAATAAATCGAATTTATCTTTACAAAATACATGAGAAACGAATACAATTGCTATATTTCCAAGTTGTTCAAGCATGCTTGGTTTGGTTATACATTGTGCAATGTGGTGCTCAGTTAACGTTTGGTTCATTTGTGTTGTGGTGTTTAGTTAACTATTTGGTTCAATTCGCAATGCGATGTTCAATAGTTGTGGGTGCATTCTGTTATTGTATACCATGTGAGAAGTAAATCGAATTTGGCTATACTAAATACATGAGAAACAAATACAATTGCTATATTTCCAAGTTGTTAAGCATGCTTGTTTCGGTTAACTGTCTGATCTTCTATTAGGAGTATGTTATATTTTGCAATGTGGTGCTCAGTTAATGTTTGGTTCATTTGTTGTGGTGTTTAGTTAACTGCTCGGTTCAATTCTGCAATGCGCTATCCAATTGTCATGGTTGGAATTTTGTATTGTTGCGCATGTGAGAAATAAATCAAATTTGGCTGCACTTAATACATGAGAAACATATACGAGTGCTATATTTCCTAGTTCTTAATCTTGCTTGGTTTGCATAAATGGGTTTTACATGTGGCTTGAATTAATCTGATGAGTCTGCAATATGCTTATTTTTCATCAACATATTTTACTGATAGCATGTGAACCCTTACTTAACCTGATGACTAACTACCTTATATGTGTTGCAGGGAAACAATATAACGGGAAGCATTGAGGTTTACAATCGAGGTTAGCACGTGCATGGTCCGTTGTCTAGTAGCACATTATTGTGCAATTGCAGGAACCATTCTAATACTTAGGTTTTTAACAATTTGGTCTTGCACATGTAGGTCCTGCTGTCAGAGGTTTTGACCCACTGTTCGACCCTTTTTGCATATGGGGAAATGAGTTGTCCATGAATATCAATCAAGTCAAGAAACTTAGAAAGATTGTTAGGATAAAGAAATTGGTGACAAAAAGCAACAAGATCTTTGTCTGCACAATGAAGAAGACATCAGTTCACTACAAGATGGTACTAACTATAATACCTTGCCTTTTTTATATTCCTTTGCCCCATTTCCAATATAGAGAAGATATTTATGCACATCCTTGTTTTCAGGCCTTTCCAAAGCAGTTCACTAATGATTACCTCTCAAACCACCTCTATGGTCAGGAGGCGAGGAAGGTTTTCATACAACACCCATGGTTCAATATTTAAGTGTTCCTGAAGAGGACGAAGGATGGACGGTCAATCATCCACGGGCACTGGCCTAAAGTTGCAAAGACCTTCAACATCAATGAAGTCTCAATATTCGCCTTCCGCTTCAGCAGTTTTCCCGATGAGATGCATCTCTCTATGTACTGTCTATGATGGTAATTTCGAAAGGTCATGTGAAACTTGGTGCTAGTGCAGTTGTGTAATGGGGTAGCTGAGTGATGAAGCTATCATGTTGTACTCTGATGTATTTCAATTATGAAATCCTGCTTCCTTAATATGGGGATGAAATATATTATGTGTTTAATATGAATGTCAATTAGATTAATAAATAGATTATTAATAATAGGGTAATTATAGCTTGCTAATGGCGAATTAGCCTGCTAATTGGTTTTTGCTATTGCAAACGGTTATTGAGAAAATACCGTGGGCGATGACCTAAGGCAACGCACACAGTTTCTAGGAATAAACCGTGTTGGATCGATGAACAATCACACACGATATTCTCTTCAAAACTGTTTGCGTTAGGCCACCTTGCGCAAACGTTTACCGCATAAAAGCTGTGTGTGATGGATAGCCTTTGCCACATAGTTTCTTCTACGCACCGTGTGTGATGCATTCAGTAACACAAATGATAAAAAAATTAATATTGTGTGCGATGGGAACGCCATCACAAACGATTTAACGGGGAAAATTGTGTGTGATGCACCTACGAACGGAAAAACGTTTTCCTTGCAGTGACTGTGTGGGATGTATGTACGAACGGAAACGCTTCGCGTGGACTGACTGTGTGGGATGTACTTACGACCGGAAATGATTTCGTCTATATAACCGTATTTGGTCGCTCGCCCGACCTCATTTTGCTGACCGTGTGAGCCAGGAGGGCATATCCCCGACGGTTTCTGGGTCGTGTGGGAAGGACCCCCTAATCGCCCACACTCACTAGGCGGCGGTTCCAAATGCCGTCGTGGAAAGGGGTTTTAAACCGTTTGTATAACACCGACGTGTACCAGTGCTTGTATTGCTTCTAACTTTGTTGTATTTCATCTGCTTACTTTACACATCATACCTATCAATATGACATGTGTTCCTGTTTCTAGAATATATTGTATCTGATCACACCATGTTCTTACATCAAACTATTGTTCTTGCGTATCCTACATCAGCCACTTATGATGAGGCACCTTTAAGTCACCACTGTGATATTGGTTGCATCTTGCATATGATTTTCTAGCATGTACTACTTCTAATTTGTTGAAACGCCAGATAGTTTGAATTTGCCAGAGTGATATTGGTTGCATCTTTCATATGGTGTCTAGCTTGTAGTGCTTCTAATTTGTTGAAATTAATGCATTCTCCTTCGTTACCACATCATTCGTGTGAATATGTCACACCGTCATGTTTTTGTTACATATTCCATCCTCGTATCATGTGTTTGCCTTTCATCCGAGTAGTGTTCATCAGTTTCATGCATGAATGAGTTCTAAAGAGTGAATTTTATTCCTTTTTCTTATCGGTTTAATTTCACAATGCAAAATCAATACAACTGAAGGAAATTAGTAAGGCAGTGGATGATGTTGATCCTTCAGAGCAACTCAAACATAGGGTCTCCATAGATTCTACTCTGCCATCCTCCCAAGAAGATTCGCAAGACAACACAAGGTTGGATGGTCAATGTAGTTGTGTAGATGATGAGCACATCTCCCCTATTCCACCATCACAGGTTCCCACTCTAACATGGCACTGTTATATGTGGTTGTGTTTTCCGTATGATGTCTATTTTGTATTGCTTCTAATTTTATTGAATTGCATATGCGTAGCTTACAACTTATACCTGCAACAATCACTTACCCATAAGACACATTTAACTTGGAAGTGTGATGTAGGTTGCATCTTGCATTGTCTTCTAGCTTGTACTGCTTCTAATTGTTAAAATGGCACTTATGACGAGACACTTTTTACCTGGTAGAGTGATATTGGTTGCATGTTCATATGGTGCCTAGCTTTCATTTCTTCTCATTTTGTTGAAATGCCTTCTGCTTACTGTTTTTCATACATATTCCATCCTCCTATCATATGTCTGAATATGCAATGATGTCATTTTTTATATATATTCTATCCTCCTATCATGCGCTTGCCTTATGTCAAAGTAGTGTTCATCTGTTTCATGCATCAACCAATTATACAGAGCAAATTTTATTCATCTTCTTGTGGTTTTGACTTCAGAAGGCAATAACAAAAAAGAGGAAGGAAAAGTGTAAGTTAGGGGATCTTGGTGGTCCTCCAGACCGATGCAAACAGAGGCTCTCTAGATTTTCCACTTCTAATGCTACTGCAGTTGAAGTCCGAAGTCTACATATCTCCCCTACTCCACCATCGCAGGTGCTTGCTCTAAGTTGACAATGTGATAATTGGTTTCATGTTGCATATGTTGTCTAGCTTGTATTTCTTCTATTTTGATTAAATTGCACCTGCTGAGTTTATACGTTATACATGTGCATATGACATGCCTTTCTGTGTCTAGGATACAATTCATCTATCTATCATACCATGTTCTTACATCAAAGTACTAATGTTGTGTATCCCGCATCAATCACTCATGATTGGACGCTTTTAACTTGGCAGTGTGATAGTGGCTTCATCTTGCATTGATTTCTAGGTTGTACTGCTTCTAATTTTTCGAAATGCCACTTATGACAGGACACTTAACTTGTCAGAGTTATATTGGTTGCATCTTTCATATGGTGTCTAGCTTGCATTACTTCTATTTTCTTGAAAATCCTTCTGCTTAGTTTACACATCGTAGTTGTGAATATGTCACGTTGTCCTGTTTTTCTTACATATTTCATACTCCTCATATGGTTGTCTTACATAAAAGTATTGCTTGTCTGTATCATGCATCAATGAGTTCTGAAGAGCGATTTTATTCTTTTGTGTTGTGGGTACGGCTTGACATGGCAAAGTCAGAAAAGAGCAAGGAAAAGAATATAGTAGGGAATGGTGTTACTCATCAGGTGCAACCGAAAAGGATCTTCCCTCGAGATTCTACTGCTACTTATAGTGCAATAGAAGGTTCAAGTCCACCAGCTAAATCTACAAACACAGTATCACCTGCTCCACTAGCTGTAGCATCCCCTTCAACTGTACCGGCATCTCAACGAGTTACTCGTTCGTTTGCTCTGCAACTGGCCTGTTCCCAAGCTGCCTTCACACCTAACACTACTTCCGAAGCACTGCTGGCACAACATGACTTGGCAAGATCAGATGAACCTCATGAGCATCAACACCAAGACGGTACCTGACCGGGTCAAGTTGCAATTGCATGCTCCTTCATATGTACTCTCACAGTTTGATGTGCACTAACACTTTGCACATTCGTTGTTGAACTAGCACCACGACGCAAGCGGAAATAGACATCAGAGATAATGCTTGATAGATTAACAAAATCTAGAGGAAGAATGGAGATCCATTTTGAGGCAGGTTTAAAAAGGCCACGTGATGCTATAGAGTCTGCCAAGTTAGTATCAGAGGCAACCATTGTCGTTAGGTGTCATGCACGTATCCTCACAACGTGGATCTAGTACAGGAATGAGAAAGAGGATACCTAGTTTAACACCTTCCTTGACCATTTATCCGTATGTAATGTTATTCATCACAATTTGTAATATTATCTTGCTCTATCCCATACTTTCTAGCTTCCTTCTAATAAGACTCTCATTCTTTTTTCAACAGATGAGGTTCATTTGGATCCGAAAGATGGTGCAACTAAACAAGCATGCACTAATGTTTTTCAGTCTGCTCTACGACAGTATCGGTATCACCTTAGGAAAACTGACTTTGAAGGGAAGGCTAACAATTAAATCTCCCAAACATCTCGAGTGGAATATATTACAGATGAAGACTGGACAGCCCTTGTTAAACACTGGTTTGATCCAAAGTATCAGGTAGGGTATATGTATTTGATCAGATCACATAATGAACTCGTATTTACGTATGTGCCTTACAAGTGTATCTTCTTCTAGGCTAACTGTTTGAAGAACAAGACTAACCGTTCTAAAGTGAAATTCCAACAGACAACAGGATCTCGTAGCTATATTGCACACTGCGAGGCTCTTGTAAGTAGCTACTAGTTCCTTCTTTTTTGTGCCATATTATCATATCGAAAGTACTTCACAGATGACATTTGCCTGAACGACGCTTGGACGATGACTAAACCAACTGCTGGTGATGTTCTAGCCTCGGGCTTCGACGGTGGATATGGCATGTCGTCTGTGTTTCGTGCGATAACTGTCGTGCATGTAGCAGGGTTCTTATCATATCTATATTGACTTGTTCCAAATACAGAGGAAAGCCCGTGCGGACCAAAAAGAACCAGAACCAAATGTAGTTCAAATCTTCAAGGATTGCCACACCAGCAAGATGAAGGGCATGAGCACACCAGTCCAAGCCGCTGTTGTAAGTCCTTACTCCTCCTGCCTTTGAACTACTTGTTACTATGACGTGTTCATTTAACCGCTTGGTTTGCAGTGAAAAGTCAGTTACTCTATTCACCTTTATACACAGTTGTCTTAATGTATCATTTCAGCTTACATGGTTTAAAAGAGAGGAAGGATATTTTTTTGGTCTTGATCTGTAATCTAGTTGTGATGTTCACGTGCCCACACAACTATACAATAGCCTGTTTGTTTGATATCTGTTTGCCCATGATATGAATGATGTCATACTATGTTCATCCTAGTTTTAACCATGTCTTTTATCCTTAGATGTCAATGAATGTGAGGAAATAGACAATACAGTAGGCATGCTACATGGACAAATGTTCCGAAAGTGATTTTATTATGTACTTGGCACTACAATACATGCTAATCTATTACAATAGTTCACCAAAATAAGTTATGTATAAACATGAAACCTATTTTGTTAGTTTTTGTCTCATTAAGTTCAAACTTTTAGCAAGCTCTGGAACAAATGATTGAACAGCCACAACCACCTGAAGGTGACGAGTCTACCACAGGCACAATGTCACCTCTTGCTGCAGTGCGTCAGTATTTCTCCACTAAAAGTGCAAAAAGCACCTTCCTGCGTAATTCTGGGTTGGTTGTCAAGGTAACCTCGTCCAAATTGCCTACTGAACAAGATCTTCCGGCTAGACAATGTGATATATCTATGCTCTAGGCACAAGTACAATCCCAAATGAAGGTTGTTTCAGAAACAAGAATGTTAGTTGACAAATGTTGTCAAGATATGAATGGTTTTGAAACCAGACTATCAGACATTTGCTTCATTGTTCAAGAGCAATGGTAGAAAAAGGGGAAGATCATGCTGCTCCATCAGATTCTACAGCCTGAAACATTAGCACTCGGTTCAAATGATCTGTGCTCTATACATCTGATGGTGCTTTTATCTGCAAGGACTGTAAACTTTGTGCCAACAGCTTTTGTTGTATGGCTGGAATTTATTTTGTTGTGATACAACAATTATCGTGCTGCGAACGGCTGTAGAAATTACGATGCTATTTTTGTATAGTATAGGTTTATCTTAGTAATGTATTCGGCCGAAAGCTTCGTAGGAGCCCAACTTCATTGGGCCCATAATTCCAATTGGGCTATGATACGTCTCCAATGTCTCTATAATTTTTGATTGTTCCATGCTATTATATTACCCGTTTTGGATGTTTATGGGCTTTACTTCACACATTTATATCATTTTTGGGACTAACCTACTAACCAGAGGCCCAGCCCGTATTGCTATTTTTTTGCCTATTTCAGTGTTTCGAAGAAAAGGAATATCAAACGGAGTCCAAACGAATGAAACCTTCGGGAGCGTGATTTTTAGAACGAACGTGATCCCGAGGACTTGGAGTGGAAGTCAAGAAACAATCAAGGCGGCAACGAGGGTGGAGGGCACGCCCCCCTACTGGGCGCACCCCCCTATCTCGTGGGCCCCTCGGGAGTCCACCGACCTACTTCTTCCTCCTATATATACCCATTTACCCCGAAAACATCAGAAGCGACCACGAGAAACTATTTCCACCGCTGTAACCTTCTGTATCCGTGAGATCCCATCTTGGAGCCTTCGTCGGTGCTTCGCCGGAGGGGGAATTGATCACGGAGGGCCTCTACATCATCTCCAAGGCCTCTCCGATGAGTTGTGAGTAGATTACCATAGACCTTCGGGTCCATAGTTATTAGCTAGATGGCTTCTTCTCTCTCTTTGGATCTCAATACCATGTTCTCCATGATCTTCTTGGAGATCTATCCGATGTAACTCTTTTTGCGGTGCGTTTGTCGAGATCGGATGAATTGTGGGTTTATGATCAAGTTTATCTATGAGAAATATTTGAATCTCCTCTGAATTCTTTTATGTGTGATTAAGTTATATATGCAAGTCTCTTCGAATTATCAGTTTGGATTGGCCTACTAGATTGATCTTTCTTGCAATGGGAGAAGTGCTTAGCTTTGGGTTCAATCTTGCGGTGTACTTTCCCAGTGACAGCAGGGGCAGCAAGGCACGTATTGTATTGTTGCCATCGAGGATAAAAAGATGGGGTTTATATCATATTGCATGAGTTTTGTAGCAACCCGACCCGAATGGATCAAGTCTCTGGGCTTAAGTGTCATCCCTGGATCGGTATGCTGACACACATAGTACTCGAGGATTTATAACAGAGGTAAATCACATTTATAAAATAGCGTAAATACTATTACCTCAATCCAAATAGTGGAAGTAACAAGGTTGTGGATTCCCATCAACACCAACGGCAAAGTTGAGTGTAGAAATCGTAACCCTAACGTATCACTTACTCGTCGTAAGATTCCTGCAACATGAGACGTTGCAGCCACAAAGGGTCAGTACATTGAATGTACTGGCAAATTCACACCATAGGATAATGATGAATAATAGCTATCACTACATGCATATATGGCTGGTGGAAAGCTCTAAGTTATAATGTTTTTGCGAAAAGCCAATTTTTCCCTACTGCAAAGGAATAAATTTTATTTAACTATCATGGTGGTTGTTAAACATTGATAGTGTAGACAACCTCTCAATCCCAATTAAGCATCATCATTAAAACCCAACAAAATTAATTGAAGTAACATTATGAGATTCACATGATAATCCAAGAACTAGATACTCAAAACATCCATAACTGGGGACACGACTAACCATGATTAGTTTGTACACTCTGCAGAGGTTTGCGCACTTCTCCCCACAAGACTCGATCTCCTCCGTTGAGATTCTCGCACTACATTGTGTTTGAGAAACGGATGACCGAGACATAGTCTTTCAAAAGCGCTAGCACCTTACGATCGGGTAGACAGTTACACCTACTTTCCCCTACATCTGCTAGTCTACCACTGTAAGAGTTCGCACGACTTAATCAACTATGCTAGAGCCCATAGTAGCTTGTGGCTGCACACGGAAGTTTCTAGCTTGAATAATCTCATGATCCCTTTGAGCCTGGGTGGCGGTCCATAAAAAAAATAGGCAATCGCTAGAATACCTAGGTGCCTCAATCCACCCAGATGTGTATTAATGTTGCCACCTTAAATAGACCATTAAATAACAATCTCACATCTGTCATGGATACACTCACCCAATCCACGTCTACTAGCATAGCATGGCATTATAAGAAATGTAGAAGTAACTCCCAAGGGTTTGAAAATAGAACAGGTAATAGGTACTACCTCATCTACTTCCCAAAACCCACATATTAATCAGATCCTAACCATGCAATTGTTTGAGGATTGAAACTAATGCATAAAAACTGGGTATGAAAGGGATATGATCAAAAGTGTGAACTTGCCTGTACTGTTGATGAAGATGATTCGCACTCATGACTCCTGATAGTTTTACTCATCACACTCCGTTCAATCTATCGTAAGCACGCAATGGTAACCACACATAAGCAATCACTCAAAAGAATCGACGAAAAGAACTCGGAAAACTTCAAAAACAAGCAAACAACTCGTGCAACATAAAACAATTTATAATTGTACCAAATTTTTGTGAATTTTGCCTTATCAGAAAGTTTAGGTCAAGAGCTTCGATTTGCAAAAAGAATCAACTCAAACGGAGTTATAAAACTCAAG
Source organism: Triticum dicoccoides (assembly GCF_002162155.2). Classification (NCBI taxonomy): domain Eukaryota; kingdom Viridiplantae; phylum Streptophyta; class Magnoliopsida; order Poales; family Poaceae; genus Triticum; species Triticum dicoccoides. The sequence goes on from NC_041391.1 coordinate 310,626,042, forward strand.
TTACGATCAAACAGAGTTCAAATACTAAACTGTTTGAATTCAATTTTTAAAACTTTCAAAAACATGTTTAAGTTGTTTTAATGGATAGAGGGGATCATAACGAAGAAGTGGGTGTTGTTTTCGTCGGATTTGGATAAATAGACAAAAAGTTGTGATCATTTTAAGAACAGGGACTAATCTGTAAGAAAAGATAATTATATCTGGGTCCCTGGCTACGTGACAGAAAACTATCGGACGAACGTCCGTTTTAAAAGCATAAACGATGAACGCGTTCACTACTTAAGCTAACCGAGTGAACACTCGCTAAAAAATAAAACAAAAAAAGAGAGAAAGATCTGGATCGTTGGATCCAGATCCAACGGTGAGGGGAGGGTGGCGGTTACCCCGGCGGCGGGTCGTCGGCGGCGGCGGCTCGGATCCGTTTGGGGGCAGCATTCCGGCGGTCGTAGAGGACGGCGGAGACGTCGGGGAGGGGCGGCGCGGCGAGGCGAGGAGGATGGCGCTGTCGGCGGTGGTCCAAGGCGACGGGACGGTGCGGCAGCGGCAAGCGAATGTCGCCGGCGGCGGCGGATTCCGACGAGTGCGGCGGCGGCTGCGACGCGATGCGAGGAGGGGAGGAGAGGCGGCGGCTTTATAGGCAGTGAGGGGCAGGCGATGGCGTGGGCGAGGGGCAAGGGGAGGCGTGCGCGACGCGGTCACGGCAGCGGCGACGTGCGGCAGGCGGACTGCAGCGGGAGCTCGGGACGGGCGCGGGCGCGCTGGGCTGGGCCGCGGCCTGGCTGGGAGCTGGGCCGGCCCAGTCGGGGAAAAGTTTTTTTTAAACACGGACAAACAAAACAAATAAAGCAAGGAAAATAAAAATAATATATAGGCATATAATATATCAAAATTTGCAGAAAAATATTTTCTACAACATGAACATTTTTGTAATATCAAATAAAATCCATAGAAATTCAAATAAGGCGAAGGGTGCTTCTGCTGTAGTAAAATCCAGTAAAAAATCATTCTAAAAATACCAAAATTAATTCAAATTTATTTATCTCCAATTTTCTCATGTAGAGAATCATGTGACCCTAGTTTCCATATATTTTATTTTTGGAGAAAAATAATTAGAATAAAACTCAAATAACTCCAAATTGAAAATAAATTCAAAAGAACTTTGAATTTTTTTTTGAAACTCCCAACTCATATTTCATATGTTTTGAAGAAGTCATTTTATCTTCGCTCGTGAAAATCATTGATTTGCATAAAGTTCCTGGGTTGGAAATATTTTCCAAATGAAATTCAAATATTTTCAACACCCCTTGTCATTTAGATAAATGGAAGAAGTCATGTCATCTTCTCTCCAGGGTTTTGTGGTGAAAAGAATTTGAATTCACGGAGATCACGGATGCAAAATGAAAGTTTGGGAAAGTCCTTTTATTCCCTCTCATTTAACTTTCAAAAAGTTTCAAATTTCACTCAATCAATCACCCAACAATCAAACAATCAATCAAATCTATCTGATTACTATAACATTCCAAAATTTAGAATTTTGGGATGTTACAAGTTTATCCCTCTACATCATGTCATCTTTCTTAATGCGTTACTCTGTTCTTTATGAACTTAATACTCTAGATGCATGCTGGATAGTGGTCGATGTGTGGAGTAATAGTAGTAGATGCAGGAGGAGTCGGTCTACTTGTCACGGATGTGATGCCTATATACATGATCATGCCTAGATAATCTCATAATTATTCGCTTTTCTATCAATTGCTCGACAGTAATTTGTTCACCCACCGTAATACTTATGCTATCTTGAGAGAAGCCACTAGTGAAAACTATGGCCCCCGGGTCTATCTCTTATCATACAAGTTTGCCATCTACTTTTATTTGCATCTTTACTTTTTCCATCTATATTATAAAATACCAAAAATATATTTATCTATCATATTATCTCTATCAGATCTCACTTTCGCAAGTGGCCTTGAAGGGATTGACAACCCCTTTATTGTGTTGGTTGTGAGTTCTTGTTTGTTTGTGTAGGTGCGTGGGACTTTTGAGGAGCCTCCTACTGGATTGATACCTTAGTTCTCAAAAACTGAGGGAAATACTTATGCTACTATTGCTGCATCACCCTTTCCTCTTCAAGGAAAACCAACGCAAGCTCAAGAAGTAGCAAGAAGGATTTCTGGCGCCGTTGCCGGGGAGGTCTTCGCTCAAGTCAAGACATACCAAGTACCCATCACAAACTCATCTCCCTCGCATTTACATTATTTGCCATTTGCCTCTCGTTTTCCTCTCCCCCACTTCACCCTTGCCGTTTTATTTGCCCTCTCTTTCCCAATCTCCTCTTTCTGTCGCTCACCTTTTTGTTTGCTCGTTGTCATGGCTAGTCCTCCTATCCTCGTTATTACCCCCGAACATGAAATTCTTAATTTTAAGCAAAGGGAGGGAGAAAATTTAAAAGATGCTTGGCATAGAATTTGCAATGCTCAAAATAAATCTACTAGGAAGCTTTCTACTTCTGTTCTTCTTCGTAATTTTTATGTAGGCATTACTCCTTGGAATGGATACATTCTTGATACCATTACCAGAGGGGGTTTCTTGAGTAGCCATACGTTTGATGCTTATAATGCTATGTTAGATTTGTTTGGCCCACCACCTCTTTTGGTTAATGGAACTATTTTAACTTTGGAACATGTTATGCAAAGGCTTGAAATTATGGAAAATAAAGTTGCCACTGTTGAGTTGATTGAAATTTTGGACAAAAAGATTCATAATCAAATTACCCAATATGGATCTAGGGTTGGAGTTACTTTGAAATTTTTTTAAAGAGAAAGAACCTATAGTTAATGAAAAAATAGATCTAGATTATGCGAGAATTGGTAAACTTGAGGATATCATTACCAACTTAGGGTCGGTTTTTTCTTCCGTGAAAAACACTCCAAACCCTCCTACCAAAACTGCCAAATTTATTTATGTTCCTAAAAACAAGGGTGAATCTTCTAGTAAGGGAAATGCGTATCTCAAATCAATAAGTGTCCGTCCCAATTGTCTCTCTATCATTAAGGAACCTTTTGCTACAAATGAATTTCTTGAATTCTTGCCTAAGGGTTTAATCATTGCTAAAAAAGGGAGAAACCCCTAAAGATTATAAGTGCTCTATTTATGAATTAGAAGCCAAAGATGGCACTATTTAGATCTATCCTCGCTTTTATGCCTAGCTAGGGGCGTTAAACGATAGCGCTAGTTTGGAGGAAACCCAATTTTATCTTCTTTTTTTTGCTTCTGTTAAGTAATAAATTTTGCATCTACTTTCTGTTTAGACGTCTTTTTATGTTTTAATTAGTGTTTGTGCGAAGTAGAACCTATAGGATAACCTATGGTGATAGTTAATTTGATTATGCTGAAAAACAGAAACTATGCGCGCAAGAAAATAATTTTGGTAATTCATAGAAACATGATTTTTGCGTTGATTCTTTTGGCTGTAGATCAATAGACAAATTTCCCAGGACTTCCTATTTTGGTAGGATTTTTAGAGTTCCGGAAGTATTCGAGACTTACAGATTGCTACAGACTGTTCTGTTTTTGACAGATTCTGCTTTTCGTGTGTTGTTTGCTTATTTTGATGCATCTATGGCTAGTATGTAAGGGTATGAACCATAGAGAACTTGGAATACAGTAGGTTTAACACCAATATAAATAAATAATGAGTTCATTACAGTACCTTATGTGGTGGCTTTTCTTTCTTGCACTAACGGAGCTTATGAGATTTCCTGTTGAGTTTTGTGTTGTGAAGTTTTCAAGTTTTGGGTAAAGATTTGATGGATTATGGAATAAGGAGTGGCAAGAACCTAAGCTTGGGGATGCCCAAGGCACCCCAAGATATTCAAGAATAGCCAAAAGTCTAAGCTTGGGGATGCCCCGGGAAGGCATCCCCTCTTTCATCTTCGTTCATCGGTAACTTTACTTGGAGCTATATTTTTATTCGCCACATGATATGTGTTTTTCTTGGAGCGTCTTGTATGATATTAGTCTTTGCTTTTTAGTTTACCACAATCATCCTTGCTGTACACACCTTTTGGGAGAAACCCACTTGATTGGAATTTATTAGAATACTCTATGTGCTTCACTTATATCTTTTGAGCTAGATAGTTTTTGCTCAAGTGCTTCACTTATATCTTTTAGAGCACGACGGTGGCTTAATTTTGTATAAATTGTTAATCTCTCATGATTCACTTATATTATTTTAAGAGTCTTAGAATAGCATGGTATTTTCTATGGTTATAAAATTGCTCCTAGAATGATGGGCATCCAAGTTGGGTATAATAAAAACTATCATAGGAAGTGAATTGGATGCTATGATCAATTTGGTACTTGATAATTGTTTTGAGATATGGAGGTAGTGATATTAGAGTCATGATAGTTGGATGATTATGAATTTAAAGAATGCTTGTGTTGAAGTTAGCAAGTCTCGTAGCATGCACGTATGGTTAAAGTTGTGTAACAAATTTGAAACATGAGGTGTTCTTAGATTGTGCATCCTTATGAGTGGCGGTCGGGGACGAGCCATGGTCTTTTCCTACCAATCTATCCCCCTAGGAGCATGCGCGTAGTGCTTGCTTTTTGATGACTTGTAGATTTTTTCAATAAGTATATGAGTTCTTTTTGACTAATGTCGAGTCCATGGATTATACGCACTCTCACCCTTCCATCATTGCTAGCCTCTTCGGTACCGTGCATTGCCCTTTCTCACCTTGAGAGTTGGTGCAAACTTCACCGGTGCATCCAAACCCCATGATACGATACGCTCTATCACACATAAACCTCCTTATATCTTCCTCAAAACAGCCACCATACCTACCTATTATGGCATTTCCATAGCCATTCCGAGATATATTGCCATGCAACTTTCCACCGTTCCGTTTATCATCATGACACACATTATCATTGTCATATTGCCTTGCATGATCATGTAGTTGACATCATATTTGTGGCAAAGCCACCATGCATAATTTTTCATACATGTCACTCTTGATTCATTGCCCATCCCGGTACACCGTCGGAGGCGTTCATATAGAGTCATATCTTGTTCTAGTTTTGGGTTGTAAGTCATGAGTTGTGAATAAATAAAAGTGTGATGATCATCATTATTAGAGCATTGTCCCCAAAAAAAGGAAATGAAAAAAGGCCAAAAAGAAAAAGGCCAAAAAAAAGAAAGGCCCAAAGAAAAAAAAGGAAAAAAGAAAATAAAAATAAAAAGGGCGCAATGTTACTATCCTTTTCCACACTTGTGCTTCAAAGTAGCACCATGTTCTTCATGTATAGAGTCTCATATGTTGTCACTTTCATATACTAGTGGGAATTTTTCATTATAGAACTTGGCTTGTATATTCCTACGATGGGCTTCCTCAAAATGCCCTAGGTCTTCGTGAGCAAGCAAGTTGGATGCACACCCACTTAGTTTCTTTTGTTGAGCTTTCATACATTTATAGCTCTAGTGCATCCGTTGAATGGCAGTCCCTACTCCTCATGTTGACTTCAATTGATGGGCATCTCCATGGCCCGTTGATTATCCTTGTCAATGTGAGACTTTCTCCTTTTTTGTCTTCTCCACACAATCCCCATCATCATATTCTATTCCACCCATAGTGTTATATCCATGGCTCACGCTCATGTATTGCGTGAAAGTTGAAAAAGTTTAAGTACGAAACGATTGCTTGGCTTGTCATCGGGGGTGTATAAGATGGGAGCATTTTTGTGTGATGAAAATGAAGCATAGCCTAACTATATGATTTTGTAGGGATGAACTTTCTTTAGCCATGATATTTTGAGAAGACATGATTGCTTTGATTAGTATGCTTGAAGTGTTACTATTTATTATGTCAGTATGAACTTTTATTTTGAATCATTTGGATCTGAATATTCATGCCACAGTACAGAAAATTACATTGAGAATTATGCTAGGTAGCATTCCACATCAAAAAATCCGTTTTTATCATTTACGTACTTGAGGACGAGCAGGAATTAAGCTTGGGGCTGCTTGATACGTCTCCAACGTATCTATAATTTTTGATTGTTCCATGCTATTATATTACCCGTTTTGGATGTTTATGGGCTTTACTTTACACATTGATATTATTTTTGGGACTAACCTACTAACCGGAGGCCTAGCCCGTATTGCTGTTTTTTTGCCTATTTCGGTGTTTCGAAGAAAAGGAATATCAAACGGAGTCCAAACGGAATGAAACCTTCGAGAGCGTGATTTTTGGAACGAACGTGATCTAGAGGACTTTGAGTGGAAGTCAAGAAACAATCGAGGCAGCCACAAGGGTGGAGGGCGCCCCCCCTACTAGGCGCACCCCCCTATCTCGTGGGCCCCTCGAGAGTCCACCGACCTACTTCTTCCTCCTATATATACCCATGTACCCCGAAAACATCAGAAGCGACCACGAAAAACTATTTCCACCGCCGTAACCTTCTGTATCCACGAGATCCCATCTTGGAGCCTTCGTCGGTGCTCCGCCGGAGGGGGGATCGATCACGGAGGGCCTCTACATCATCTCCAAGGCCTCTCCGATGAGTTGTGAGTAGTTTACCATAGACCTTCGGGTCCATAGTTATTAGCTAAATGGCTTCTTCTCTCTCTTTGGATCTCAATACCATGTTCTCCTTGATCTTCTTGGAGATCTATTCGATGTAACTGTTTTTGCGGTGTGTTTGTCGAGATCCGATGAATTGTGGGTTTATGATCAAGTTTATCTATGAGAAATATTTGAATCTCCTCTGAATTATTTTATGTGTGATTAAGTTATCTTTGCAAGTCTCTTCGAATTATCAGTTTGGTTTGGCCTGCTAGATTGATCTTTCTTGCAATGGGAGAAGTGCTTAGCTTTGGGTACAATCTTGCGCTATCCTTTCCCATTGACAGCAGGGGCAGCAAGGCACGTATTATATTGTTGCCATTGAGGATAAAAAGATGGGGTTTATATCATATTGCGTGATTTTATCCCTCTACATCATGTCATCTTTCTTAATGTGTTACTCTGTTCTTTATGAACTTAATACTCTAGATGCATGCTGGATAGCAGTCGATGTGTGGAGTAATAGTAGTAGATGCAGGCAGGAGTCGGTCTACTTGTCACGGACGTGATGCCTATATACATGATCATGCCTACATTATCTCATAATCGCTTTTCTATCAATTGCTCTACAGTAATTTGTTCACCCACCGTAATACTTATGCTATCTTGAGAGAAGCCACTAGTGAAACCTATGGCCCCCGGGTCTATCTCTTATCATATAAGTTTGCCATCTACTTTTATTTGCATCTTTACTTTTTCTATCTATATTATAAAATACCAAAAATATATTTATCTATCATATTATCTCTATCAGATCTCACTTTCGCAAGTGGCCTTGAAGGGATTGACAACCCCTTTATTATGTTGGTTGCGAGTTCTTGTTTGTTTGTGTAGGTGCATGGGACTTTTGAGGAGCCTCCTACTGGATTGATACCTTGGTTCTCAAAAACTGAGGGAAATACTTACGCTACTATTGCTGCATCACCCTTTCCTCTTCAAGGAAAACCAAGGCAAGCTCAAGACGTAGCAGGCTAAAAACAAGTATAGGTCGTAATTTGCATGTAGCCCACCAAACATATCTGGGCCTAAATCAGCATAAGCTTTCTTTTTTTAGTAGGCATGTGCCCACAATGGGCCTTTAACAGGCCTAAACATAATTTGGGCCCTCAGGAACAACAGGCCGTTAACATGTGTAAATATCTCAAACCCATAAATAACATGGGCCTTTAATAGGCCGAAAGTGAGATTGGGCCCTGATTGTGCCAAATAACCAATGGTCATTAGCAGGCCGAAATATAACGCAGCTCCTGGTGGCCCATTTACAACGCGGATCGTTCACAAGCTGAAAGACGGGTCGTAAATCGGCCGACCTACTACGCGGGCCTTTACCAGGCCGGAATTGTGGTCGGGCTTGATTAGTATCAGTTTTATATGGGCCGTTAATACGCCCGATGTGACGTTGGGCTACATATGGCCCATGGATTTCGTCCGAGGTTAACAGGCCGAAAATCACAATAGGTTGGAAGTGGCCCAAATCAACAGTGGGCCTCTAACTGGCCGAATGTCAGACATGGCCGAATATGGCCCAATTTATTCATGGTCGTTTATGGGCTGAAAATTTCAATTGCCAATAAATGGGCCCAAATGAAGCATGACCTTTAACAGGTTGGAAACACACCGGGCCGTAATCCGGCCCAAATACCTAGCAGACTTTTAATGGGCCAGAAGTTATCATGGGTCGCAATGATGACAAGTCTAGAACGAGCCATTGATGGGCCGATTTGACACTAGTGGAACGTGCCTTAACTGTGAATGGGTCATCTACTAGTAGGCCGTTAATGGGCCAGTCCGCTAATTTTTACTGGGCTAGCCTTTTTAACATAAATGGGCCATTGTTGGTCCTTGCCACGTGCCGACGTACAATAGGTGCCTCCTGTCCATTGGGCGGTTGACATTTATCCTTTTGAAGTGCTGACATGTGGTTTCTACGGCCAGTGAGAATTCTACACATGGAAAAAAACCATTGGTCCGGGTTGTTAACGGGTTATCGGATCCAAAACCATACCCGATAGCATGACGGCGACCCGTTTCGGTGGATGCCATGTGTCGGCCACCCTTGATGAAAGTACTTCCATGACGTGCCATTTATCGTCATGGAAGTGAACACTTCTGTGATGATAATTTTGATATTGTCATGGAACACTTCTATGGCAGCGCAGGTATGACTATCTTGATTCTGTCATAAAATCATCTTGGATGTACATGCATGACAGAAAACATGACCTACTATGATAAACATGTATCATCACGGAAGTGTATTGTTTTGTAGCGAATATTGGGGAAGAGTAGCAATGGTAAAGGAAGTAATGCAGATAAGATTCAGGATAGTGAGACATCCTTGCTGGTCTCCAACGAAGCTAATAAAACAGCTAAGGAAAACTATCTTGAAGACAGTGAGACAACCCCAAAGTCTTGTCTTGATGTAGTATTCGAGTTACTGGCCACTACCGCTGGCACAAGCTCTTTGAACTCATTGTATGAATCAGTTCGGTTTCTTGAGTCTCAACTACAAGCTGAAAGACATCGATTAGTTGTTCCACAACAAGAAGCCACAGGACTAAGGAAGTCCCTGGAGAATTCAGATGCATACTTTCTAGTGCAACAGCAAGCATTGGAGGATTTTAGCGCCAAACAGGAGAAAGCTAGAAGCTTTCTAAGCATATTGCTAGCATGGTGGATACCCAGGATAACATTGCTTGAGCTCTTCTGAGGTTGTTTCAATTAAGGACTTGGTTCTTTGCCGCATTTATTTGCACTGGTGGCTAATTTAGACGACCAGTGTATGTAATATGCTGCTTTGTTCCCTATATTTGCACTGGTGGCGAACTTTGATGCCTAATGTGTAATAGCTGTAATAGCCTAGCATAAGTTTCTTGCTTATTTATTTCCTTATTGTCTTGTTTATTTGTTTGGTTGAGTCACTGCAGTTCTTTTTCCGCAGTTTACTAGTGGCCACAATAAAATATTTTTTAAAACTAGCCCACAATAACCATGGGCAACATACGGACCATTGTAACCATCGTCCTGCTACATGACGTAGTGACCATGGGCCTCCTACGGGCCGTAGGATCCATGGGCCTTCTACGGGTCATAGAATCGATGGGCCTTCTATGGGACGTACTATTCGTGGACCAATAATGGGACGCATTATGGGCCGTAAATGGGCTAGAGAGGAAATCGTTTGTTTATGGCCCGACCATAATGGGCCGTTAATAGGCCGATATATATAACAGGCTTAATTCAATGGACAGGCATAACGGGCCATATTTGATGATGCTATGAAAATGGGCCAACTGATTAACAGGCTACAAACGGGCCGACTATAACCACGCGCTGAATTTGGCCCACAAGTGGAATAGGCTAGTAATGGACCAGAAGTAACCGAATGTTGGAAATGAGCCCAAGAATAAATGGGCCCTTAGAAGGCCGAAAGATATAACAGGATGGAAACGGCCCAATAGTATAATGGGTTGTTAATGGGTATAAAGCGATGCACTCTTCATCATGGGCAAGTTTCACCATAGGCCTTTAATGGGCCCAGAGTTACAAAGGGCCTCATATGGGCCGAAGGTCATCATAGGACATACATGGGCCGGAAGTTACAATGGGTTGTAATCATATGAGGAAAATCCCCATTAGTCGGGGCTATTAACAGGTTATCGAATCCAAACCGGAACCCGATAGCTTAACGATGACCCGTTATGGTGGATGCCACATGTCGATTACCCTTGACGAAAGCACTTCCATGAAACACCATTTATCTTCATGGAAGTGAACACTTCTGTGATGATAATTTTGGTATTGTCATGGAACACTACTACGACATCACATGTATGACTACCTTGATTCTGTCGTAAAATTGTCATGGGTGTACATGCATGACAGAAAACGTGACCTACTGTGACAAACATGTATTAGCACGGAAGTGGTTTTTTGTATTGTACCTTCCTCCTCATAAGTCTTTCTTGTTCGTCCGTCCTTGCCATGGCCGGTGTGCAGAGCTCTAGGTCAAGAACTACTATTAACAAGGTAGCGGCGACCAAGGCCACAAAAAAAGAGGGCTTGCCGCCTCGCAGAGGCCTTGAAAGATCTCTCATGGGTAGGCAAGTGCTCCCAGGAGCGCACTAGTCATGGAGGCAAACATGTCAAGCTCACAGTGATGGAGTCGTTATCCCTTGACGACATGCCCGCTCATCTCAATAAGTAGAAGGAGTTGACCGATGGCTTGGTGAAGCTGTTGAAGGAGAGCCTCGACAACATGCCCGCTCAGCTCAATAAGCAGGAGGAGTTGACCGACGGCTTGGTGAAGCTACTGAAGGAGAGCATTGCCTCAGGTAAGAAGGCGACCGGTGAAATCCTGCAACTTATGGACGACAAGGCAAAGCTCCACCATGAGCTTGACCTACTAAAGGAGGAGAACGCCGGCTGGAAGAAGATACATGAGAACAGGAGTTCCTCGGTGAAGATGTTGAAGGCCCTCATCATGGAATAGAAGGAGGGCATGGCAAAGCTCCGCATCGAGCTACCGACTGCTGTCAAGCAACGTAATGCGGCCGTGGAAGAGATCAAGAACACTTGCCTTCAGAATCCTGCATCATGGACATAATGAAGAAGAGGGTGGAGGAGAGGCATGAGGAGATGAAGCTCGTGGAGGCGATGAAGAAGTAGTTAGGACTCTGCGGCTAGGAACCCTTCATGAAGTAGAGAGCAGCACCCCAGACTTTTATCTGCGTCTTCCTTCTTTTGGGGCGGGGGGCAATCTTCCTTCTTCTTTTGCTCCTGTGATTCTTCTTTTGCTTCGGGTGTTTCCCCGCATGTGTCATGTTCTCTAGGAGGCACAAATAGAACAATGCTAAGGATGAGCGGCACCACGGGATCGATGACTAGCAAATTAGATCATTTTTTATCGCCATATCACACTAGCCTGATGTGTTTTGCGCTACTCCGTCGTACTAGTACTCCAGTGGAAAACTAGAGTATACCACACAATTCTTTGGTCCTCCTCAGGTCGTCGGCAACAATTATACGAGCAGGCAAATCACAAGGCCTCACCTTCCAGCAGTAATGAGCCGTCAAATCACAAAGGCCATCGCCTCTCTGTCAAACCGACCAGGCAAGACTGCCCCGCCCTCGCCTTTTAAATGTAGTTTTGTATAGTAGTAGTGTCAATGGACTACGCCATGGAGCAAAACTAACAAGATGAAATTAAAAAAATGTGGTACATATACAGAGCGCTCATCGCCAAATTATGCATAGTACTATTAAAAAAGCTAGTACGTGCTTAGATGGGGTGCTAAAGTCTATTAAAGAAATTAGCATACCTATTTAATTTTTTGACAATTAAACTCCTTCATGCTTTGGGTAAAATTCTCGCATTTAAGTTTTTTTAAGAATTACTTATCTCATTTAAGTGTTTTGCATATGTGGCGTGCTTAGAGCATGGTTAATTGTATAGCCAACTGCTGGCTATATGATGTTGGCCATGTCATATATAGTACGTATATAATGTGAAGAAATGAGTGGTAGTACTACCAACTACAAGATGAACTGTAAGAAATACCAGTATGTAAGTACTGAAGAGTTAAAGTAACAAGAAAGAACATAACATAGTTCTGCTGGGGGCTCAGCAGAACACATCCCTGAAATAAAACTAAGCACCCTGAAACTAAACTAAGCAACTAATCCGGTAGACACAACACTAGAACCACTATGAGCAATGACATTGCCACCTTACTCGGACTCCTCGTCCACGTCCTAGACTTCATCCGTGTCCCTCCTCCTCTTGGCCGATACTTCTTTGCTTGAACCACACACTAGGATCTCGCTCTTCATCCAACCCTTGAAGATATTCAAACAAAGGTAGGCATCCATTTTAGCATACTCGATGTGATCTTTTTCTATTTCATTCCACTTCCATGCAAGATGAATCTTGTGGTGAGGTTTCATGTGTTTACCGTACAAAGGATCAACCATGGCTCCTGCGAGGGTCAGCATTGAAGGCTGATGGGAGGACACCGGCCTATTCTTCTGGAGGTCGAAGGGCTGGCCTACAGCAAGGCCTATCTGACCCAGGACTTCCTTCTCGTTATGAAAGTCTATAGTAACGAATTTGACTCTATCGTCCGCGAGGGAGTTCTTAAAATCCTCGCACTTAACATCGGCATGGCATATGTGGTAGACCAAGCACAAATTATGCACGCAAACCTAGATCACGGCGGTCTTCTTCTTCTCTTCCTCCTTTATATTGTTCTCTTTTCCCAGGACTGTGGTGTACTCAACATATAGCCCAGCAACCCACTCAACACCATCTGAATTTTTGAACATGCATTTGAAGCGAGCAAGGCATCCTTTCACCGTCGCAGAAGAACGGGTGTAGATGACGTCGAACTCATCGCCGGTGATGGTTCTGACATTGTACTCACCGCTGATCATGGAGATTTGGGACGCCATGGATTTTGGAGGAGGGTTAGGATTAGTGGAACTGCTGTAATGTGAAAGGACGGGATGACTAGGAGCAAATTGCCGTAATGTTAAAGGTCGGTCGGGGACGAGTAGGAGCGAACTACTAGCGGTTTTCCGATTGTAAAAATGTTGAGTGGGGCGTGCGAACGGTAGGGTAGTGGCTTGCCCGGTGGATAAATGGCTTCATGCATAGTACTATGGGGGCCCAATTAGATGTCATGTCTACTAGACCCACTTTGTAGGCCTGACAGTATAGCATCTGCATGTTTGCATGCAAGGCATCGGGAAAATTACACTTGATAAGAAGCTTTCCATGCTCCCATGATACGGGCTTCCAAGAGACCTTGGATCTGAGATCAAACGGTTGCATGGTGTGATTCTATACCTATGGGTGAATATCCTATCCTGGAGGGTTATTCTGTAATTTTCAGTAACTTAGCATGCAACATTCAATCTCAGATCCAAGGGTTGTCAACAGCATGTATCATGGTTGCGCCTACCACGACCATGTGACGCCCGGGTAATTAAGCTACAGTCAACCTCTGCTAATGGTGCCACGTCACCTCGGTTACTGTTGATAAACTCGAGTTATTTCAAAACCGTTTCAAAATTCAAATTCAAATTAATGTCAACAATAAAAGTTTTCAAAAGTTATAACAAAAATGTTCGGGTAGTGCCTAATATCACTTAGGTAGTTATAGTGAAGAAAACATAATTTTACAAAGTTCCTAAGTGCTTTAAATTAAATATAACATAAAAGAAAAATAAATAAAAGAAACAAATTACAAAAACGAAAAAAACAAACAAATGGAGGAACCCTCGGGCTCCGGCCCATCAGGCCATCAGCCCAATTGGGCCAACCCACCAGGCCCAGCCGGCCACTCCCCCCACTCTCCTTATCCACCCCCCCCAGAAACGCGAACCGCCACCGACACCCCACTCACCTCCGCGCAAAATATCTCTGCCCCCCTCTCTCCTGATTGGATCGGGATCGAGAGGAAGAGGCCACCGACGCCGTCGCCTGCCACCGCCAGGAGCCCACGCCGCCTCGCCG
>NC_041391.1:310640708-310672059 GCF_002162155.2 Triticum dicoccoides
CCGCTAGCCTCCACCGCCTCCCCTGTCCGGCGACCGCGCCGTTGGCCTCGCCTGGGTCACGCCTGACCAGGCTCGGGCGCCCATGCCCGTGCGCCCAGCGCCCGTTAACTGCGGCGCCCGAACCGCAAGGCCCCTGGGGGCTATGACATATGGGCCCCGCCCATAGAACGGTTTATAAAAAAGAATTTAAAAAATAATATATAATAAAAAAATAATTAATTAGTTAATTAAGTAAATAATTAACTTAATTAATCATGTTTAGTTGAACTAATTAGACTTGATTAACCTAAATATCTAATTAACCTAACTAATCTGTTAGTTAGGGTGATGTGTCAATGACAGACGGGACCCACTAGTCAGGTTGACCAGTCAACCCCTATTGACTGCCAACGTCAGCATGACATCATGCTGATGTCATAAATCCAATTTTGAATTAATTTAAATAATTAATTAAATTCCAGAAATTAATAAATTATTTTGAAAATCATATCTTTTAATCCGTAACTCAGATGAAAATACTTTCTACATGAAAGTTGCTGAGAACGACGAGACGAATCCGGATACGCAGCACGTTCGTCCACCACACGCCCCTAGCATATCGAACACGCAACTTTCCCCCTCCGGTACCTCTGCCTGAAAACGCGAAACACCGGGAATACTTTCCCGGATGATTTCCCCCTTCGTCGGCATCACCTACTACCGCGATTGGGCACACCTAGCATCATTACTTGTCATGTCATGCATCGATATGCATTTGTTTGCATGATATTCATTGTTTCTTCCCCCTCTTCTCTCCGGTAGACTACGAGACCGACGCTGCTGCTGCCCAGTTCGACTACAGAGTTGACGATCCCTCCTTCTTGCCAGAGCAACCAGGCAAGCCCCCCCCCCTTGATCACCAGATATCGCCTATTCCTCTCTATATTGCTTGCATTAGAGTAGTGTAGCATGTTACTGTTCGGTTACTCCTATTCTGTTGCATAGCCTGTCATTGTTGCTATAGTCATTGATACCTTACCCGCAATCCTAAATTCTTAGTATAGGATGCTAGTTTATCATCATTGGCCCTACATTCTTGTCAGTCTGCCTTGCTATACTATTGGTCCGTGATCACACGGGAGGTGATCACGGGTATATACTATACATATATACATACTATACAGTTGGTAACTAAAGTCGGGTCGGCTCGTTGAGTGCCGCGAGTGATTCATGGATTGGGGGCTGAAAGGACCTTTGTCCCGACGGCCCTCTATGTGGATCTTTGTGGCGGAGCGACAGGGCAGGTTGAGACCGCCTAGGTGAGAGGTGGGCCTGGCCCTGGTCGGTGTCTGCCGTTACATCAATTAACATGCGTAACGAGATCTTGGTATTTGATCTGAGTCTGGCCATTTGGTCTATACACACTAACCAACTACGTGGGAAAGATATGGGCACTCGACGTCGTGGCATCAGCCGAAGCCTTCTTGAAGTCAGCGATGGAGCGGCGCGCGCCGGATTGGACTGGAACGCCTGCTCTTGTATTAGGGGGCTAGGTCTGCTTCTGGCCGCCCTCACAACATGCAGGTGTGCAATGGGCGATGGGCCCAGACCCCTGCGCGCATAGGATTTAGACCGGCGTGCTGACCTCTCTGTTGTGCCTAGGTGGGGCTGCGACGTGTTGATCTTCCGAGGCCGGGCATGACCCAGGAAAGTGTGTCTGGCCAAATGGGATCGAGCGTGTTGGGTTATGTGGTGCACCCCTGCAGGGAATTTAATCTATTCGAATAGCCGTGTCCCTCGGTAAAAGGATGACCCGGAGTTGTACCTTGACCTTATGACAACTAGAACCGGATACATAATAAAACACACCCAGACAAGTTCCATAGACTACCCGGTGATCGCTTTTCCACAGGGCGACGAGGGGAGGATCGCCGGGTAGGATTATGCTATGCGATGCTACTTGGAGGACTTCAATCTACTCTCTTCTACATGCTGCAAGACGGAGGTTGCCAGAAGTGTAGTCTTCGATAGGACTAGCTATCCCCCTCTTATTCTGGCATTCTGCAGTTCAGTCCACTAATATGGCCTCCTTACACATATGCTCATGCATATGTAGTGTAGCTCCTTTCTTGCGAGTTCTTTGGATGAGTACTCACGATTGCTTTGCTCCCTCTTTTCCCCCATTTTCCTCTTCTTCCCGGATGCCGCAACCAGACTTTGAAGCCCAGGAGCCAGACGCCACCATCAATGACGACTACTACATTGGAGGTGCCTACTACTACGTGCAGGCTGCTGACGATGACCAGGAGTAGTTAGGAGGATCCCAGGTAGGAGGCATGCACCTCTTTCGATCTGTATCCCAGTGTGTGCTAGCCTTCTAAAGGCAAACTTGTTTAACTTATGTCTGTACTCAGATATTGTTGCTTCCGCTGACTCGTCTATGATCGAGCACTTGTATTCGAGCCCTCAAGGCCCCTGGCTTGTAATATGTTGCTTGTATGACTTATTTATGTTTTTAGAGTTGTGTTGTGATATCTTCCCGTGAGTCCCCGATCTTGATCGTACACGTTTGCGTGCATGATTAGTGTACGATTGAATCGGGGGCGTCACAAGTTGGTATCAGAGCCGACTGCTTGTAGGAATCCCCCTTCCACACTCCTTGGCCGAAGTTGAGTCTACACATTGCAAAACTTTTTACTAACATGGCTATGCAGTCCATGGGCCCACGTCGCCATTGGCTGGTATTAGGATCTTTTACTCCTCGTCTATACTCTGGGACGCTGATCTCTTTTCTATTCGGGTTAAATGATTTTACTAAATCTGACTTTAGGTTCTCAGAACTACTTTCCTTCCGGAGAGCCCCTTCAGTCCAGATGATCGCCTGTTGCACCAATATATTTTGAAGATACTCTCCGATGTTTCCCCAAGACCCTTGTGCCCTTCACCGTT
The DNA here is from genome assembly GCF_002162155.2 of Triticum dicoccoides. NCBI lineage: Eukaryota > Viridiplantae > Streptophyta > Magnoliopsida > Poales > Poaceae > Triticum > Triticum dicoccoides. Next base: position 310,643,637 of record NC_041391.1, read on the forward strand.
GCAATTTTGTACCACCGATAAATCCCTATGGAAAACTACATACACTTGTCGTCCATAACTTCACTTCCAATTGTTGTTGTTATTACAAAATACCCTGAAATACTTTGGATATTCCGAGAATCCTTGTGTTTACTGCCTTGAAGTTCTTGCCTCATGAATACTCCCTACGGATAATTCCTCGCACTTTCGAGTATCCGTTCTTCCCCCATTGTTCATATGATGCACAAGATACATTAAGATGTTACCTGATCTTCCGGTAATTCTCTGCCAACTATTGCTCTGCAAATACTTGTCTGCTTGCAATCTGGACAATTCCATTTGTCTAGCAATAACCATTAAAATCCTTGTGATTGACATTTTGACCCTATTGATTCAACATGTGTGCGAATGCACACAATCATCTATCAACCCTTCTAAATTATCTTTCTGGCTCAGATGTCATTTTGAACATGAGCTGGTTCTCGACCAAACTATTTGTTGTCAATTGTGCCTCTGGTCTATCCAACTTATCCATCCTTGATCAGAGCATCTGCTTCTGATCCTTTGTTTTGGAAATCATAATTCCTGTTACCTAAGCATCGAATTATTCAGATGTTCTATAATCTGATCTCCTTGCATTCTTTCTTCTTCTAGTTGAGTAGCGTTACTCACATCAGGTCCCTCGTGGACCACTGGATCCTTTGATGAGTTTTATCCGACATCGTCCTTCATACTCAATAACCTTGTGAGCCTTTCCTCGGATACATAATGCCTTTGGTAAGCTGTATCCTCTGCTTCCTCAACCATGCTCTACTTCCGAGCTTGAGTTATTTACCCCTGAATGGTATATGTTCCTAAGATGCCTTGATGGGTTGAACCTATGCCTTCCTTAATATGTGTGAACTCGAAAGTTTTCACGAGTCATACTCTTCTGGTGTTTTGCTAGATAAAATTTAAACATTACAACTTCTCCGAAAAATGAGAAGTGAATGGAAGGTTATACATTGAGGAAGTGTGAGTCGACCTTGAACCTTTGTGTTCATGCCCATGGACACGATGTAGATCTTATCATTAAAGCTTCTCTTAAATTAATTATTCCTTTGGTATAAGTTCATCTTATATTTGGGATCTGGCCTTTATGCAATCGTGGTTCCGACCATGTTCTCCCTTAAATACCAATTCTCGTGTAAATTCAAGCACTTGTCTTCTGTGGATCAATACCCCGGTCCAACCTCTACTTTGATCTGCTGTTGAGTATTACCCCCTGGTATCTCGAGATTATCTTGGAACTGCATAACTTCTTATAAGTTCTTCATCAAGTACTACATTCTCACTGATTATAGTTTTTGATGGGCTCTGAGTTATTAAACACTCAAAGACACCGATAACTGAATCGAGTCTACACTACGGTTCAACAACTCTTGATAACATTCCTTAAGTACGAGTTTGTACCCGATCACGCCATTCCTAGCCTGATTGGCTATATCGTTATCATGCCAAATTTTAACTGTGCTACCGGGTCCTTCTTCTCAGAGCAAAATTTTTGACGGTGAGCTAATCTTACAATTGATCTTCCTCGTCGAATCATTTTGCCTTGAACAACAAGCTTGCTTTTGAGTTTGTGTCGTACCCTCGGTTACATTAACCTTTCGCTTCATCATTCCTTTGACTTGATGTCATCGTCGATCTATTACATCTTCGTGGAGCCTCTCGACAAAATTTGTCGTGATCATCATCAACATCTTGACTCCTTCCTGGATATCAATTGAATCCATGATGAGAAATACCATCCTTGCCTTCGAAGATTTGTGTGGTCATCGACCACTTTAATGCCTCCCCTCCAACACAAACTTGTTCGTGTTCTATGTTATACCTTGAGTTCCTTGCTATCCAGCCTTTGTTCTTAATTAGCTTGGAGTATTACCATCTCTTTTGTCAAGAATGTGGTGAGAATTACTCCACCTCTTAAGAATTCTTAGTATAGTGATACTTCTCACCATCACCATTCTTTCTTGGTCCCCGTGTTGATTCGATCGGTGATGTTTGGGTTCTGCCCTTCTAGCAACCATATTGCTTTGAAGATTATGGTCAACATTTCATTCTTAGACCATTGGATATCGAATCACCATTCTAAACATTAATCATGTACCTATGCCCATATTTCGGGTGCACCTTTCAACCAATGTTTACTCGTGCATGTTCTCCTCGAGCATACATCATTATATCATTTGATCTGACAAGCGTTATCTCCTTGCTCAGATAATTATGGAAATCCATCTTTTGGGAATCTCAATGAATTGTCACTGAGTCCCTCAGCCACCTCCTAACCCTCTCCTTGATTTAATGATGAACTCTTGTTTCGGAACTTGCTTCCATGGTTCATTTCCCGAGAATCTTACGATGTCTTCTCGTCAATTTGTGATGCACCTTTTCTTCTCAGGTATCCTAAGCCTGAGGTATCCTGACACCAATCAGATCTGAATCTCGGTCGGATATGATGGTTGGGACATTTTCCTAGAGTCATAGCATTGGTCTTTATATGGCCCGGTAAGGTGATGTCATGCCTAGCACCCTTGACCTGAGGGCCTATTGTTATAGTTCTTCCTTTTAGCAAATTAGCCATTCTTCCGTGAGGAAATTGTAAGACTTATTCTACAAGTTGTTCCTGATGGATCCTTTGTGTTTCCAAAGTCTGATCTTCACCTGATGACCTTGTCAATGCTATCTCGAAGCATGTCGGTTGTACTCTGATTTTCAACAAGAACATTTGAAGCCCAATGCTAAATGTTTCCTGCTCAATTATCCAAACACCGTTGTATGGGTAATGTCATGAAATTTCTCTCCCCTCACCTAGAGGATTTTCTACATAATATCCTGTCATGGATATCATGCTCCGCTTGTCCTTGGGAAGGATATACCCCTGAAATATGTGTTTAAACACATTTTCCCTTCCATTGTTTTGTTTAATCTAATAAACATAATTTCCTTTCCATTGTTTTGTTTAACCTTTCTGTGATCAATATGGCATAAGCAGTAATATATCCCTGCTTATGTAAACACCATGGTGTACAACTCGGTCAGTAAGACCGTGTTGCTATTGTTGATGATATTCTGGTAACCACCGATGGACGAGAACTTTGCCTATTGGTCCGCCTCGTTTCGACGAATAGGAAAATGGTTCTCTTCGTCCCTCGCCCTTGGTACCGATGTTGTTGCCGACATAAATGACAGGCTATCCTCTGACATGCCTTGCTTACATGATCACGCAAGACGTCTCCACCCTTCCTACTTTTAACCCTCATGGTGGGCCCATAACCCACAGTTTCACAGGATCGAAACCTGATCTCCTGTACACCCTCTGTTCCGAAGGTTGTTCCTCGCGCGTGGCCTCGTATGTAATTCATGAGCCACCTTCAGGTCTGATATCGGACACAATACTTATTCCCATTGCTCTAGACCCCTTTCACACTTTGTTTCAGGCATCGAACGATTGCCTGCCCGCTCGAAACTTCCCATGATACCTCCTTACATTGCTCTCGATATTTTCATAAGTTTCAATTCGAGAGTCACTTCCGCCACCTTCCTCGATATTATTGACCAGATAGTCAACCTTGCAGAAGTCTGTTCTCCCGGAATGCCCCCATTTATTCTTTCGTAAGTACGATGGAGTTTCCGGAGAAAGGATGCCGACTTCATCTTAATGACCTGAAGCAGAAAAATGAAGACATCAATGTAATGGATCGACCACTTCGAGAAGAGCAACCAAGAACGAGAAGAATCGTTAGAATTCTGTAACCAGACCTTACCCCCTAGTTCCCCTCTTAAATCTCGGGACGAGATTTCTTGTAGTGGAGGAGAATTGTGACGCCCGGGTAATTAAGCTACAGTGAACCTCTCCTAATGGTGCCACGTCACCTCGGTTACTGTTGATAAACTCGAGTTATTTCGAAACCGTTTCAAAATTCAAATTCAAATTAATGTCAACAATAAAAGTTTTCAAAAGTTATAACAAAAATGTTCGGGTAGTGCCTAATATCACTTAGGTAGTTATAGTGAAGAAAACATAATTTTACAAAGTGCCTAAGTGCTTTAAATTGAATATAACATAAAAGAAAAATAAATAAAAGAAAGAAATTACAAAAATGAAAAAAAACAAACAAACGGAGGAACCCTCGGGCTCCGGCCCATCAGGCCATCAGCCCCACTGGGCCAACCCACCAGGCCCAGCCGGCCACTCCCCCCACTCTCCTTATCCACCACCCCCCCAGAAACGTGAACTGCCACCGACACCCCAGTCCCCTCCACGCAAAATATCTCTGCCCCCCTCTCTCCCGATTGGATCGGGATCGAGAGGAGGAGGCCACCGACGCTGTCGCCCGCCACCGCCAGGAGCCCACGCCGCCTCGCCGGACTTCCCCACTGGCCTGCCTCCCGCTCCGCCCGATCGTCTTCGTCTTCCTCCTCCACCCCCGCTGCCCGAACCCCTACACCACCCTGTGAGGCCCCCCTTCCTCCATTCCCTGCGGTCACAGCAGCTCACGCGCGTGCATGCCCGCGCTCGCGTGTCGCATGTTCTCTGTCGCGCCCGACCGTGGCCGACAGCGTGCGCTCGCGCACACACCCCCTGCGGTCCCTCCCGCTCGTACATCTGCCCGCTGATATGCTCACCGGTGCCGCTGCTAGCTCCCCCTCTCCTCCTCTCTCCCTTATGCGCACACGATCACGGCCGTGGCCTCTCCCCGCGGCTCCGCTGTCGCCGACGTGACCCCGCTCGGCCCCTCGCCCGTCCCACGGGTCAGCCCCGCACTTCTTCTCCGCCACACGCCGGCAGGCCACCGCGGCCGCCCTGGCCACTGTCCTCGCCCCGCCTCTGGTCTGCCTGCCGCTGCGGCCTCACTATGCCCCCCCTCCCCCCCCGCTGGCCTCCACCGCCTCCCCTGTCTGGCGACCGTGCCGTTGGCCTCGCCTGGGTCACGCCTGACCAGGCTCGGGCGCCCACGCCCGTGCGCCCAGCGCCCGTTAACTGCGGCGCCCGAACCGCAAGGCCCCTGGGGCCTATGACATATGGGCCCCGCCCACAGAACGGTTTATAGAAAAAGAATTAAAAAATAATATACAATAAAAAAATAATTAATAAAAATAATTAATTAATTAATTACTAAATAATTAACTTAATTAATCATGTTTAGTTGAACTAATTAAACTTGATTAACCTAAATATCTAATTAACCTAACTAATCTGTTAGTTAGGGTGATGTGTCAATGGCAGACGGGACCCACTGGTCAGGTTGACCAGTCAACCCCTGTTGACTGATGATGTCAGCATGACATCATGCTGATGTCATAAATCCAATTTCGAATTCATTTAAATAATTAATTAAATTCCAGAAATTAATAAATTCTTTTGAAAATCATATCTTTTAATCCGTAACTCGGATGAAAATACTTTCTACATGAAAGTTGCTCAGAACAACGAGACAAATCCGGATAAGTAACCCGTTCGTCCACCACATGCCCCTAGCATATCGAACACGCAACTTTCCCCCTTCGGTACCTCTGCCTAAAAACGCGAAACACCGAGAATACTTTCCCGGATGATTTCCCCCTTCGTCGGTATCACCTACTACCGCGATTGGGCACACCTAGCCTCGTTACTTGTCATGCCATGCATCAATATGCATCTGTTTGCATGATATTCATTGTTTCTTCCCCCTCTTCTCTCCGGTAGACTACGAGACCGACGCTGCTGCTGCCCAGTTCGACTACGGAGTTGACGATCCCTCCTTCTTGCCCGAGCAACCATGCAAGCCCCCCCTTGATCACCAGATATCACCTATTCCTCTCTATATTGCTTGCATTAGAGTAGTGTAGCATGTTACTGTTCGGTTACTCCTATTCTGCTGCATAGCCTGTCATTGTTGCTACAGTCATTGATACCTTACCCGCAATCCTAAATGCTTAGTATAGGATGCTAGTTTATCATCATTGGCCCTACATTCTTGCCAGTCTGCCTTGCTATACTATTGGGCCATGATCACATGGGAGGTGATCACGGGTACATACTATAAATATATACATACTATACAGATGGTAACTAAAGTCGGGTCGGCTCGTTGAGTGCCCGCGTGTGATTCACGGATTGGGGGCTGAAAGGACCTTTGTCCCGACGGCCCTCTATGTGGATCTTTGTGGCGGAGCGACAGGGCAGGTTGAGACCGCCTAGGTGAGAGGTGGGCCTTGCCCTAGTCGGTGTCTGCGGTTACATCAATTAACACGCTTAACGAGATCTTGGTATTTGATCTGAGTCTGGCCATTTGGTCTATACGCACTAACCAACTACGTGGGAAAGATATGGGCGCTGGACGTCGTGGTATCAGCCGAAGCCTTCTTAACGTCAGCGACGGAGCGGCGCGCGTCGGATTGGACTGGAACTCCTGCTCTTGTATTAGGGGGCTAGGTCTGCTTCCGGCCGCCCTCACAACGTATAGGTGTGCAATGGGAGATGGGCCCAGACCCCTGCGCGCATAGGATTTAGACCGGCGTGTTGACCTCTCTGTTGTGCCTAGGTGGGGTTGCGACGTGTTGATCTTCCGAGGCCGGGCATGACCCAGGAAAGTGTGTCCGACCAAATGGGATCGAGCGTGTTGGGTTATGTGGTGCACCCCTGTAGGGATGTTAATCTATTCGAATAGTCGTGTCCCTCGGTAAAAGGACGACCTAGAGTTGTACCTTGACCTTATGACAACTAGAACCGGATACTTAATAAAACACACCCAGACAAGTTCCACAGACAACCCAGTGATCTCTTTTCCATAGGGCGACGAGGGGAGGATTGCCGGGTAGGATTATGCTATGCGATGCTACTTGGAGGACTTCAATCTACTCTCTTCTACATGCTGCAAGACGGAGGTTGCCAGAAGCATAGTCTTCGATAGGACTAGCTATCCCCCTCTTATTCTGGCATTCTGCAGTTCAGTCCACTGATATGGCCTCCTTACACATATACCCATGCATATGTAGTGTAGCTCCTTGCTTGCGAGTACTTTGGATGAGTACTCACGGTTGCTTTGCTCCCTCTTTTCCCCCGTTTTCCTCTTCTTCCCAGATGCCGCAACTAGACTTTGGAGCCCAGGAGCCAGACGCCACCGTCGACGATGACTACTACACTGGAGGTGCCTACTACTACGTGCAGGCTACTGACGACAACCAGGAGTAGTTAGGAGGATCCCGGGCAGGAGGCCTGCACCTCTTTCGATCTGTATCCCAGTTTGTGCTAGCCTTTTTAAGGCAAACTTGTTTAAATTATGTCTGTACTGATATATTGTTGCTTTCGCTGACTCGTCTATGATCGAGCACTTGTATTCGAGCCCTCAAGGCCCCTGGCTTGTAATATGTTGCTTGTATGACTTATTTATGTTTTTTGAGTTGTGTTGTGATATCTTCCCGTGAGTCCCTGATCTTGATCGTACACGTTTGCGTGCATGATTAGTGTATGATTGAATCGGGGGTGTCATAGACCATCACTTTGCTCTCGCGGTCGCACCCTTGGACATTTCACACGGCTATAAATGGGCAGGTTTTTTTGCCTACTTCGCATGCACGAAACTACTTCCTCCGTCCAGGTGTGTTAGGCTATGTGATGTTGGCATGTCATATATAGTCATCACTTATAGTCACTCATACAACAAGGTTAGCTATAAGTTTGGCTATAAGAGTATTTTTTTACTTCTCTCTATCTATTTCTTCATAGTATTTATTGCATTTGCCAAGGATTAAGTAGCTAGTGTCTTGCACAAGAGCCCACTCCGACCATTTTTCCATGTCTCTCTCCTCGACATATAAGCAAAAGTGCCATGTAAGAGGGCTATAAGCCCATTATTGTATTGTACTTGTTCTTAGCACCTGTATACCATGGAGGGATCAGGCAAGACTCACCCCAGTCGGAGCACCGCAGTAATAATGATAATGGTCTGTCAAATCACAGGGCCCCACCTGTCCAGCAGTAACGAGTCGTCAAATCACACAGCCCAATGTTTGCAGTAGTAGTTCAATCCCATACTCCCTCATCTTCTCGCCTCTCTATCGAACCGATTAGGCGGAACTGTCCCATCTACGTGCGACAAAAGCCCAGCTCTCGAGTTTTGAATATAATTCTGCAACCACAGATTGCACCATGGAGCAAAGCCAGAAGAAAAAGGCGGTACACATGTATAAAGCACACCCGTCACATTCCTGTCGCATCCTAGACGGTCAGTCGGTCTGGCACACCGCTCACTGAATGGAACGCGCGTTATATTGTGTTTGCACACACATGTAGGACCACAACTGAGAACTAACCATAGGCACACTCCCCCATCCATGCAAGTTGTCTGAGTTAAAGAAGAGAGAGAGAGACAGAGAGAGAGATGAGCAATAGTACTGGAGCAGTGTGTTGGAAATATGCCCTAGAGGCAATAATAAAAGGGTTATTATTATATTTCCTTATTCATGATAATTGTCTTTTATTCATGCTATAACTGTATTGTCCGGAAATTGTAATACACGTGTGAATACATAGACCATAAACATGTCCCTAGTGATCCTCTAGTTGACTAGCTCGTTGGTCAATAGATAGTCATGGTTTCCTGACTATGGACATTAGATGTCATTGACAACGGGATCACATCATTGGGAGAATGATGTGATGGACAAGACCCAATCCTAAGCATAGCACAAGATCGTGTAGTTCATTTTGCTAGAGCTTTTTCAATGTCAAGTATCTCTTCCTTAGACCATGAGATCGTGTAACTCTCAGATACCGTAAGAGTGCTTTGGGTGTACCAAACGTCACAACGTAACTGGGTGACTATAAAGGTGCACTACAGGTATCTCCGAAAGTGTCTGTTGGGTTGACACGTATCGAGACTGGGATTTGTCACTCCGTATGACGGAGAGGTATCTCTGGGCCCACTCGGTAATGCATCATCATAATGAGCTCAAAGTGACCAAGTGTTTGGTCACGGGATCATGCATTACGGTACGAGTAAAGTGACTTGCCAGTAACGAGACTGAACAAGGTATTGGGATACCGACGATCGAGTCTCGGGCATGTAACGTACCGATTGACAAAGGGAATTGTATACGGGGTTGATTGAATCCTTGACATCGTGGTTCATCCGATGACATCATCGAGAAGCATGTGGGAGCCAACATGGGTATCCAGATCCCGCTGTTGGTTATTGACCAGAGAGCCGTCTCGGTCATGTCTGCGTGTCTCCCGAACCCGTAGGGTCTACACACTTAAGGTTCGGTGAAGCTAGGGTTATTAGGAAGACTTGTATGTGATTACCGAAAGTTGTTCGGAGTCCCGGATGAGATCCCGGACGTCACAAGGAGTTCCGGAATGGTCCGGAGGTGAAGATTTATATATGGGAAGTTGTCATGCGGACACCGGAAAGTTTCGGGGGCATATCGGTATTGTACCGGGGCCACCGGAGAGGTTCCGGGGGTCCACCGGGAGGGGCCACCCCTCTCGGAGGGCCACATGGGCCGCAAGGGGCAGGGAACCAGCCCCTAGAGGGCTGGGCGCCCCCCCCCCACCTTGGGCCCATGCGCCTAGGGTTTTGGGGGGAACCCTAGAGGGGGCGCCCCCTTTGCTTGGGGGGCAAGTCCCCCCTCCCTGGCCGCCGCCCCCCTCTAGATCCCATCTAGAGGGGCCGGCCCCCCTTGCCCCTTCCCCTATAAATAGAGGGGTGAGGGGAGGGCTGCAACAAACAACCCAAGGCGCAGCCCCTCCCCTCCCCAACACCTCACCTCCTCCGTCACGTGCTTGGCGAAGCCCTGCCGGAGTACTGCTTCTCCACCAACACCACGCCGTCGTGCTGCCGTTGGAGCTGTCTTCCTCAACCTCTCCTTCCTCCTTGCTGGATCAAGACGGAGGAGACGTCGTCCGTTCCGTACGTGTGTTGAACGCGGAGGTGCTGTCCGTTCGGCACTTGGTCATCGGTGATCTGAATCACGTCGAGTACGACTCCATCATCTCCGTTCCCTCGAACGCTTCCGCACGCGATCTACAAGTGGTATGTAGATGCAAACTCACTCCCTTGACTCGTTGCTTAGATGAACTCATAGATGGATCTTGGTGAAAGCGTAGGAAAAAATTTAATTTTCTGCAACGTTCCCCAACAGTGGCATCATGAGCTAGGTCTATGCGTAGTTCTCTATTGCACGAGTAGAACACAATTTTGTTGTGGGCGTAGATCTTGTCAACTTGCTTGCCGCTACTAGTCTTATCTTGCTTCAGCGATATTGTGGGATGAAGCGGCCCGGACCAACCTTACACGTACGCTTACGTGAGACCGGTTCCACCGACTAACATGCACTAGTTGCATAAGGTGGTTGGCGGGTGTCTGTCTCTCCCACTTTAGTTGGAGCGGATTCAATGAAAAGGGTCCTTATGAAGGGTAAATAGAAGTTGACAAAATCACGTTGTGGTTATTCGTAGGTAAGAAAATGTTCTTGCTAGAACCCAATTGCAGCCACGTAAAAGATGCAACAACAATTAGAGGACGTCTAACTTGTTTTTGCAGCAATTGTCATGTGATGTGATATGGCCAGAAGTTGTGATGAATGATGAATGATATATTGTGATGTATGAGATCATGTTCTTGTAATAGGAATCACGACTTGCATGTCGATGAGTATGACAACCGGCAGGAGCCATAGGAGTTGTCTTTATTTTTTGTATGACCTGCGTGTCATTGAAGAACGCCATGTCAATTACTTTACTTTATTGCTAAACGCGTTAGCCATAGAAGTAGAAGTAGTCGTTGGCGTGACAACTTCATGAAGACACAATGATGGAGATCATGATGATGGAGATCATGGTGTCATGCCGGTGACGAAGATGATCATGGAGCCCCGAAGATGGAGATCAAAGGAGCTATATGATATTGGCCATATCATGTCACTACTATATAATTGCATGTGATGTTTGTTATGTTTTATGCATCTTGTTTACTTAGAACGGCGGTAGTAAATAAGATGATCCCTTATAATAATTTCAAGAAAGTGGTCCCCCTAACTGTGCACCGTTGCTAAAGTTCGTCGTTTCGAAGCACCACATGATGATCGGGTGTGATAGATCCTTACGTTCACATACAACAGGTGTAAGACAGATTTACACATGCAGAACACTTAGGGTTAACTTGATGAGCCTAGCATGTACAGACATGGCCTAGGAACACAGAGACCGAAAGGTCGAACACGAGTCGTATGGAAGATACGATCAACATGGAGATGTTCACCGACGATGACTAGTCCGTCTCACGTGATGATCGGACACGGCCTAGTCGACTCGGATCGTGTAACACTTAGATGACTAGAGGGATGTCTAATCTGAGTGGGAGTTCATTAAAATAATTTGATTAGATGAACTTAATTATCATGAACTTAGTCTAAAACTTTTTGCAAAATATGTCTTGTAGATCAAATGGCCAACGCTCATGTCAACATGAACTTCAACGCGTTCCTACAGAAAACCAAGCTGAAAGATGATGGCAGCAACTATACGGACTAGGTCTGGAACCTGAGGATCATCCTCATAGCTGCCAGGAAACAATATGTCCTAGAAGGACCGCTAGGTGACGCTCCCGTCCCAGAGAACCAAGACATTATGAATGCTTGGCAGTCTCATGCTGATGATTACTCCCTCGTTCAGTGCGGCATGCTTTACAGCTTAGAACCGGGGCTCCAAAAGCGTTTTGAGCAACACAGAGCATATGAGATGTTCGAGGAGCTGAAACTAGTTTTCCAAGCTCATGCCCGGGTCGAGAGATATGAAGTCTCTGACAAGTTCTATAGTTGTAAGATGGAGGAAAATAGTTCTGTCAGTGAGCACATACTCAAAATGTCTGGGTTGCACAACCGCCTGTCCCAGGTGGACATTAACCTCCCGGATGAGGCGGTCATTAACAGAATCCTTCAGTCGCTCCCACCGAGCTATAAGAGCTTTGTGATGAACTACAATATGCAGGGGATGGTGAAGACCATTCCTGAAGTATTTTCAATGCTGAAGTCAGAGGTTGAAATCAAGAAAGAACATCTAGTGTTGATGGTCAATAAGACCACTAAGTTCAAGAAGGGCAAGGGTAAGAAGAACTTCAAGAAGGACGGCAAAGATGTTGCCGCGCCCGGTAAGCCAGTTGCCGGGAAGAAGTCAAAGAATGGACCCAAGCCTGAGACTGAGTGCTTTTATTGCAAGGGGAAGGGTCACTAGAAGCGGAACTGCCCCAAATACTTAGCAGACAAGAAGGCCGGCAACACTAAAGGTATATTTGATATACATGTAATTGATGTGTACCTTACCAGTACTCGTAGTAACTCCTGGGTATTTGATACCGGTGTCGTTGCTCATATTTGTAACTCACAGCAGGAGCTGCGGAATAAGCGGAGACTAGCGAAGGACGAGGTGATGATGCGCGTCGGGAATGGTTCCAAGGTCGATGTGATCGCCGTCGGCACGCTACCTCTACATTTACCTACGGGATTAGTTTTAAACCTCAATAATTGTTATTTGGTGCCAAGTTTGAGCATGAACATTGTATCTGGATCTCGTTTAATATGAGATGGCTACTCATTTAAATCCGAGAATAATGGTTATTCTATTTATATGAGAGATATGTTTTATGGTCATGCCCCGATGGTCAATGGTTTATTCTTAATGAATCTCGAACGTAATGTTACACATATTCATAGCGTGAATACCAAAAGATGTAAAGTTGATAACGATAGTCCCACATACTTGTGGCACTGGCGCCTTGGTCACATTGGTGTCAAGCGCATGAAGAAGCTCCATGCTGATGGACTTTTAGAGTCTCTCGATTATGAATCATTTGACACATGCGAACCATGCCTCATGGGCAAAATGACCAAGACCCCGTTCTCCGGAACAATGGAGCGAGCAACCAACTTGTTGGAAATCATACATACCGATGTGTGCGGTCCAATGAGCGTTGAGGCTCGCGGAGGATATCATTATGTTCTCACTCTCACTGATGACTTGAGTAGATATGGGTATGTCTACTTGATGAAACACAAGTCTGAGACCTTTGAAAAGTTCAAGGAATTCCAGAATGAAGTAGAGAATCAACGTGACCGAAAGATAAAATTCTTACGATCGGATCATGGAGGAGAATATTTAAGTCACAAATTTGGTACACACTTAAGAAAATATGGAATCATTTCACAACTCACGCCGCCTAGAACACCTCAGCGTATCGGTGTGTCCGAACATCGTAATCGCACTCTATTGGATATGGTGCGATCTATGATATCCCTTACCGATTTACCGCTATCATTTTGGGGATACGCTCTAGAGACAGCTACATTCACTTTAAATAGGGCACCGTCTAAATCCGTTGAGACGACACCGTATGAATTATGGTTTGGGAAGAAACCTAAGCTATCGTTTCTAAAAGTTTGGGGATGCGATGCTTATGTCAAGAAACTTCAACCTGAAAAGCTCGAATCCAAGTCAAAAAAATGTGTCTTCATAGGATACCCTAAAGAAACCATTGGGTATACCTTCTACTTAAGATCCGAGGGCAAGATCTTTGTTGCCAAGAACGGATCCTTGCTGGAAAAAGAGTTTCTCTCGAAAGAACTAAGTGGGAGGAAAGTAGAACTCGATGAAGTACTACCTCTTGAACATGATAGTAGTGCAGCTCAGGAAAATGTTCCTGTGATGCCTACACCAACTGAAGAGGAAAATAATGATGATGATCAAGGTACTTCGGATCAAGTTGCTACTGAACTTCGTAGGTCCACAAGGACACGTTCCGCACCAGAGTGGTACGGCAACCCTGTCCTGGAAATCATGTTGTTGGACAACGGTGAACCTTCGAACTATGAAGAAGCAATGGCGGGCCCAGATTCCAACAAATGGCTAGAAGCCATGAAATCCGAGATAGAATCCATGTATGAAAACAAAGTATGGACTTTGACTGACTTTCCCGATGATCGGCGAGCGATAGGAAACAAATGGATCTTTAAGAAGAAGACAGACGCGGATGGTAATGTCACCATCTATAAAGCTCGACTTGTCGCTAAGGGTTATCGGCAAGTTCAAGGGATTGACTACGATGAGACTTTCTCTCTCGTAGTGAAGCTTAAGTCCGTTCGAATCATGTTAGCAATTGCCGCATACTATGATTATGAGATATGGCAGATGGACGTCAAAACGGCATTCCTTAACGGGCATCTTAAGGAAGAACTGTATATGATGCAGCCGGAGGGTTTTGTCGATCCTAAGAATACTAACAAAGTATGCAAGCTCCAGCGATCCATTTATGGGCTGGTGCAAGCATCTCGGAGTTGGAACATTCGCTTTGATGAGATGATCAAAGCGTTTGGCGTTATGCAGACTTATGGAGAAGCCTGCGTTTACAAGAAAGTGAGTGGGAGGTCTGTAGCATTTCTCATATTATATGTAGATGACATACTTTTGATGGGAAATGATATAGAACTTTTGGACAGCATTAAGGCCTACTTGAATAAGTGTTTTTCAATGAAGGACCTTGGAGAAGCTGCTTATATATTAGGCATCAAGATCTATAGAGATAGATTGAGACGCCTCATAGGTCTTTCACAAAGCACATACCTTGATAAGATTTTGAAGAAGTTCAAAATGGATCAGTCCAAGAAGGGGTTCTTGCCTGTATTGCAAGGTGTGAGATTGAGCTCGACTCAATGCCCGACCACGGCAAAAGATAAATAAGAGATGAGTGTCATCCCATATGCTTCAGCCATAGGATCTATTATGTATGCCATGCTGTGTACCAGACCTGTTGTAAACCTTGCCGTAAGTTTGGTAGGAAGATACCAAAGTAATCCTGGCAAGGAACACTGGACAGCGGTCAAGAATATCCTGAAGTACCTGAAAAGGACAAAGGACATGTTTCTCATTTATGGAGGTGACGAAGAGCTCGCCGTAAAGGGTTACGTCGACGCTAGCTTCGACACAGATTTGGATGACTCTAAGTCACAAACCGGATACGTGTATATGTTGAATGGTGGAGCAGTAAGCTAGTGCAGCTACAAGCAGAGCGTCGTGGCGGGATCGACATGTGAAGCGGAGTACATGGCAGCCTCGGAGGCAGCGCATGAAGCAATTTGGGTGAAGGAGTTCATCACCAACCTAGGAGTCATACCTAATGCATCGGGGCTGATCAAACTCTTCTGTGACAACACTGGAGCTATTGCCCTTGCCAAGGAGCCCAGGTTTCACAAGAAGACCAGGCACATCAAGCGTCGTTTCAACTCCATCCGTGAAAATGTTCAAGATGGAGACATAGATATTTGCAAAGTACATACGGATCTGAATGTCGCAGATCCGTTGACTAAACCTCTCTCGCGAGCAAAACATGATCAACACCAGAACTCTATGGGTGTTCGATTCATCACAATGTAACTAGATTATTGACTCTAGTGCAAGTGGGAGACTGTTGGAAATATGCCCTAGAGGCAATAATAAAAGGGTTACTATTATATTTCCTTGTTCATGATAATTGTCTTTTATTCATGCTATAATTGTATTATCCGGAAATCGTAATACATGTGTGAATACATAGACCATAAACATGTCCCTAGTGAGCCTCTAGTTGACTAGCTCGTTGGTCAATAGATAGTCATGGTTTCCTGACTATGGACATTAGATGTCATTGACAACGGGATCACATCATTGGGAGAATGATGTGATGGACAAGACCCAATCCTAGGCATAGCACAAGATCGTGTAGTTTGTTTTGCTAGAGCTTTTTCAATGTCAAGTATCTCTTCCTTAGACCATGAGATCGTGTAACTCCCGGATACCGTAAGAGTGCTTTGGGTGTACCAAACGTCACAATGTAACTGGGTGACTATAAAGGTGCACTACAGGTATCTCCAAAAGTGTCTCTTGGGTTGACACGGATCGAGACTGGGATTTGTCACTCCGTATGACGGAGAGGTATCTCTGGGCCCACTCGGTAATGCATCATCATAATGAGCTCAAAGTGACCAAGTGTTTGGTCACGGGATCATGCATTACGGTACGAGTAAAGTGACTTGCCGGTAACGAGACTGAACGAGGTATTGGGATACCGACGATCGAGTCTCGGGCATGTAACGTACCGATTGACAAAGGGAATTGTATACGGGGTTGATTGAATCCTCGACATCGTGTTCATCCAATGACATCATCGAGGATCATGTGGGAGCCAACATGGGTATCCAGATCCCGCTGTTGGTTATTGACCAGAGAGCCGTCTCGGTCATGTCTGCGTGTCTCCCGAACCCGTAGGGTCTACACACTTAAGGTTCGGTGATGCTAGGGTTATTAGGAAGACTTGTATGTGATTACCGAAAGTTGTTCGGAGTCCCGGATGAGATCACGGACATCACGAGGAGTTCCGGAATGGTCCGGAGGTGAAGATTTATATATGGGAAGTTGTCATGCGGACACCGGAAAGTTTCGGGGGCATATCGGTATTGTACCGGGGCCACCGGAGAGGTTCCTGGGGTCCACCGGGAGGGGCCACCCCTCTCGGAGGGCCACATGGGCCGCAAGGGGCAGGGAACCAGCCCCTAGAGGGCTGGGCGCGCCCCCCCCCCACCTTGGGCCCATGCGCCTAGGGTTATGGGGGGAACCCTAGAGGGGGCGCCCCCTTTGCTTGGGGGGCAAGTCCCCCCTCCCTAGCCGCCGCCCCCCTCTAGATCCCATCTAGAGGGGCCGGCCCCCCTTGCCCCTTCCCCTATAAATAGAGGGGTGAGGGGAGGGCTGCAACACACAACCCAAGGCGCAGCCCCTCCCCTCCCCAACACCTCACCTCCTCCGTCACGTGCTTGGCGAAGCCCTGCCGGAGTACTGCTTCTCCACCAACACCACGCCATCGTGCTGCCGTTGGAGCTGTCTTCCTCAACCTCTCCTTCCTCCTTGCTGGATCAAGACAGAGGAGACGTCGCCCGTTCCGTACGTGTGTTGAACGTGGAGGTGTTGTCCGTTCGGCACTTGGTCATCGGTGATCTGAATCACGTCGAGTAAGACTCCATCATCACCGTTCCCTCGAACGCTTCCGCACGTGATCTACAAGTGGTATGTAGATGCAAACTCACTCCCTTGACTCGTTGCTTAGATGAACTCATAGATGGATCTTGGTGAAACCGTAGGAAAAATTTTAATTTTCTGCAACATTCCCCAACACAGTGATGTACACATGTCGGTGCATGGATGATCCTTGCATGACACGGGTGATCAATTCGTCCATGCATGTGACCATACTCCAGCACACGGCTGGATTGGCTATCGTCTACATATCGTGTAGGCTGTATTGTACAGGGTTGTAGTTCTGATAAGAAATCCTAGAAAAAAGGGAGCACCAGGTATATTACATTAGCAATAAAATTTGAATCCATTTTCGATATAAATACAAATCTACTCCAGTCACCATAGGCTGCTAGGGCAACCTCTCCCCTCCATGCTTCACCGGTGACCCCATGGATTTGACCCTCCCCTCTTCCCACCGCTCCATCGACCGGTGGTGGGGAGGGGAATCCTAGTCCCTCCACTCGGGTTATTAGTTCATGTTAGGGTTTTTTAGTCCTGGCACGCACAGAGCTCACGCAAATGTCGGTGCTTCTTCTCCGAGTTTGTCTTCTGGGCTCCGATCCTCCTTGAGGTCATTCGTCTACACATAGTACATGGAACTCTAGCGTCAGCGTAGATTCTTGTCATCTCCTTTGGGGTGGTTAGGTTCTTGTCATCTTGCAATATTAGGTGTCATGTGCTTCGGATCACTGCGAGGTTTAAACAGTGACAACTGTGTTCCTCCAAGCCGCTGGTCATTGGGGGCACATGGACGAAGACTACTTGGTTGCCATCTAGGTCAAGTCGGCTATGTTAATTAGGACATCTATCGATTGACCCATTTTCTATGAGTTTATCTTTAATTTGAGCTTTGATACTGGTCTAGTTTGTCCATCGGGACGTAGTCCACAGATCTCTAGTGTAGATTCATGTTGTATCCTTGGGTCAGTGTGGTTATGGTTTCTTCTCATGTGGCATTCTTTGTGTTATGTTATTCTGGTGCTTCAGATCAAAATGACGACAACTGCGCCTCCGGGGGACGTGCATGAAGATTTCTCGACAGTCATTGACGAGGTCAAGCTGTCCCCGGTAGAAAAATGAAAACTACTCCACTATATAGGTAGGAGCCTCCGCACTTACTTGCTAGTGTTGTTATCTTCACACTCTCTCATCCTCTCCAAATTTAAACACGACAAACGGTGGCCACACGCTCTCTCTGTTCACCATTGGTCATAGATTCGGCCGGATTCCCTGCGCCGGGGGAGGTGAGAAGGTGCAACATTCACACAGTTGCCCTCAGTGATGGCTTTGACCCACCGCCGGCGCGTGCTACTTCTTGAGCTTGCGATGTTTTTCCCTTGAAGAGGAAAGGGTGATGCGGCAAAGTAGAGATAAGTATTTCCCTCAGTTTTGAGAACCAAGGTATCAATCTAGTAGGAGGCACACACAAGTCTCCAATCTATGCACCTACACAAACAATCAAACGCCTGCACCCAACGCGATTAAGGGGTTGTCAATCCCTTCATGGTCACTTGCAAGGATGAGACCTGATAGAGATAGATATTAAAGATTACAGAAACATAAAACAAAGTAAAAAAACAAATAAATTGCAGCAAGGTATTTTTACGTTTTTTGGTTTATAGATTTGAAAATATATGATGGAAAATAGACCCGGGGGCCATAGGTTTCATTAGAGGCTTCTCTCTTGAAGGAAAATAATACAGTGGGTGAACAAATTACTTTTGAGCAATTGATAGAAAAGCGCAAAGTTATGACGATATTCAAGGCAATGAATATGAATATAGGCATCACGTCCATGTCAAGTAGACCGAAACGATTCTGCATCTACTACTACTACTCCACACATCCACCACTATCCAGCATGCATCTAGATTATTAAGTTCATAAGAATGGAGTAACACCTTAAGTAAGATGACATGATGTAGCAGGATAAACTCAACCAATATGATGAAAATCCCATCTTTTTACCCTTGATGGCAACAATACAATACATGCCTCGCTGCCCCTACTTTGTCACTAGGTAAGGACACTGCAAGATTGAACCCAAAACTAAGCACATCTCCCATTGAAAGAAGAACAAATCTAGTTGGCCCAACCAAACCGATAATTCGAAGAGAAATACAAAGATATCAAATCATGCGTATAAGAATTCAGAGAAGATTAAAATAATATTCATAGATAAATTGAAATAAATCCACAATTCATCTGATCTCGACAAACACACCGCAAAACAATATCACATCGGATAGATCTCCAAGAAAATTGAGGAGAACATGGTATTGAGGATCAAAGACAGAGAAGAAGCCATCTAGCTACTAGCTATGGACCCGTAGGTTTGTGGTAAACTACTCACGCTTCATCGGAGAGGGCAATAGAGTTGTTGTAGAAGCCCTCCGTGATCGAACCCTCCTCTGGCAGGGTGCCGGAAAAGTCCCCAAGATGGGATCTCACGAGAACAGAAGGTTACGGCGGTGAAAACGTATTTTGGTGGACGCTTCTGGTCGTTTGGGAATATTTGGGAATTTATAGGCCAATGATTAGGGTTGGAGTCCCGTGGGGCCCACAAGCTAGGGGGCGCACCCCCTAGGGCGCGCCCTGAGGGCTTGTGGAGCCCTCAGGACTCTTATGGTCCCCTCTCCAAGTTTGTTGGGTGTCTTCTGGTCCAAGAAAAATCATTGCGGAAGTTTTATTCCGTTTGGACTCCATTTGATATTCCTTTTCTGTAAAACACAAAAACATGGAAAAAACAGAAACTGGCACTAGGCTCTAGGTTAATAAGTTAGTCCCCAAAATAATACAAAATAGCATATTAATGCATATAAAATATCCAAAATAGATAAAATAATATGATGGAACAATCAGAAGTTATAGATACGTTGGAGACGTATCAGTGCGTCCTGGTCAGCATGCCTTGCCATACTCTCCCATGCAGCGCCTGCTAGGGAGGCCCTCTGATTCCTTCCTAGCTATCATAGTGTGGGAAGATCCAGTCTCCCACCGCCGACCTAGTGTCATCCCGGCGACCCTCATGTATAACTTCCTTTGAAACCGACCATGCTCTACTGCCCCAGCTCCTCACGTCGCTGCATTTCTATATTTTACTACTTTTTCGGGGGCCCTCGTAGATAGGATCGATCGGCTGTTTGAAAACCACCCAAATTTTTACTGTTAAGAAGTAAAACTACTTCATGCAGTCAAATCTAGTAGTACTACTTCATGCAATCGAATCTCATACTACTTGGTTCAAACAGGGAAGAAAGGGGGTGGGGTGGGGGAGATTTGTTACGTGAATATAGGACTTGGTCGAAAGAGGAAATAATGGGGGCGAAAAGTAGCTGAGACTGGCAATCCAACTGGTCTCTTTGTCTAATAGGGAAATAAAGGGAAACACAGTACAAACTCGATATAAACCAATCTATTGGCCGGAAAAGGAAAGAACATGGGGACTGGGGGACAAGTCAACAGAGTATGTCCAGCACTAGATTTGATGGCCTCACACGGTAAAAGGTGGCTATATCGAACAAAAAAAGGACCATCCCAGATATCATGTTTGGATGTTTGTTGCCCCGAGCCTGTCTCATGTAATGCCACTGGTAAAATGTAGTAGTCCCACTGTTAAAGTAAGGACACGGTAAACCAATGTTGTTTTCAATGTAATGCCTCCACTAATATGAATCAATGGCACTATTTTTCATGTCCTACTAAATTTTCCATTAAGATAAGTTGCTTCTTTTCATTAGAAATGCAACTGTCCTATTCTGCCTACTCTCCCGCGCCCAAATACCAACTCTTTAGCAACTATTAATTTAATGTTGCTGATAAAATGAAGCAATGGCACCATTAAAGTAATGTCGTATTTGACAATTGTCATAGTTCATCTTAATTCCCAGACTAATTTCTAGCAATGCTGCTGCTTTAGAAATTGCTACTGTCCTTGTAGGATCACCATTTAGATAAGGAACATGCTTCTTTTCATTTGTTTTATTTTTCATCACTTGTTACTCAACCTCCTTTCCACCTTTTTGTGCAAACAGAGATATACATTTCATGCTTGATCTTAGTTGAACTGCACAAAATGATATCAAAATTATAGTTGAACATTCCACGAGCTTCACGATCAACCTTGATGTTGCTCAACTTTATTGCAACTAATGAAGAAGAAGCTGCTAGCTCATGGGACCAATTAGTTGCTAACTACATGAAGCAAACATTTCATTTTAGGTGAATTGCACAAAAAGGTCCCATGAATTAAATCATTCATGTTGGTGACTGGTGTCATCCCTTCTACGACGGCATTGACTGCAGATATGGTTTGCATCACGAGGTATGTTCTTTTTGGTCTGACCATTTGCCCAAGATCCTGTATGTTGACTCTGCTCTTGTGCTATTGTTTTGGCACTGGCATGATAAAGCAGTAATGTTATTATTTTGCACCTTAATGTAGTGGCACTATTAATTTGAGGCAATGTTTTGGCACCGCTAATCCCATTGATTTTTTATCAAAAGAGAGTGTTTCCTACGATTTCATTAAAGAAACCCAACCATAGAGAACCATTATCTGACAACATCTCAGTGTAAATGAAAAGTTATGCAACTACTACTAGAACGGACTAACTACTAGCAGGAGACAAGTTCGCCACATAAGCTAGGCGGTTAGGGGGACGCGCCCCAGCTCAACCAAGTTTGGATTACAACCCAAAATCTACCACAGAAACACTAGGGGGGAAGATAGGGACTGAAAGAGCCAGCTTCAGCATCCCAGTCTAAGCACCCCCCCCGCCTCTATCCTTGCGATGCACTGTACACCTTGCTTGCCACCTGCTCGACCCTAGTGCCACTGATAAATGAAGTAATCAAGATAGCAAACTAGTAGGTCGAAAACTTATATGATGGAAAATAGTAGATCGGAAACTTATATGATGGAAAATAGACCTGGGGCCATAGGTTTCACTAGAGGCTTCTCTCAAGATAACAAATAATACGATGGGTGAACAAATTACTGTCGAGCAATTGATAGAAAAGCGCAAAGTTATGACGATATCTAAGGAATGATTATGAAATATAGGCATCACGTCCGTGTCAAGTAGACCGAAACGATTCTGCATCTACTACTATTACTCCACACATCGACAGACTCCTGCCTGCATCTAGAGTATTAAGTTCATAAAGAACAGAGTAACACATTAAGTAAGATGACATGATGTAGAGAAATAAACTCAAGCAATATGATGTAAACCCCATCTTTTTATCCTCGATGGCAACAATACAATATGTTCCTTGTTGCCCCTACTGTCACTGGGAAAGGACACCGCAAGATTGAACCCAAAGCTAAGCACTTCTCCCATTGCAAGAAAAATCAATCTAGTTGGCCAAACTAAACCGATAGTTCGAAGATAATTACAAACATACCAAATCATGCATATAAGAATTCAGAGAAGATTCAAACAATATTCATAGATAAGTTGATCATAAATCCACAATTCATCGGATCTCGACAAACACGCTGCAAAAGAAGATTACATCGGATATATCTCCAAGAACATCGAGGAGAACATGGTATTGAGAATCAAAGAGAGAGAAGAAGCCATATAGCTACTAGCTATGGACCCGTAGGTCTGAGGTAAACTACTCACACTTCATCGGAAGGGCAATAGAGTTGATGTAGAAGCCCTCCGTGATCGAATCCCCCTCCGGCAGGATGCTGGAAAAGGCCCCTAGATGGGATCTCACGGGAACAGAAGGTTGCGGTGGTGGAAAAGTGTTTTCGTGGATGCTTTTAGTGGTTTGGGGATATATGTGAATATATAGGATGAAGAAGTAGGTTGGTGGAGTCACGTGGGGCCCAAAAGGCAGGGGGCGCGCCCTCCCCCCCTTCTGGCCGCCTCGTGGCTCTTCCGACTTGATCTCCAAGTCTCCTGGGTGTCTTCTGATCCAAAAAAATCATCGCGAAGGTTTTATTCTGTTTGGACTCCGTTTCGTATTCCTTCTCTGCGAAGCTCAAAAACAAGGAAAACAGAAACTGGCACTGGGCTCTAGGTTAATAGGTTAGTCCCAAAAATAATATAAAATAGCATATTAATGCATATAAAACATCCAAAACAGATAATATAATAGCATGGAACAATCAATGATTATAGATACATTGGAGATGTATCACTAGGGGCATAGGGTTCTTCAAATAAAAGAGAGCAAGCCCAGTTTTGTTGCAAGCTTCTTGAGGCTCACCCAGTAATTTCTTGGTGGCTTTATTAACTCCAGCAATAGTTAGATCAACTTGACTAAAGCGTTGCACGTCATTTAACTTGCCAGTGTAATTGCACATTAAGTCATTCCTCTGACTTAATCGTTAAATCCTCCAACTGATCCAACAGCGGATCAAAACAATTCTGGTGATCATTTGCCTTCAAAGCCCTTAGTCTGGGATAGAAGGGGGCGACTTGTTGTAGCTCTTCGTCGGTAGCCCAACCCGGAAAGGTGATGGTTGCATCCAGACGATCTGGCCTATAACCCGGCAACGGGTTTTCATTAACGGGGGTGGTGTTCTTGTAGTAGAACCATGCCTTGTTCCATCCTTCAGATGACTCGCTAGCTTGGCTTCTAGGAAAGGACAATTTTTTCGTCTTTGGATTGATACCCCTCCAAGTTTGGTGCTAGGGCCATCGACGCATTCTGTTTGATGATTGATATAAAAGAACTCCCAGAAAAGAGTGACAGTTAGGTCCATCTAAAGATAGACTTCGCAAAATACTTGAATCTGTCATAAGTTGGTCACTAAGTTTGGACCGATGTCTTGGGGACGGGGGTTGAAGAAGTTAAGGAAATCCCTAAGGAATTTTGAGCTGGGTGGTGTGAAGCCTCTCTGGAGATGATCACTGGTACATCGAGGTGATATACAAACGGTTTTTAACCCCTTTCCATGACGGCATTTGGAACCGTCGCCAAGTGAGTGACTGCGATAGGGGGGTCCTTCCCACACGACACAAAAACCGTCGGGGATAGGGAGCCATGATGCATCCAGTTGTCCATATAAAACAGTTTCTGATATCTCGAATACCCCAAACGCTCCATCCTTGCAACTCGTTTGTGCTTGCATTGCCATCACAGTCGATATTCTGTGGTGCTACATTTACGATGTGCGACCCATCACAAATGGTTCACGATTATAGAACGTGTATGATAAGCAGACAATCACACACATTAACTTTTCCTGAACCATATGTGATAACTAATTAAGAAGATTAGATAATCGTTGTACGAGTGTCGGATAGGATTATGAAACATTGGACCGTCGTAACATCATCGTACATGACAACTATCGCACACACTATTCTGTGGTGCAACATTTACGATGCATACCACATCAGAAATAGTTCATGGTTGCAAAACGTGTACGATAAGGCAACTATCACAAACATTTAGTTTGCCCGCACCATTTCTGATATTGTCTGACATCACACACGCTTTGCAAACAGCAACTGTGTGCATGCTTGCACACGTTTCCTCTTTGTGAACCGTGTCGGATTATGGTGTATATCACAAATGTTTGTGTTTTACCAATCATGTGTACCGTAACGACCTGCAGAGCATAATATCATCATAATTTAATTGTTGCCATGTCAAATTGTACTGGATTTGAATTTGAAAGTATGTTATAGCTTTATTCATATCCATCAAGTTCAAACAACCAATGCATTATTCGATTCACAGGTACATATGTTCAAGAATTACATAAGCACCAAATAAAGAATGATGAACCACAGTTGTATGCTTGTACTATTAAAGATGGTAAAGAAAGAGGCGAAATACATTCTACTTGCTGAACAAGGTGAAGCGGAATGCCCATATTGTGCCCTCCTCCAGGCAGAAGGCACGCACGACTCTAGTCCAACACCTTGTGACGGCCAGCCGCCCATCCTTCACTATCTTCATGAAAACATCTAGATAATCATCGTGT
Organism: Triticum dicoccoides; assembly: GCF_002162155.2. Lineage (NCBI taxonomy): Eukaryota > Viridiplantae > Streptophyta > Magnoliopsida > Poales > Poaceae > Triticum > Triticum dicoccoides. Next base: position 310,668,692 of record NC_041391.1, read on the forward strand.
TCTGGTAGAAATACTTTAACCTTTGAATGCCCACCAATCATGTAGTTTGAGAGGTAATCTTGAGTAAACTTGTTTGGGAACCACTGCAAAGGAAAAATATTTAGACATTGTCCTCTAACACAACTCATTATGGGCAGTAAAAAGAATACTTACCATCTTGCAGTTTGCAGTTGTCTTGGATAAAGTGTAAACAAATAGTTTAATTGTCGTATTTTGACCCATTTTACTAACAATCTTTATCAGCTTCCTCACTTGAAGCTGGTTCATCAATATCTCAATGCCCCATATGCAGAAAGGGTCGAAGCACGGATCTTTACCAATGACATATGTACCTAAAAGCACCAAGTTAATATTAGAAGTTAAACAACAATTGCACAATGATGTAGTACAGCACACTTTTATAAATATCTTATAACATCCAATATACTCACATATTAGATGAATTAACATCTTATATTATGGGCCGTTAGGAGTTTATTGCATGTTTACAAATTATCGGCTGATTAACTGTTGGTGTCCATGGGTTAGAGTTAGTTTGAGCTAGTTTGGGGTTAAATAGCCCTAAACTATATCCAAACATGAGGGCTAGTTTGAGCTAGTTGCATCTAACCCACCCAAAAAAAACTATCCCACCCAAGAGGTGCTAATTGAAGCTAGTTCTCCTAGTGCATTTATTGTTAATCTAAGCTTGTCATCCAAACACCTCTTTGGCTAGAGTTAGTTCAGGGTTAGTCATGAGCTAGAAACTAACTCTAGCCTCTAGCTAAGTTAGAGTATCCAAACAGGGTTGTGTGTTGTTGTTGCTGGTGCTGCTCTTCTACGTATATCTATACATCATCACAACATTAAGGTAACACTCTTCCTTGTTGCTATGTAGCCTAGGATTGCATATTTAGACATTCAGTACAGTGCATGTTGCTATGTCGCCTTAGATATATTACATATGGCCCTAATTAACCTAACAATAAATGGGTTACAGATATATTCAGTTAAAAGTCGGATTCACTGATTAGTTCCTTAACAGCCCCCGGCCTATATGGTACCACCTACCGATATCCTGAACAATGAGTATATATAAGCCATGGGATGAAAATAACCTCGATGAAAAACAGCAGTCCTTCCCAAAATTGTCATGTGTAAGTACATCGAGAGGCATGTTAAGCACAACAGGCTAAACATCAACCAAATATATCCATGGCAGACAGAAGAATCTCCAAAAGATAGCTTCAGTGTGTAGGTTTAGGCACACTAGTAAAGCAAAACAAGTGGAAAGGTGTGTTAACTGCAACAGGCCTAACATTTAACAAGAAGCAAACATAGTCATTCCAACTGGTATTATGCCGGTCTAAGTACACTGGTTATTGTTAAATAAAAATGGAAAGGTGTGTTAACTACAAGATGCAGTAACCAAATGTAGTCATTCGTAGTGGTATTGTTGAAACTGGTATTGATCAAATTGAACTGCACAGTTCATACTTGCACATATAGAACATCACGTTGTGAATAACTGGAATAAACAAGGCATACAACGAACAACCAAAGATAGCACTTGAAACTAGACATATGATAACTACAAACAACCAAACAATCAAAAAACTAAAAAAGACGCATATGCTAGCTATAATAGGCTTAACAGCAAGCAAATATATGCATTCCTATCGGTATGTTTAAAACTGGATTGATGAAAATGTAGTGCATAGTAAATAGTTGCACATATGGAGTATCACATTGTGAACAACTGAAATAAACAAGGCATACTACAAACAACCAAATATAGCAATTAAAGCTGGACATATTCTCACTACACTACAAAAGGGACTCGATAAAACAAATCATGGGTTAGGCACGGCAAAACAAATCATGGGTTTCCTCACTTGTCACAGATGGGCTTGTTCCCGTGGGAAGAGCACAGACCCTGGATGCGCTCCATGTTGTCGCAGATGGGCTCCTTCCCTTGGAAGAGCACGGCTGTAGGGCGCCCTCCCTGATGTCGCAGACGGGCTCTTTCCCCTTGGAAGAGCAGATGGGCTCTTTCCCCTTGGAAGAGCGGGAGAGGGTGCCCTCCTCGTGGTCGCCATCAATGAGGTCTGACTTGGAAGTTGTGGATCCCAAGCCAGCATCGCACAACGTATCCTTCAGAACTGACAAAAGGGGCTCGATGGTGATGTAGAATGGCAAATTCTTGACAGCGAGCCAGAGGAGATCAGCGGCAGGGTCAGCGGCAGGGTCATGGATGAGATCGATGGTGGTAGAACCCGAGGGGTTGGAGGTGGGCCACTTAATCTATGACATAGCCCGCGTCAGGCCGTCGCTGTCAACGACCTCGATGTCATAGCCGGCATCCACGACATACCCACATACTCTGGCCCATTGATTGAGTGCATGCGGCCAGTAATGGTCGTCAGCTTCCTTGACGACCACATCGGTGAAGTCGGGCGAAGAGGCCGCGATACACCTCTTTTGGGTCAGTCACTCCTCGAGCTCCATAGAAAGCGTAGCCGCGCTTAGGTTGCGATGCTCTGGAGTGGGGGATGGGGATCTGTGGGAAAGGGGGCGTTTGGCAGGCGTCATCTAAGAAACTCAGGGCGGCCTAGTGATAGAGGCGGGTTGTCCCGATCTTTCAATGAGATGATAACTATCAATTTGGTGAAACCGACTTTGACGATCTGACTACAAACGTGCACGACGTTGCACCTTAGCAATCGCTAAACCAATCTCACGAGGTTACTGACGATGCTGGAAGCACGATCAGCCTGACTACGAAGGTCTATTCCTGCATGCAATCGAAGAACAAGCAAGAATATGATAATGCAATCTGAATATTGCAAATATAGATGAAATGTTCATAATGGTGGGGATCCGTAAATGGTCTTGGTCTGGTCGTTGGATACAAATGAAGTACACGAAGTTGCAGTGGCTAACTTTTAACTAAACAAATCCCCAGGAAAAAGCTACTAGATGGATCTACTTATATAGGAGCAGGGGATGACGGCCAAGGACGTGGGAGGAAGGCAGCCTAAAACTAATCCTAGGTCGTACAAGGCTCATGGTCCCAAGTGGAGGTGACGCAACACCTTTGGACTTGTAGTTTAACTTGGTTTCTACTGCAGTGTTAGATTGTTACGTCGATGACTCAACGCTCCGGACTAATTTTAAGGTGCATCCAATTGGATTGGAAAGAGCATGACATCTCACTACTAGAAAAATGGCTACAACTAATATGGACATTAATGGCGCACCATGATGGTGGTGTGCCACTGCTATATAACAGTGGCGCACCAGAATCAGGTGCGCCATTGTTATGTTTTTACTAATGGCGCACCACATGAGCAGTGCGCCATTGCTATTTTTTTGGGTCCATCCCCCCC
>NC_041391.1:310672353-310673062 GCF_002162155.2 Triticum dicoccoides
CCCCGTGGATCACCTTTTAGGTTTTAAAAATAATAATAAAAGATACAAAAAAGATTCAAAAAAGTAGATGCCCATGTGTTATGTGTTCTAGTTGTTAGGAAAATTAACAAACATGAATTTTGAATATTTTTTTGCAAAAGGCCGCCGTGTTTCGGTAAAATAGTCGTAACTTATGCATACGACCTCCGATGAAAAAGTTTTTTATATGAAAAATCATCTACTCGAAAAGTTACATCCGAATTTGACAGGCTATGCCCGTTATAGGTTTTCTAGAATCCTCAAAAACCTAACAGAAAAAAATTATGATGCTTTTAAGATCTAGAGGCAAAAAAATCGAAAAAAAATAGTAGTGGCGCACCGTGGGTGTGGTGCGCCATTAGTAATTTTCCCGCCTTCCAAATTCAAAAAAATAAACAAAGTTAGTAGTGGCGCACCATGGTGCGCCACTACTAGTTTTGAAATTTCAAAACTAGTAATGGCGCACCACACCCATGGTGCGCCACTACTAAGTATGTAACACCACAACCACTATATATATTACCTCTTCTTCCTCTTCCTCCTCCCTTCCATCACTTCTTCCCTTTTCTATCTACCTCTTCTTCCTCCTCCCCTCCTCCATGCCCCTCCCTCCTCCTCACGGCTCTCCGACGACCTCCTCCTCACGGCTCTCCGACGACCTCCTCCTTCCTCCTCCTCACGGCTCTCCGAC
>NC_041391.1:310673430-310716162 GCF_002162155.2 Triticum dicoccoides
CTCCCTCCTCCTCCCTCCTCTCCTCCTCTCCTCTTTCCTCCCTCCTCCTCCCTCCTATCCTCCCTCCTCTACTTCCAGCCACATGTGCAGCTCCCCGGCACAAAGAACGTACCAGATCCAGAACAAAATTCGAAAAAATTGCAAAAAACAAAATCAGCCCAAATCCAGATCCAGATTTCAAAATTTTAGTAGTGGTGCACCTATTCATCTTACCAGTGGCGGACCTGTTCATCTTACCAGTGGCGCACATGTATGGTTAGTAATGGTGCACCAGGTGGTGTGCCACTACTATCTGGATTACTAATGGCGCACCAGAGGTGCGCCATTACTATTTATTACTAGTGGCATGATAATAGTGGCGCACCATGGGTGCGCCATTAATAGCAAAAACAGGTGTGCCACTAACAGCCTTTTTCTAGTAGTGTCTACTTTCCAACAAAAAAGAATCACCCAATTCGGAGTCCGCATGAAAGAGTTCTTGGCGTTTTGAGTCAGGTATGACTGTGTAGTCCGAATCTCAATGCAGAACATGAGACTTGGACTCTATCTTCTCTTGGCCCAAAAGTGACATGAGAGGACTTTTTGAACAACACCTAAACTTCTCTTTTTCCCTTATCTTCGTATGTGGATTGTACAAATGTCCCATACACCTGCAATTAGACATGGCACAAAAGTTTTGAAGTATTTTTGTCTTGGATGACATAAATAAATTATTGCATAGTTTGCATTTGAAATCACCTCACAAATATACATGTATGCAATATTTTTGGTCATATCTAAGGTAGTCATGTCCTCATCATCCTTCCCTTCTTGAAAACAAAGTCGTCCTCGGGGTTGCTTAATCTGAAATGTGGCTAACAAAAGAGACAAGGTGTACATGTTGTATATGCATATCTCATTCATTTTTAGTTCCCTTGGTTTTTGCACATATGACACATGTATACATGAGTAACCTTCATAGTTCATAAAATCTAAAGCCAAAATATTATCACAAGAGGTAGAAGGCATGAAAATATTGCAACTCAGTTTGCACATATAAGTAATGCTCTTATTCATTTCAAAAGGTTGACAATGTTCATCATTAAACCATCCCAATATTGGTGAATAAACCTTACTTACATCAAATTTACATGCTACAACATGCTTAAATAAGCAAACATGCAATAAGTCATTTGACACAAAATCATCACCAAGATTAGAGGTCATATCAAAATGATTAAACATTGGCACAATTATTTTCAAACATATTTGATCCAACTCTGATTTATTCCCTGATTCACATGGTTCTTTCATATTAACAGTTAATTCAATGTGTCCACTCGAAATTGTTGATCTTTTAGTTGTTTGATCACATGGCAAAGTCAAATATCAACATAGTCCTCTAAAATAGGTGGTGTGATCAAAGTAGTGGGTAGCTGATCAGATGGTGCATTTTAATTGACAAGGCATTCCTCATTCTCATGTAGTGGTGAAAGATAGGTACCTTTGTCATTACCTCTTATGACCAACTCAGCTGATGTAGCCACTCTCAGGGGTGATGTGTCACATGGTGGAGGTAACAACGGATTTGATTGTCATAGTACAACTAGTAGTTAGGGAAACACGTCGCTTTATTTCCTGTTCAGCTTTCCAAGCAAGACGAAACAAACAGTCCATAGGATAACACTCTTCATGAATTAGTATCTTCTGAATATCATGGTTTAATCCTCCCCAAAATCTATCCATTAAATCTTCTTCACATTCTTCTAAAAATGTATGCAACAAGGTTGTTTGTAAATCATCATAATATTTTGTTACGATGTCACTACCTTGTTTTAAATGTTCTAGTTTTTTAATCATGCCACGAGTATAACAAACATCGACGAATCTATCTCTCATGAGAAGTTTTAAATCATCCCAAGTAGTAGGTATATAATCGGGGTATAACTGACAATGTTCGCTCCACCAAACTAAAGCAAAGCTACTTAACGTACTAACCGCAGATTTAACTTTTCTATGCTCATTAAAATTATGAGAAGGAAATATAGCATTTATTCATACTCCCATTCAATATATAAATCGGGCCTAAAACGACTAGTAAATGGTGGCATGGAAACATGAACTTGATTATGTGCATTCTGATGTTGTTGCTCCTCTTGTGACGGTTGTTGTATTTTCTTAGGTGGTGGCAAATCTCCCACGATCGATGAAGCCCAAGAACTAACAACTCTGGAACCTGCCATGATTAGTAGAAACAAAAAAAATCGAGAATAATGTTCCTATGAACTACTAGGATGTGGTGGTAAAGCGCTCACATGAAACAAAATATCAATATCTTACAAGTTTTTACCATGCAGCAGGTGGTGACAGGTAACCGGCAGTGTCAAATAACTCTGAAGATTGAGTAAAGCGATTGCCAGGGGAACGTGCATATACATGGTGTAGAAATATGTGGAGTTGGGTTGGCTATATATGGTAGCAAAAGATTAGCAATAATCAATTCAGAGATGCAATGTTGAATAAACGTTCAACGACGGTACTGTGCTGGTCCTAGGCTAGACCGGACTAGAGACGCGAGCCTAGAACACTAATGAGGTCACTGCGTAGCACAACTATCATCAATAAAGGATATGAAGTAGCTCTGGACAGCAACATATAAGTGAAGATCACAACGATAGTAAAGATAATGATGAAAACAACAGCCAGGCAGGATATACAACAATTATCTCTCCAACTTTCCTCTTGAAACGTTTAAGCCAATTTTCTGATAATTTTTTCAAATAATGCTACTAACTCAAGCTTTACAATGCAAAAAGAATCACTCAATTCCAAATTGATATGAGGAGTCAAAGAATTCTAAAACTGGCCAGAAAAACTAGAACAAGCTGTATGCGCGAACTTCGGAGGGCAAAAAGACCTATTTAGAAGCGGATTTTGAGACGCCAAATATTAAACAAGATTTTGCAACTATTCAGATGCGGCTCATTGCTAGCTTTAATTTGAGTACTTGTGGAGCCAAAACGGACTTCGTATGAAAAAGATATGTCTGTTTTACTGAAAACTGTGCAAAACATATTCCAATCCGAATTCAGTTATGAGACTGATTGTAGATAGATCTGAAACTTCTTTTTTTTTATCTTTTTTTCTCTCACTTTTTCCTTTTTCTTTCTCTCCTTTTTTCTCTCACTTTTTAACTTTTTTTCTCTCTGCCTTTTTTCTCTCTCTCCCTCTTTCCAAGACAAACTAGATAAGATGCAGATTAGATCAAGCGAAGATGTGAACGACCTCAACTATGATTGTGACAATGAACGATGGGTAGCACGTGGAGGAAATTGATGGATGGGGTTGTGGACAGTGGAAGGGATAACGATGGAGCGGCGACGTGACTAATGTGAACAGAACTCGAAACTCTAAACGAAATAGACACTAAGATCAGCAACTCGACACGACGATGCAACCGATAATTCAATAATGCAAAAAAAGAAAAGAAAATTGCAAAGGTTTAGACTGGCTAGGACAAAGAATGAATAGATCTAACTTTTTTATGGCTTTTTCTTGGATAATAGGTAAGAAAATAAATCCAATCTAGGGATAACAAGAAATTCTCACCGAGCAACCTGAAAACTGATACCACTTGATAGAGGCGGGGTGTCCTGATATTTTGATGAGATGATAACTATCGATTTGGTGGAGCCGACTTTAACGATCCGACTACAAACGTGCATGATGTTGCGCCTTAGCAATCACTAAACCAATCTCCCGAGGTTACTGACGATGCTGGAAGCACGATCAGCCTGACCACAAAGGTCTATTCCTGCATGCAATTGAAGAACAAACAAGAATATGATAATGCAATATGAATATTGCAAATATAAATGAAGTATTGATAATGGTGGGGATCCGTAAGCGGTCTTGGCCTGGTCGTTGGACACAAACGAAATACACAAAGTTGCAATGGCTAACTTTTAACTAAACAAATCCCCAAAAAAAGCTACTAGATGGATCTACTTATATAGGAGAAAGGGGTGGCGGCCAAGGAGGTGGGAGGACATCCCAAAGCAGCCTAAAACTAACCCTAGGTCGTACAAGGCTCATGGGCCCAAGTGGAGGTGATGCAACACCTTTGGACTTGTAGTTTGACTCGGATTCTGCTGCAATGTCAGATTATTTCATTGATAACTCAACGCTCCGAACGAATTTGAAGGTTAATCCAATTGGGTTGGAAAGAGCACAAAATCTACTTTCCAACAGAAAAATAATCACCCAATTCGGAGTTTGTATGAAAGAGTTCTTGGCATTTTTAGTCAGGTATGTCTGTGCAGTCGGAATCTGAATCCAGAACGTGAGCGACTTGGACTCTCAATCTTCTCTTGGCCCAAAAGTGACGTGAGAGGACTTTTTAAACAACACCTAAACTTATCTTTTTCCCTTATGTTCATATGTGGATTGTACAAATGTCCCATACACCTGCAATTAGACATGGCACAAAAGTTTGTGAAGTATTTTTGTCTTGGATGACATAAATAAATTATTGCATAGTTTGCAATAGAAATCACCACACAAATATACATGTATGCAATATTTTTGGTCGTATCCAATGTAGTCCTATCCTCATCACCTGGGTATGGAGATCGGTGGGTAAGTTGCATGGGCAAACTAGTAGATGTTGACAATGGAGGCTGTCGGTGTCAAAACTGGCGGATCTCGGGTAGGTAACAGGAAGCAAGGGACACAATTTTTACCCAGGTTCGGGCCCTCTCGATGGAGGTAAAACCCTACTTCCTGCTTGATTAATATTGAAGATATGAGTAGTACAAGAGTAGATCTACCACGAGATTGTAGAGGCTAAACCCTAGGAGCTAGCCTATGATGATTATGATTGCAATTGTGATTGGCCTTCTCAGGACCAACCTCTCCGGTTTATATAGACACCGGAGAGGGCTAGGGTTTACATGGAGTCAGTTACAAGGAAGGAAACACAATATCCGGATCGCCAAGCTTGTCTTCCACGCAAAGGAGAGTCCTATCCGGACACGGGACGGAGTCTTGAGTCTTGTATCTTCACGCTACAACATCCGGATGATGTATATAGTCCGGCTGTCCAGATACCCCCTAATCCAGGACTCCCTCAGTAGCCCCTGAACCAGGCTTCAATGACGATGAGTCCGGCGCGCAGTCTTGTCTTCGGTATTGCAAGGCGGGTTCCTTCTCCGAATACTCCAAAGTAATTGTAGACCGTATCCGGATCTGCAAAATGATCTTCACATACCACTGTAGAGAGAATGATATTTCACAAACATAATCTTCTGACCACGTGACATGTCATTAAGGTCGGGTCATTATTCGAACCGTTTTCCCACAACCAGCCATAGCGCAAATTGCGAGGCGGTTTCTTCTGCACGTTTTGCCATAGCAGAGATCGTGTCCCCTTATTGTGGGATTCTCATCAATACGGGCATGGGTAATCCAACTGCACCGCTAATCACGGCGAGTGGGGAACGAGCGGGTTCCACCAGGCAAGTGGGGAGGTGCAAAAAAGCTTTCACCGTCTCTATAAAGAGATAAGGTCTCTTCCTCTTTACCCACACCTCCTCCTTCCGTTAGTCCCTTCCCCTCTATTCGAGCTCTAGCGCCCAAGCATTCCTCCTCTCCATCGAAGAGAGGGTTTTTTGAAGATGTCCGGATCTGGAGCAGGAGGCAAATGGATGGCCTCTACCGTCCAAGAGAAGGATATCAACAGGCTCCGAGAGGCCGGGTACCTGGCCAAGAAGATCGGCCATCGTCTTCCACCGGCGGGACAGATCGTCTCTACTCCGGAGCCCCACGAGAGAGTCATGTTTCTTCCTCATTTTGTCCGTGGGCTCAGGTTTCCCCTTCACCCATTTGTTCGCGGAGTCATGTATTACTATGGGATTGATTTTCATGATCTTTCCCCCAATTCTTTCCTCAATATCTCGATGTTCATCGTCGTGTGCGAGGCTTTTCTCCGGATTTCGCCTCACTTCGGCCTGTGGCTGAAGATCTTCAATGTGAAGCCGAAGGTGGTGAGTGGCGAGCACGCCGAGTGCGGCGGCGCCATGGTGAGCAAGATGCCCAAGGTCGTTTGGCCGACGGGTGCCTTCAACGACTCCGTCAAGGAGTGGCAGCAACAGTGGTTCTATATCACCGAACCACGTGGCAAAAAGTGGGCCGCAGCTCCTGAGTTCAGATCCGGAGCCCCACTGCGGCTCACGTCCTGGCCCAAGAAGGGACCGAACTGGTCCTCGTCCGATGAGCTGTCACTGCTCCAGACGCGCGTTCAGAGTGTGGTCGACAAGGACGTCAAGCTCGTCGACGTAGTCCAGGTGATGTTAGTTCGCCTGGTTCTCCCTTGCCAGCGCCGAGCCTGTAATTTGTGGGAGTACGACCCAACCGAGCACCAAACCCTCTGGGAGCTCTATGATTCCTCCCACGAGGATATCTGGAAGGTGTTCTTTAAGTCCGGCAAATCATGGCCAGGCTCCGCCGAGGATCGTGGGTATCAATTATCCCATTCTGCAAGCCCGGTAAGTTATAGCCACGCTCTGTCCATCCAGGCTTCAGTTGGCATGTCCTGAGGGAGACATTTTTATCGTGCTTTATCATGACCCCAGGGATGGGTAAAAAAGGTGGAGCAGATACATTGTCCGGCCCCGCTGCCGGAGGAACCGGCCGGACCTCTTCTGACGAAGATGCTGGTCCCAGCGCCTTACGAGGCGCCAAAGAAAGAGGCCTCCAAGAAGGTCAAAAAGACCCGGAGCAGCCTCCGTCACCGTGAGCCTTCGGACGCAAAATCCGAAGACTCCAGCGACGCTCCTTCTTCCAAAGATGAGGAGGAGGAAGCAGAGGAGGACGAGCCTCACTCTGGAGGTGGGAAGAAAAGGACGGCCTCCTCATCCCTGGAGGCCAAATCGCCTAAGAGGGGGAAAGGTTCGCTCCCGGAAGCATCCACCACGGCTGCCGATGACAGCCCGGAGTGGGATCCCAGGGCCCAGCCCCTGGAAAAGTCGTAAGTATACGAAATTTGAACACGCATATGCATCCGGGGTTTTTTGGGTATAGTATTTTTAACTGTCGCCATATTTCGTACAGCCTGGCGAGGTCTCACGCCGAACGATCCTCATCGGAGGATTCACTGAACTCAGATGCTTTGGCGAGCGAGACACCTCCGGAGGCTCCTTCCCCGAAGTCCAGGCGTGACACCGAGGTGTCGTCTCAAAGAGACCCGGACCAGGGGAGGCATGTCTCTGGGGCCGGACACGCGGGGGCGGATAAGGCCCCGGAGACCTCTAAGGCTCCAGGATCGAGCGAGCAGCCACCTTCGATGGTGGGAGGCCTGCCTACCCCGCTAGCATCCTCTGTCCAAGCAGAGCTGCCAGGCGGTCTATCGACAGTGTTGAAGAGCGCATCTATTGTCGATGAACATCGGACCCTCATGGGTGCGGTGGCTGAGAAGATTTAGTCCGCCGAAAGCGGGCTGAATGAGTCCTGCCTTGGCCTTATAAAGGCCTTTGAGGTATGTTTTCTAAGAAACCTTTGAGGAATCATCATAATATGAGTAGTAGCCCCGGATACACTGTCCGGCGGCAAAAAGAGAGCCAGGCAGGAGATCAAATCCTCTGCTTTTGCAGGAGCCTTTGTTAATGTCGTATACCCCTTTGTGTGAAAACAGGCGTCTGCAGAGAAGATGGCCGCTCATAAGGCGGAAGTGTCCGGACTGAAGCAGAGCCTGGAGCGGGCCGAGGAGGAGCTTGGCCGTGTGAAAAAGCAATTGGAGGACAAGCAAGGTATGTTGAAATATTGTCGTGAATTTGGCACGAATGAGTAATTGTGCCTTGTGAAAAGTATTTGTATTGTATGCCCTAGGAGCGAGTGCCGAATACGAGGCACTAAAGAAGGTTGTGGCTGATGCCAACGAGAAGGCTGCCACCGAGCAGGCGCTTCATGAGAAACACGAGGCCAGGGTCATCGCAGCTGAGCGAGAGCTCCAGGAGGCTGTGAGGAAAAGCGAGGGCTTGGAGTAGAGTCTAGTAGGTAAAGAATCCAAACTCACCCAGGCTCTCAAAGCTGCAGAAGATGCTCGGGAAGAAGCCCAAGGTGTTGTGCGGGACATTCGGGAGGCCCGGAAAGTTGCGGCTGGTAAGGCCTTCTGTATTCTTAGCCATTTGTATATGATAATGGGAAGAATTCTAAGCGGCAAGCTAAATTCTTATTTTTCCAGGGGCGTTTGTGGATCTTCCTTGCAGCATATCAGATGCCGCCCAATTCTACCGGACCGAGGAGAGGAAGTCTGCGGAGAGGGATTTCTGGTCGCAGTATTTGGCACCGAACTATCCGGTGCCCTTTATCGATCAGCTGAAGCAGCTGGTCGAACTGCACCAGGCGGCCGAACTAGCCATGAAGGACTTGGTTGCCCGGTTGTGGCCTGCGGAGCCAATTCCGAGCAGTTACTTTGGGCTCGTGAAGTGGATTGTGGGCACCTGTCCTCGGCTTGATGCTGTTAAGCAATCGGTCTGCATAGAGGGTGCACGTATGGCGTTTGCCCGTGCAAAAGTGCATTGGGGGAAGCTTGACACGGAGAAGTTGATGACTGAGGGGCCGCCAGAGGGTAAGGAGCACCGCAAGCCCGAACTGTACTACGAAGGTGTACTGAAAGGAGCTCGCCTTGCGGCGGATAAGTGTACAAAAGACATTATATTTCCCTAAGGGCATTCGTGCCGTTCTTTGTAATATGGGATACTGGCACTTTTATTATTTATTGCATGTTTTGTTTGAACACTTGTTCTTCCTGTGCGGCTGTTTAGTGTATGTAAATACTGAGAGTTGGCCAGTCGTCGGCTTCTGCCCCCATGAAAGAAATTCAGGGGTGTTCGGGTCATACCGGAAAACTCTTTATCCCATGGCTGGGTCCTTTTAAGGAGGTGTTCCTCCCCACGAACCAAGCAATCGGACTATAGGGCTTTACCACTCTCACTTAGCCATAGAAATTCGAGTATGGTCGGCGCAGCCCCTAGTGTTCGGAAGCCCGAACTAGGGGCTCTATTAGCGCCTGATCGGAAGACCGATCTGTCGCACTCTGCATTTATGATGGCGTTATGCGGAATAAATCTTCAAGGATTTTACAACCTCTCGAACAGCTGACCGGCTCTCGCTGTATCATGACAGTCGGTTTTCGGCTTTCTCTACTGAGGTGCTCGTCCAAAAGAACCGGGACACAATCGCAGTAGTTCTCCCTGCGCTACCTTAGCCGATATAACGGAACATAAGGTACCAAAATAAGGGAGCCGGGCAAACCCAACCAATGACCCAAGACATGATTCGGAGCTGATGCATATAGTGCTATAAGTTCGGGGTGCCGAGCGGCCGAGAAGGTGGTCGGACTTTATTGTCGTACTGTGAAGCCCCTAGCATAATCGGGCATGACACGAGGCGTCGATGAGAAACGACAGTCGGTAAGTGTTATTTAAGTCTACGCATTGTAGTAGGATGATATGTCTATGCATATGATTGCGATTTATGATTATAAAAAGATGTGTTTTTGGCGGAACCTATGATAGCCGGACTGGAGGGGCTGTCAGTGGGTCTGAAGTGAATCCGGACTGCCTTCTTTAGGGGGGGTGTCACATGCATGTTCCTGCCCTTGTGTGTCCGGGCCAATTCCACATCGCCAATCCTGTTCTGCGTCAAGGTTAGTCTGTAAAGGCAAATACTTGGAGGCAGCTGAACGTCCTCTTGTGGCTGGTCCGAGGGTTCCTGATCGGACCCTGGTTAGCCCAGCCGATATGCCGTGAAGTAGCACGGACTCCTCGGTTGGTGTCCGGATAGTTGGTTGTCATATCAGAATTTTGATAGGCCTGCCCGACTCGCTACTCTGGCAGCTGTATGATTTCCGCTCTAAGGGCGGGGTTCGGCCTTGCCCATAGGTGTGGTTATATCACACGGTGTTGGCCCAATGGTTTACCACGTGGAGTCTAGTCAACGTGGTTCATCCCGTTAGCGTATGGTAAATTACCGTATGAGGGGAAGGTGCAGATGAATTATTCTTTGGCGTTACAGTTTGTGGTGATCCGAAGACCACCGTTAGAGTGGTGGGCCAATAAAACTTGGCCTCTGCACCTGGCATCTTTTAAAAGATGTTATTTGTGGTTTCATACCCGCGGGGGCTTTATGTGTTATGGAGCCCCCGGACTACTAGGTCTAGAGGTACTGCAATTGAATTGCAATGGTTGATGTGATCGGGGGCGATCGGCCATACTTTCATACTCTAGGGGGTCTCTTAACTAGACGCCTTCCCTCATTGTTTCTCGCACACGACCAGCCGCCTTGTTTTGAGGATCCGGCATTCTCTATTGGTATGCTTTTCCATCCTCCTAGGAGTACCATGAATTTCACATGGTTGATCAAGTGTGTGGCTCGGGCGGAATAGGCTTGAGCTGTTCTTTGTCCACTTACCGGACTGGGAGTTGCTGGACTTGGCACCAGCTTCTCTGACTTGACGTTTATGACCATTGCGCCGAGGCTTGAGGATGCCTCTTCGTGTGTCCTTCGTATTGTCTTGGAACATAGTAATGTGTTGACGTTGGGGTATGTGCCTTGGGTTCTCCTGCTTAGGTTGAGGTAGCCAGTTGTGTCATGTGTGCCCTTTGTCGGGGCGGTCGAGTCCGTATTTTTCGGTGGCCAGTACCTTGTTCCACCTATCCACGAGTAAATCTTGGTCAGCTTAAGCTGTTGTTGCTTCCTCTGCAGGCTCCTTGTCGTGGCCATGAGCCGTCGCTTGAAGCGAACTTGTTCCACTGGGTCTTCAGGCATGCCGGATTCGTCATTGCCGAGGCTTACCTCGTCCTCGGAGGGGGCGTATAGTTGTCCCTTTCCAAGTATCCCACCATGGCCAGTCCGGCCTCCTTAAAGGCAGGCTGATCGGGGTTGTATCCATCCTTGGCGCCCTCTGGATTGTTTTCATCTCCTGTGTCGGTATTACTGTGGCGGGGCTTGGAGTGGTGTTGACGATGCCCATGCTTTCCTTTTTTCCCCGAGGGGTTATCCTCCGTTGCCTCATCACCATTGGTTTCCTTTGGAGTATCCACCATATATATATATCATAGGAGGAGGTGGTTGTCCACCGCCCAGTGAGCGGTGGTTCATGTTCTTCTCCTGCATCGTCATCCATACCGTCGATGTCTTCGGAGTCGAAGTCAAGCACGTCGGTTAGATCATCGACCGTGGCAATGAAGTGGGTGGTGGGTGGGCAGCGAATTCCTTCATTGCCTGCTTCCCACTCGAGCCGGACATAGTTCGGCCCAGAGCCTCCTGACAAAGAGAGGGACTTTAATGAGTTCAGCATGTCGCCAAAGGGTGAGTGTTGGAAGATATCTGCAGCGGTAAACTCCATTACCGGAGCCCAACCAGGCTCGACGGGCTCGGGAGTGCGCGGACTGGAACCTACAACCGGATACGAGTCCGGGGGTCCAGAGTCACAGGCTTCCTTAGAAGCGAGGCATGTGTTCGGCTCTACCGCCGATGAGCGTGCGGCCTGCGGGGCAGGGTCCATCCCTTCGTCCTAAGGCAACGCAGCCTGTTCCGGATTTAGGTCCGGGGCTACTGCGGGGGCGATGTGCCGAGCATTGTCCGATAGCAGGTCCAAGCCATGCTCATCGTGACTGTCCGGTGCTCCTGGCACAGGCCCGAATCCGTCAAAGATCAAGTCTCCACGGATATCCGCCGTGTAGTTCAGGTTTCAGAACCTGATCTGGTGGTCAGGAGCATAGCTGTCGATCTGCTCTATATGGCCAAGCGAATTGGCCCGCAGTGTGAAGCCGCCGAACATGAAGATCTGTCCGAGGAGAAAAGTCTCACCCTAGACCGTGTTGTTGATTATGATTGAAGGAGCCATCGAGCCTTGCAGTGACGACACAGAGGAACTCTCAATGAAAGCACCAATGTCGGTGTTAAAACCGGCGGATCTTGGGTAGGGGGTCCCGATCTGTGCGTCTTAGGCTGATGGTAACAGTAAGCAAGGGACACAATGTTTACCCAGGTTCGGGCCCTCTCGAGGTAAAACCCTACTTCCTGCTTGATTAATATTGAAGATATGAGTAGTACAAGAGTAGATCTACCACGAGATTGTACAGGCTAAACCCTAGGAGCTAGCCTATGATGATTATGATTGTAATTGTGATCGGCCTTCTAAGGACCAACCTCTCTGGTTTATATAGGCACCAGAGAGGGCTAGGGTTTACATGTAGTCGGTTACAAGGAAGGAAACACAATATCCGGATCGCCAAGCTTGTCTTCCACACAAAGGAGAGTCCTATCCGGACACGGGACGGAGTCTTGAGTCTTGTATCTTCACGCTTCAATAGTCCGGACGATGTATATAGTCCGGTTGTCCGGATACCCCCTAATCCAGGACTCCCTCAGAGGCCTTGCAGCAGCGGCAACCTTGCTAGGGTTTCGAGCGAGGGAGGGGTTGTGGTGGTGTGTGTGTGTGTGTGTGAGCGCGCGCGCGCCCTAGAAAGTTTTGGGGGGTGGAGGGGCTGTTTGAGTAAATTACGTGGCTACTGAAAATTTTACTGCGCGGGAGTGAAATGTCGGGGCTATTGAAAATTTGGATGATGGTGCATCACACACGGTCCGGAAATAACAACCGTGTGTTATGAAACAGAAAAACCCTCGAGACGGGTAGATATTTTCGAGTGATGCAGGCAGGAGCGGCAACAACAAACATTACACACGCTTGAAACGTAATAACCGTTTGTTATCAAACAGAAAAAACCTGCAGGCGGGTAAATATTTTTGAGAGGGGAAGCCTCGTGGAGCTAATGTACTATGCTGATGTGCGTGACAGGGGCAACCGGCATGGCACACGGTTAGTGTGAGTGAACCATGTCTGTTGCGTCATCGACTTGCCTAATGTTCATAAATTTGGCGAAAATGACGCGGGAAAGGGTCAGAACACAAACACACTTGCATGTGGACCAAATATATGTATGAAAAGGGTGGTTTGATGTTCAAATACCAAATGCAACTTCGATGTGGCACCTATCTCGCAAAGCACGCGGTATTGCTTGCCCCCCTGTGTCGGCAGGAGGGAATCCTAAGCTATGAATGCATGCCCGCCCCCACGAAGGTTCGCCTACCAAAGTGCAAAGTAGCAGTCCCCCCTCATCACACACACACACACACACTTTCAGTCGGCGGGATAGGGCATCTCATCAAGATGTATTGTAAAATGTAGCAAGAATAATCCACCTTGGTCGTATAACCTCTCTCTTGTTGTTGGTCAAAGTGATGGTCGTCCATGCGACCCCAGATATGGGCTAGCTCACCAATAATCACGCAAGTAGCTAGTCCCCGAATACAACCACTGCCTGTGTGTGGCCCAAACATATGTATGGAGAGGTGTTGATGTTTTAATACACAATGGAACAACTTTGATGTGGCACCATGCTTTTGAACCAGAAATCCCCACACGGAGCAAGGGTTAGTTGACGATGCATATGTATGTCACACCACACTTCGAGCCGATGACGAGATTCATGCATGCATGCATAGTATGCGCTCAAACCTAATTAGGTCTGAATCTCACCATGACCTATACTACGATAACACGAACCAAAGGAAGAATCCGCCATGGCAACCTATCTTGTTGTCAGTCAAAGTGATTATGGATGTCCATGCGGGCCCATGAATATATAGGCTTGTCGCCGATAACCACGCGAGGGAGTGAACCGTTCAAAGACAACCACTACATGCATATGTGTGGAGGTGATGCGTGCATGCATGTTTGAATACCATTCACAACATTGATGTGGTGCATGCGTCGAAAATCGTACAGTCCCCACACAAAGCGAGATTGGTTCATGACGTGTCGTGGTACTAGCCACTTCGACTCGATGGGAGGGATGCATGCGTTCAAAATTGTATCATGTCATCCGAGAGCATGACCTATATACCATATTACAAACAAAAAAGTAATCCCCTCCTAAGTCAAATTAACCTCTCTTGTGATCAGGCAAAGTAGTGATGGACCAAGCAGGCCCACAGATGGAAAGCATCAATATCGCTGATAACCACATGAGTGAGTGCGAGAGGACAATCACCATCACTTTGCATGTGGGCCAAACATATGTTGAATACCCAAAATGCACAACTTTGATGTGGCACATGCCTCGAAAACCATGAAGTCCCCACACAGAGCGAGGTATGAAGCGTACTACATATGATAGTCCCCTTCCCCCTCTTCGACGCATACCATATGCTCCTACTGTAATACAACCCAAAAAGAATCCTCCTTGATGGTGAAAATTAACCTCTCGTGATGTAGGTCAAAGTGATACATGCATCAATGATGACCTCGCGGGCCCACAGATGGAAGCGTCAGACATGAGTGTCGAAGGATAACCACCGCCTGCATGCATGTGGCCCAAAGAGGTGTTGTGTGATGTCTGAATAGCCGATTCATAACTTTGATGTGGCATGTGCCTCGAAAACCGAAAAGTCCCGACACTGAGTGAGGTGTACTTGTTCACGGATGCGTATGTATAGTATATATGCTAGTCCCCTCCCACCTCTTCGACGCGAACTATATACTCCCACTATAACACACAAAAATATTCTACCTTGCTGGTCAAATTAACCTCTCCACCGGCTGTTGGTCAAAGTGATGGAAAACGACCTCGCGGGCCCACAGAGAGCGTCGCATGCGAGTGAGTGTCGTGTAGGACAACCACCGACTGCATGTGGCCGAAACATGTATGTATGAAAGGGTCGTGAATGTTTTAAATAACGAGTTCATGACTCTGATGTGGCACCTGCCTCACAAAACGGTCAACCCACACGGCGGCTCACGACTCGTAGTGTACTGACACCCCCCCCCCCAAATGAACACACACACAAACACACACGTGCATCCACCGCAACTATGATGCATGTTAAATTTTCCCGCGGTGAACATATGTACCAAAGGAGGGACATTTTAATTTTGAAAAAAATCAGAGATCATTAAGACGTTTTAGTACATTGATTAATTTTCTAGGGGTATAACGTGCAAAAATCAAATTTGAGCTACATGCACATGTGACAGTGCACCTAAATGGATTGGGAAAACACATGTGTCTCACTAGGTGCATGTTTACTCCCCGTGCAAGAAATTTCAAACATTGAGAATCTTGATTTTTAAATTCTAGTACATCCAAAACTTAATTGAAATTCATGAAACTTATCGTGTTGTCATATGGACACCAATACACAGTGGCATTGTACTTTTTTGTCAAATTTGAGACCAGTTTTGATGTAATTTTATCTTCTTACAAACGAGAGATTATTAATAATTGGGAACCGATATCGCAAATGGATTATTTATTCGAACCGTGGGCGTTAGACCAACAAAGGATATGTGCCATGCTTCGGTTAAGCAATAAAGCGACAACATTAATCATCAAAATAGAAAAACAATATACATGCCGCCATGCTACCGTGTGTCGTGCGAGCAGGCATGAGTTCATGGGACGCATGCGAGCAGTCCGCCGCGCAGGAAGACCGAGAGGCATGTGTGCAGGTGTGTGAATTGACGGGAGGCATGCTCGCGGCACAGTGTCATCGGGAGGTGCACGAATAACTGTGTGAAATGACGGTAGACATGCCAGTAGTCCGGTGCGCAGGCTCATCGGGAGGCGAGCCATCGATTTAACCGCCGCCCGCCTCTCTCCCACTACTCCATATTAATGGTGCACCCGAGCGGCCGCACCCTATCCTCTCCACACACACAATCCTCTCTCTCTGCTTGAATCCTCGACGCCGCTCTCAATCCTCAAAGCCGTCAGTGTATGAGGATGTTGTCGAAGCGCCCCGTTGGAGGGAGTGGTGACGCCAGGGCTGTTGAAGCACCACAGCATGGCGTGGAGATGGAAACAGAGGTTGTCGTCGCCGCCGGCAAAGTATCGCTGAACCCTGACGTCAACGACGGCGTCGTGCTTCCACAGCAGGAGCCGGAGTTCCACACCAACTGCAGTGATGACTCGAGCGACGACTCCAACACCAACGTAAAACCGGTTAGTCATCTATACCCATTTATGTGTCAAATACATCCTAGGGTTTCTTTGGTTACTCTTGCGTCCTGCCTCCCCTTTTTGGAATAGAAATTCTATGGTTATGTTCTCCCAATCCATGAAACGAAGTTAGTTTCGTTAGATCTATAGTGTATTGATTGTTTGAATGGTACAAGTGATAAGTGATTAGTTGTTTCATTTGTGCAAATGGTTTCTGCTAATAATCTGACTAGGGTTAGTGTTCGTGCTAACAATTCCTGGCCAAGTCTTGACAATTGATTTTGAATGACCTACATATATGTTTGTGCCATTATTTTCTTCAAGATTGGTCTGTACATAGACCATTGTACTTAAAAATCAAACCAAAATCTCTGCATATGTCTAAAAAAATAGCCATAAATTCCTAATCCTACTTTACGGCATGTAAACATTGATTTGATGCCAAATTTTGGCAACTGCCAAATGTTCGCTAGAGATTAGTTTGTAAACGTTAATTTGATGCCACATTTTTTACTATATGTATAGCTGTTGTCTGACGATGTCGACAGTGAGGATGAAAATGGCCAGAGGTGGTACAAGAGGCAAATCCTTAGGGAGCTTTATGCGGGAATGCCTAACAGGCATATTAGGACCTGGGACGGCGGCTTTTGATGCCCATTTTGCAACCAAAAACTTCATCACACGTATCAAAGTGTTCTGCCGCATGGAAGAGGATGAGCTGTTGGCTCCTTCAAGCAGAAGTATTCTCGCGGGATGGCGCCCGCTGTGTACGCCGAGTACCTGGAGAAGCTTCAGGGTCGTCTCGGCAGATGAGATGAGATGTGGGACCGAACTATGTATGGCTATGTAGTGTCTTAATTATAAATGCGCTTGAGTATGCTTAATGACGGTTGAACTATGTACTTATGGTTCAACTCTGCTTGTGTATGCTCATTATCTATGTCTGGGTATGTTTAATCTATGTTTACTTATGTCTAAATGTGGGATATGGATGCAATCAGTTCGGTTGATGGAATCTACCTCCGTCTTGGTTTATTGGTCCCATTTATAATTTGGGTTAAATTTTGACCAAAGATTTAACTGAAAAAATGATATTGCAGGTCAGCAAAAGTTTCATCGTTGGATGCATATTTGAACATAGTGTTCAATGATATAATTTTTGGTGACATTCATATACATTTGTTAGTTCAATCTTTGGTCAAATTTGGCACAAATTATGAAGGGGGCCAATAAACCAGGACGGAGGTAGTACGTCAATCACACATGGTTCCCAAAATTGGAACAGTGTGCAATGACTTTAATTTTCCCTGTTACATCAATCACACACGGTTGGCTCTAGCAAACTATTGCGTCTGAAACTCTTTGTGGGACAGGAAACCCTCACCACCCAATTCAAAAAAGAAAAAAGAAAACCCTCACCATCCACACGTCACAAAAACTCTCGCCGCGCCCACCAACCCCTCCGATCCCCATTCACACCTGCACAAGCTCCTCCGCGACTCTGCATGGCATTGCCTATCGCTGCGGCAACCACTTAGCTCGATGCATGTCGCCGCCAGGCTGCCGGCAAACCCCACCACATTTTGCCACTTCCGCTTGCCGCCGCCTATCGTCATCGACTTTGTCGACACTGCTCGCGGTCGATCAAGCTCCGTCCGATAGGGGAATCCGCGGTATTGAGGGTTTTTTCTCATGGACAACAAGGTAACTAATTTATGAGATATTATCTCATCTCTTATCCCAGTTCATCTGCCTCCTTTAATCACCCGGCCGAAATCACCGTGAATTCATTTTTATTCAAGCTGATTTGAGGATTTTCTTTCATTCATAGAGTGTATAGTGCGCAAACACATCTGGACTTTGCGGCCTCGGCCAGACATCCATGGAGTTCCATCTCACAGTACCAGATGACTTGAGGATGCACGCGGTATGTTGAATCTCACCCTAAATCGGCTGGCACGGCCTACTTTCCTAAACATATTAAGAAACAGTATAATGGGGCGAGCTACGGGCCACCACAGCATTTTTATATCGCTGGCCGTCGGATTCCATCGACCGCACGGCTTCTGGTCGTCTAAATCTGTCTCTTGGGCTACTGTTCCGCAGAACCATCTAGCCGTGATGTGGTTAATCGAGCCGTATTATAGGTCGGGCTTTCTCGGGCCGCAGCTCCGTAGAATCATCTAGCTTGATGTGGTTAATCGAGTCATATTTGCAAAAAAAAGGTTAATCGAGTCGTATTAAACATTGGGCCTTCTCCCAGCAACGCAAACCTGGCGCCGAACTCGTGGCGGCGGCGCCGTATGGCGGGCACATGTTGCAAGTCCGGCGCCGGGAAACCCTATCCTTTCTCCATTGCGAGGCAGCATGCCTCTCCACGACATCTTCCATGGGCTAGATTTTGGAGTACGAGAAGCAAGATCCGGAGTCTGTCGAACATATAGAGCTGGACCATCAGCCTCCTCGACTCTTCATTAGTGGCGGCGACACCGTCGCCCACCTCCACCCACGAGACCAGCCGCTCATCGCATCGCGATGTCTCTCCTCTCTCAACTTTTTTTCTTCTGCATGTATGACGAAAGTGGCCACGGGCGCGGCGTATCTGCTTCCGAGGTCCCGGCTGTCGCAGCCGTCTAGCATGTGGATGGGCATGACCCGACCCTCTAGCGGCAGGCACTCCACCTCCACATGCGGCTCGATCGGAGCGCCGGCTCATAGTGCTCCTCCCCACAATTTCTTGTTAATTTGTTTCATGTTCAGACACAAATGTCATGTTGAGGTTGATATGTGTGCTTCCTCACCGATTGCAGTTTGGGAAGCTAGCTAATTTTAACTAAAGTAAATGTTAGGAAGATTTTACATCAATGGACAATCAGGTTTTTAGTGCTTGCTATTTCTTCAACACTCGGCTGCAGGTCTGTCCTATATGTCACGATGGCAGCATGACACCAATGAAAGTGATCTGAAGAATGCATTCTCTCAGCATGAACATGATACTGAAGGTACTAATTTATTTGTTTCGACCCTATTTGGTGTTTGATCCATGATTTGTGTTGATTAGAGATTGTTCTCTAGCTGACGGATCTATCATATATACAGTTAAAGTAATACACCATCATGTGCTTAGGAAACCCAACAGATATGGTTTCTTCAAGTTCTCTTCAAAAAATGAAGCAGCAGTAAAATATGCTTCATGGCATTGGCATCCATAGATATATCACAAGCCATGTTCTTGCATGATAATATGCAGCCCTCGGTATGATTCTTGTCCTTATGCTAACACAATTTTTGCACATATAATTGTTTCGGCTGCTTGATCGAATAACTTAATATACGGTGCACTATGCTAAAATTTCAGATGCATAAGGTGCTTGTTCGATATCATATCTTCTATTCGGAATCTGCTTGATCGATGGAGTTTTTGTGTTATCCATTTGATCTAACAGCCACAATTTTTCATTATGATTTTCATAATTGCACGTTCGACAGATCATGATGTTGAAAAATTTCTTGCTGAAGCATTATGGCTAGCATGCAACAAACGATTTTTACCTCCACCTCGGATCATCCATAGCGGCACACATATTTATATTGGTATTTCAGTCTGAATTATAAATAATATATATTGATGTTCAAATGCTAAATCAGAATTGTATGTCATTTATGTGCTTCACATGACAACTCATAATTGTCTCTCACCGTTAATCTTTTAAATGTTTTCCTTGCCTGTTTTATATCTTGTATCTGCAGAAGATTTATAAAATCTCATGAGGCCTAACTTATATAGAGTTATTTGATGATTGTTTGAATCGGCTATTCTATACATTGTAAACAAGTTTTTCATTTATAACTATACTTTTCTTTCATAAATTTATATTGTCTTATTATTGTTTGCTCAAAATCAGCGGGCGCTGCAACGCGCGCCTTGATGTTCTAGTACTATATATTGCTGCATCTGGATAAAAGGTGCCACATGTAGCATATACGTCAAAGGGGAATTTTTTTTCCTCTTCTTTCTATATTAGGCAAATTAATGATGTATTGTCCTTTCGATTACTCTCATATTTCCATGACATCATGGTTACCCTATCTGTTTAATTATGGATTTTTGTCCTTTGATTTCAACTGTTGTACAATTCTTTTAGTTTTGCCCATATTTGCATGTTACCATATTCTTTAACAATCCTACCATTTTCTGTAGCGCGTCCCTTGCTATGCAACAGAATCTGTAGTACACAATCTTGCCCTTTACAATCAAGACTGCAGGAATGTCATACTGAACACAAACAATGGATTTACAATCGTTCCTTCTATAAGACTTGATAAATGTGGTCACTCCTATTTTGCCACGAGCGTATGGACAGAATTTATAAGTCTTATGTACAGAAAGCTGGCACTAAAATTGCACTGCACATAAAAGAGCCTCGTTGTGAGATATATGCTAACTTCCCCGACGATATCATCTATCCAGACTTTGTTCGAAGTAAGTGATCTTTTCAAGTATCTGCATGTTGACTTACCCAGCAATATCAAAGGAATTGTGTAGTATTTAAGCAACCAATTGTTATTCCATTTTCTTACTTTTTTCCTACCTAATAACTTCTAGTTATCAATACACTTTATTATTGCCCTGTTTTAACAAAATATTCTTTGTATTCCCACTTCTATTAGAAAGCGCCGCTGATGAGGAGACTCCGGAGGTGGAGAACGGGGCTGCCAAAAAGCGGAGGCGAGTCGAGATAGAACCGCAAGCGACTCCAGCAGGCCTAGACTTCATCAGCAGCCTCCCCGATGATATGTTGATAGTCATCATCTCCCTCCACCCAATCAAATATGGGGCACGGACAACCGTACTTTCCCGATGATGGCACCCCCTATGGCACTCCACCCCTCTTGACCTCATCGACACCCACGAGCTCTGCCATGACTATCGCAAAAGCTTGGATGCATTCTCCCATATCCTCGATAGTCACCCTAGCCCAACCAGAGGCCTTAGCATGGGCAAGTTCCGTTCCAACGGCAAGGACCAAGCCAAGCTTGACGACTGGTTCCGATCCCTTGCCCTAGACCAGCTCGAGGAGCTCACTTTTGATGATGGGCATATGCGCTCGCTGCCAACGTCAGCGCTTTGCCTCGCGCCCATGCTGCACGCCGCCAAGTTGAGGAACTGCCATCCCCCCCCTTAATGGCGCGCCCGCTCTTATTCTACCACGACTGAAGCACCTCGAGCTCGTCACGTCTGCCTCCCAAATGGTGACATGGAGCGCCTGCTCTGTGGTTGTACTGCACTCGAGTACTTTTGTCTTCAGGCGATCAATGGATTGAGTAGCTTCCACATCACCTCCATGACTCTCCGGACTATTTATGTGTGTTGGTAGTGCTGCAAAAAGACATCATAGATGTGTACCACGGTATGGTCATTGAGGACACACCTTCACTTGTAGTTGATCAAGAAGGTCCAACAAGAATCAACGTCATTTCTGCACCGAAATTGACAGTGGTGGGCTACTCATTTGACAAATACTCCAAACTTGTTATTGGATCCACATCTGTTCAGGTACAACAGCCGCCTTCTACCTCTCCTTCTAGAAATTAACGTTATTTCTAATTTTGAAGATGTATGTTCGTCTGTCGTCCAAAAAATGATTCCGACAAGCTTGGCCACGAAACTGCGCACAGTGAAGGTCTTGGCACTAGAATCTATCGGCTCCAACCTGGACCAAATTGTCAGTTTCCTGAGATGCTTTCCATGCCTAGAGAAGCTATATATCTAGGTGATGTTCCTTTCTAGTTAAATATTAACAATAAGGGAGTTCAATTTGTGACACCTTTTTCCAAGTTTACAATGATACTACGATTTCTGAAGGAGTTTTGGAGGATTTCAATACATACATGTCCCCCTCCCCCATTTTGCTTGCTTGATCCATATGATTACAATCCATAAGCATTTGTCCTTTGGATTCAACTGTACTAGTTTTCTTAGGGAAATTTTCATCCACTCCAACCTCTTGTGAAGAAGACTACATTTTTCTAGATTGTAATCAAATGCCCATGTTAATCATGTCGGATCAAAGATGGAACATTAGTGCATTTTACAAATCCCGCAAACCAAATAGGCTTGTAGTAGTGTTCAAAACTGCATGTAGGAACTAACACATTTTCTTCTTTTGCAGATAAGATTAGGCCCAGTGGTCGATAATGTGATACAACATAATAATCACATCGAATGCCTAGATCTGCATCTCTCAGAAATTACTTTGAACTCCTATCGAGGGACCTTACAGGAGATTATATTCGCCAGGTTCTTTGTTGTCAGAGCAAGGGTGCTAAAGGTAATGAGGTTTGCCCTACATTTATTTCGCAAAAAAAATGGTTTGTCGATTAGCGTCGGTGGCTGCGGCAGAATGGAATAGGCTCCGAAAATGCTGAATTTCATTTTGGAACCCCATACGTGACTTCTCAACAGCTGACCCCTTTGCAAAAATTATGAGGTTTCAAAACAAGCCTTACAAGTGGAGATATTAGTTTGAACCTCTCTTATATCCATGTTCAGCAGATCAATGCGGCGTTTGCAGCTGGTGAGCTGAATTTCATTTCTAATATCAGTTTGAACCTTGTAATCTTCGAATTTGAGCCATATAACTCTGGAATTTGAACCTTGTAATATTTTGAGTTTTTGTGGCACAATTGTTGAAATGGCGTCGTATGAGACTCATATATTGGTGGCACTATTTTGACCTTAATATGCAATGGTCTTAGATTTTACTAACCATTCTCGAATGTGTTTACCTTGTCGATCTCATAGCACATGATCTGTATAGCTAACTCGATCGCGATCTTCAACATTATTGCACACAATTGGTTTCTTCAACCGTGTGCCCTGTAGAGCGCAGAATTAATTATCGCACTCGAGTGCCCATCATCACCCTTCTGTGTAACTTTGACCTCATCACCCATGGGTAAACTTATGACCGAAGTCATTCCACACATTTCGTTTTTACAAAGCTTTTTGCCAATAAACGCCCATGATTTGTCCCTCTTCTAGCCGACGCGTGGCCAAACTAGCCGGGCAGGAAGCTTGCGTGGTTGCGCGGGAACAGGCTCACCAACGATATATTTGGTGCCTCTTAGAGCCCATGTGTGGTCAAACGAAATGTGTGTGGTGTTCTCAACCCTACACTGGAATCCTCCGCTATGAACGTGATGAAAAGACATGACGACTACAGGCTGGTTGGCCCCCATTTATTTCATCAGCCATTTAACCCTTGTGTCTCTTCAACCTTTTGATTGCGCCCCACTATTGCAAGAAGCACACCCGCCATGACAAATTCTTAGAGGGTATCTTGCGCGGCTCCAATGGTGCCCTGAGCGGCTGCCGATGACGAGCAGCAGTTCACCATGCATGCCATGGTGGACACCCACAGAAGGTTCATGGAGCTCTCGGTGGTGTACACCAACAACCCAGTCTGGGTGGAGGACTCCATCCACATCATGGAGTTGTTGCTTGCTGAGGAGAAATACAAGGTGGTCGGATTCAACCTCGAGGACACCCGCGCTCGTACCGGGTCTCGTCCCAAGGTCACCGTCGCCCAGATGTGCGTGCGCAATCACGTCCTCGTCTACCACTACTGCCTGGCCACAAGGCCTTGCGAGCATTTCGCCAGGTTTGTCAACAGCCCCCACTACATGTTCGCTACGGTGGACATCACCAACGATGTAAAGGTGCTCAAGAATTCGGGCATCGTCTGCCAGAATCTTGTTGACATCCAGGACCAATACAAGATCTAGGGTAGCAACAAGCATGAGAAGGACTCACTGGCTCACCTTGCCAAGGCCATCATCGATCCCTACTATAGAGACATGAAGGATTCCTGCAACAAGGACAAGCATGCCTGGCACTCGGCCTAGATGGAGAAACTCGACTAAGCTCGCATCATGTACGCGGCCAAGGAGGCATACACGAGCTACGAAATGTACAGGGGGATCATTGACATGAGGAAGTGCCTCCTTCCCCAAAATGGCCAGGGATCCAGCCAGAAGTAGAGCAATGGCAAGCATCATCGCAACAAGTAGTAGACGATTAGATCCTCATTTCTCCTAGTTTAGTATGCATGTAATTGCTTACTTTGGTGTGTGGAAATGTTATGTGTGTAGTCACTTGTGTAATTGTATGCTTAATTTGGTTATGCAATGTTGTCTTTTTAAGTATATATATTGATGCTCTGTAGACACAGCGTAGATGTTGTGCGCACAGAGCAAATCACATCGCGCACGGACTGAACAATGGAACCCATCGGTGATGTTTTCATCAATCACTCACAATTGTATACCAGCTGTCGTTCGCTCACAACACGCGCGGCTTGTTATCAAGAATCGTTTGTGTCGTTATCGGTCTTCCCACACATTTCTGATTGCAGACCTGTTTGCCATGTATCACACACATCTTGTTAAGTTGAACCCTTTCTGTTCTCTTGGCTCAATGCAAATAGTTCATCCAAATGAATAGTATCTCGTATATCACACACACATTCATTGGGCTGACCATTTCTTTTGTGTTGCCTAATCACGAACAGTTCATCCGAGTGAACTATATGCCGTATATCGCACACACCTTCATTTGGCTGCCCGTTTCTGTTGTTCTGCCTCATCACAAATAGTTTATCGGGGTGAACTCTATGCCGTATATCGCACACACCTTGATCTGGCATCCCGTTTCTGTTGTTATGTCTCATCGCAAATAGTTCGTATATATCAACCGTATGCCCCACATCGCACACGCATCTAAATCTGAACTGTGTTTGATGTATCAACCATCGCAAACATTTTGCATCTTTTTGACGGGTTTTTTACATCACCATTTGCGATTAATGCATCGCACATAGTTTCGTCGAATGATCTCTGTTTGTAGTGTTGCATTAGAAGTATCCTGCAATAGTGGATACACAAAGGCAACAACCTCCTCTTGATCAGGCTGTGGGCGACTTTCTCCTTCTGATGCTCGCCATCTAATGACATTTTGAGCCGAAAAAAGACCTTGAATTACAAGATCATTGAGCATGAGGATAGACACTTGAGATTTGCCCGGTTGCAGGTCACAATTCTTGCCATTACGAGTCGCCTAAAGAATTAAACATTGAAGGCAAAGTATGAATGGCGGTCATTTATAATTGATAAAATGCCCATTGGCTTATATAACAAGTTGGCAGTGCAATAAGGTGGCGACGGTTGAAGGGCAAGTCGATGTGGTTATTCAATTATTAATGAGTCGCCAGTTGGTCTACACAACAAGCTGACAAAATAATGAAGTTACTATGATAAATCGCCAATTGGTTTATACTAGTAATGGTAGGTCATCCAAAGTACTGAGTCGGTCGAACGAAGGAACAACTGACTTCGGAGCTAGGCGAGTTATGATATGCAACAATGAGCCGGTGAATCATAAGTCGTCTCATATTTGTTAGAGACTGGGGTTTTTTCAGCTAAGTGTGGACAAACAAGTTTCTACTGGGATGTTTTCGATTGTAGATCTAGAAAATAGCTTGAAAGGAAAATATTTACTATACCTAATACATACAGTGGAAGTATCGGCTAGTCGACTCGCAAGTGCTAATAAAGATTTGAAGCTCCTAGATGCGAAAATGGTGCTAGAACTAGCATCGAAATATTTCTACAAGAAGTGTATTTGAATCTAGACCTGGACGGCAGACATTGGTAAAGTAAACCAAAGAACACGATGAACGCCGACGAACTGGGTAAATGGATGAGAGATTGCTACAGATTTGGGAGAGGTAATTAGGCATATCTGGATGTAGTGGAAGCTCCGGGACTCTTTCCGAATGGCTCCGACGATGGTGAGCGCGAGGATGAAGGAGCAGTTGACGTCGCTGAAGCACCCGAGGTCGCGTGGCGATGGAGCTCTGGATGTGGACGGCTGAGGCGCGAGGAATAAGAAATGAGGGGGTGAAGAGGTAAAAGTGAAAAGGGAGCCGCCCCCCGAGTGTATTTATAAAGAAAGAATAGAAGGAGAAGAGGCAGGCGCAAAAATAAAGGAGACACAGTAACTTTTTGAGTAAGGGATGCCTCAATTTCTGGGCCTAACACATATACACAAAGATCCATTATGATGTCACGCTGGAGCCCCTGGAAATCCGGAAATGATGTCATGACTTAAAGACATGGAAAAAATGAGAAGTATGGAAGTGTCATAAGCCGAAATCTATCACCCGGCTATGATATAGTTTCAAATAAAGGAAGATGACCTAGAGTTATCATTGATCAAAGGATTGACATGAATAAATTCAAATCAATCTAGGGTCTAATGTTGGGGATATAACCCACGATATGACCCACTCGGTTAGGGCCGAGTCATTGTTTGGCGACTTGACAAAGGTATGGTTTGATAATGGGATGGGATGACAACGAGTTCAAGGCCCAGAAGATGAGTCACCAAGTGGGCCGACTCATAACCCAGACACACAAGCCGCTAGTATCTGCATGACGCCAAAGGAAGTTTCTTACTTAGGAAACAAGACAAAGAGGAAACATGTTAGAACGCGGATCGTAGTACGACCCGGATTTTGTTGTAAACCCAGGGCTTTAACCTGTATATAAAGGGGATCCCCTAAGGCAGAAAGACCGGGTTATAATCTCTCGGGTACTAGGTTAGCCAAGTCGCACCCTTGAAATCGAGATCCTCATCATCAATAGCAATCAAGCAGGAGTAGGCTTTTACCTCCACCGTGAGGGGCCGAACCTGGGTAAACCCTTGTCTCTCGATTCCAATCAACCCCGTCCAAGCTACTACTTAGCGGCGATGGCCTCACGACTAAGTCCTTTCATGAGGACATATGTCATGACAAAACCACGATAGTTGTAGTTGGAGGGTTAAGGTTTACTACCATCGCACATTCACCACATCCATTTACTCGTATCAGCCATCCCGATCAACATATCAGAGGATTCGGCTGCTGCTACGTTTCGATGAGTAACTTGTTTTAATGCGGTGCACTCATTACTAGAGGCCATTCACTCGTAACAAGAACATCGTGCTATTGCACTAACCTATGCGATAAACATGGAACTTAAAATCGATGTTCCACTAGTATCAACACACCCTTAATTCTATAGTGAAGATTGAAGAGGATCCAATGACTACCAGCATAACGGAAATACAAACCTAGAACGATAGCAGAAGATACATTAACCTAATTTTTTCGAGCAAACACACACAACTCAACTAGATTGCTAAACATCTGGATATGTAGTTACATCCTTTCCTACTTAGGAGCATCTCCCGATTGGCCCAGTGCGCGACCAGCGTCCGCTTGAGCTTCAACACCAGCAAGGTGTTCCCTTGCACACCAAACGCGGTCCCTGGCGAGCCACATAACATGGGCACTCGCATCGGTCTCGGCCTCCAGGCTTGCAAGAGTCTTCATGAAGTTCACGTATTCACGCGCAACCTGCAAGTGTTCGGGACCAACCATGATGTAGGGTAGAACCCTAGATGCCCGATCTTTCATGATTGGAGGGGATCCTACGAAGAACACGAGGAACACGAGGGGAAAACACAAGGAGAGAAATCACTCAAACCAACAAGATTCGATGACACATGTGCTAGATCCTCAAAACACAAAGAGATACATGATCCAAATCCAACAAAGGATGATACAAGTAGCAAGCCCATCTCCATGAGGAGGTCTTGAGGGGTCTTCCCATGAAGGGGTCTTCAATCCAAGGTGGATCTTCTCCGAAGAGGGAGCGGTCTCTCTCTAGGTGGAGTAGATCCGGATGGATGAGCAAAGCTCTATCTCACAAATGAGCTAAACCATTGCTAGCCCTAGCTAGGAGGAGGGGGTGTCCTATTTATAATCATAGTGTAATTGGGGGTGAAGTGAAGGGGTACATGGGACTCGGCCGGATACTCTACACACAGACAGACGTTAGACGTCCGACGGCTACCGGACTTCCGTTGGCTCATGAGGGACCGGACGTCCGAGAAGCGTCGGAAGTCCGATGTTTCGGCTCGGGTGTGGATTTTTCAGTCGTCCGGTCGGGGCCGGTCGTCCAGGCGCTGGAGGATGTCGGACATACATTCAGCATCGGTCGTCCGACCGTTGTAGGTCTTGCTGGCTGGGACTTGGGCTGGCTAGTGAAGACTCCAGGGGTTGGACGTCCGACAAGCATCGGTCGTACAGAGGTCGTCGGACGTCCGAGAGTTGTAGCTTCCTTGCAGCTTTTCCTCTTGTTCTTCGTGCTTGAGGTCCTCGTCGTCTTGTTCAATGCTCGTAGTTGTTCCATGGCCTTCCTCTTGGTTCTTGGTCATGCATAGCACATATGTTTGAGGTAGTAGCCATGTCTCACATGTGGAAAGTGACGATTCGGAGAGGAGCGAGTTCACCTTGTGTCCAATGGCGTATGTTCAAGGTCTCCTCATATGTCCTCTTGGGGCTTGGAGAGTAGTCGGAGTGTACATGGGGATGAACATGGGATGCTCCACATCATCTCCCCCCCCCCTTGGGAAAGATCCGACCCCGGATCGTGATCCTCATCACCATGGAAATGGTTGTCGTGGGGGGACTTGTAGTTGGACGGAGTTGAAGACATTGCGCAATCCAAGTACTCCAAGGTGTCTCCGGAGTGGTATACATGCAAGAATATCAAACACAAATGACACTTGGAACTAGCGCACCCAAAGTGTCCATCAAGTAAGTATGAGTCCGTGCAGCAAGATTGTGCATGGCAAGACACATGATGCTTATCCAAAAGATGTAGAATGATGTGTAATCAAATCATGGGATCAAATTCATTTGTCATGCACACAAAGGTATGGTAAGTTGCATGGTGCACAAAACTACAAATTCTACCATTGTGCAAAATGATGTCATAGTGTGACGGTGTATCAAAAGCATGAACATGGTAATTGGTGCTCAAAGTGACTATGTGATCATGCAAATGATAGTGGGCAATATGGTCATGATGTATGAATATGCCATCAAGAAAGATCACAACAAATTTGCTATGGAAATGCACAATCTCATATATCATGGATGACATGGAAATAGATGCAACAAGGCAAGCATAATGTGAGTCAATCCATGCATAGGGTGCAAACTTGTGGTGAGTATGATATGTCCATCGAGCATGACATGTGGGAGCACAATCAACAAATATGGATATGTTGGTGCAATGTGTCAAAAGAGTGTTGATGTACCAATGCTTGATGTTGTGGCATGAGTGGAGTTCCGAAGGTGCATCCAATAAGTGTGAGCGCTCCTCAATGTGAGGGTCCATAGAGCCAATCTACAATGTTGCTCCTCCATCCAATAGATGTAACGTGTAGACAAGAAGAAGGATACAACAATGAAAGAATGACCCATCCAATATGCATATTTGAGGATGGCTCAAAGGGAAGGAGTTCACCTTTATGAGGATGTCAAAAATGTTGGTGTCACGCATCATGTAGAACTGTGCATGACCAATATGCCTAATGATGGTACCGCCTTGTGAATCCTTCAAAATGAAAGAATGTGACAAACACACGGAAAAACAGATGAGGTTAGCGGAAGTGCAAAACCAATCATTCGTGTGGTAAGATACCCAACAAGTGTATGCATCATGCTCATCATAAGAAAGGATAAGGGAGTATTTCATTGTATGGAGGCATATGATGCGCTAACAACCAAATACAATAGGCTCAATCAAACAATCATGCATCGCACATAAGGTGTCAAAGTCTCCAAGATCAACAATCATAGTATGGTTGCACTCACTACAAGTGGTTATGAGAGAGGCAACTAATGGACACAAGAGACAATGATCAAGATATATCATGTGAGAGGCATGAACATATATGTCATCAACCCAAGAAAGCGAGTAAGAATGGAACATGGGTGATGCAACAAAGCAAGCAATCATAGTGATCAAGTCAAGCAAGCTAGTAGTGCAAAGATGCAATGTACTAGAAGGAATCATGGCAAGCATGTCATGTGTGCAAATAGTGGTCATGAATACTACACATGACATATCACAAGCATGAAAGCAAGATATGAGCAAAATATCATCAATGTATTGGCGAGAAGCCATATGTAAATAGCAATGGGACATCATGACTCTCCCAACACAACAAGCATAAATAGTATGGGGCACAAATAAATCATGGCAATAGCTACTAGGATCTCCACCAATCATGCAAATACACATAGGAGTAGCATAATGGTGAATCATGGGTAGATGCAAGCAAGGGTCACAGTTGCATGGCAAAGGCATAGGAGCAAGCAAAACATGCAAAGTGAACATGGTAAAATGAGCATAAGGTGACAATTGATATATAGCCCATAGCCGTGTGAGAGCCAAGTAAACGAGATGCGTGTAGTCGTTGCGCGAAGAGAACGGTGGTAAGGATAGTCCACGGGAACCCAAGTCATCGTTTCTCTCAAGATCTAGTTTCTTCAGCTCTTGGGATTGACAGGTTGACGAGTATACGTGAGTACCTACACAAAACAAAGGCAAAGGGAAAATCGTGTGTGCGTGGTAGATGTACACATCATCCATCATGATGCGCACGTGCATGTGTTGGTTAGCACAAAATATCCAATGCTCAAATAAATGAGATGTGTGATATAGAAACATGTCATCCATCATGATAGGTTTGTTGTTATGTATAGCATAATGGAGACTAGAAGGATGTAATGCATCATGAGAAATATGTAAGGCATTTTTATTCATGGAATGCATATGGTGCACACAATCATGGCAAACATGCAAAGTATGGAATGCATCAAAATCTCCTAATATGTATGAGGAAACTATGGGGGTCTCCTCATGAGCATGAATGGAAACATCACATGGAGAATATTTACAACATCCAAAACAAAGCATATTTGGTTGAATGTGATCGTGGCATGGCATAGTAGATGAATTGCACAAATCATGTAAAGGAAGGATGGCAATATCATCACATGAAAAACAAAAGCCAATGACCATCATCTCGTCATCTATGCCATAAGTGCAAATAGGATTTATTTTAATGGGGCATGCATAGTTACTATGTTGAGATTGTAATTATGCAATATGGGAGATCTCACCCATAGCATATGACAAGTTCAAAGGATTGTCAAACATGAAGTGACCAATAGAATTTTCACATGATATCCTATGGAGCATAGCATCACAAGTAGGCAATTCAACATGCGCATCATCATATTCATCATAAATGGGTGCCATATCGAAACAAGACATATTATGTGATGCATTCATAGGATGATCAACATCATGGGAGCAATCGATGTCAAGAGAGTCCACGAGTGGGACAAGAGAATCACCATCACCTATCTTACCTTTGGAGCGTTGCTCATGTGTTGTAGGTGAGGTGTCGAAGATCCACTCGTTGTCATCTTCATCTTGATGGAAGCATGTGGGCGGTGCATCATCGTCCACGATGGCCATCATCGTCACCATTGGGGGTATGGACTCGTCGAGGATAGTCATGTCATCATGTAGGAGACCTGGCACCAAAAAGGAAAACACACTCGGAGCAGAGGGTAAGTCATTAGAAATCATAGTGGCCTCACATGCCGTGTCAACTACCTCACTCGCTAAGTGTTGTGGCTCACTCACTCCCTCAAGGATGCTCTCACTCATATGGTTGGTCGAGTCACTCAAATGGCTCTCAACCTCACATAGGATGTGTGGCATGCTCTCATGTGTGGGGCCAGTGGTGGTCACACTCATCCTCTCATAGGAAATGCTCTCAATGTCACGTATGGTGGAGTCACTCATGTCACTCATGTGATAGTGGCTCTCCTCACATGGCAATTGAGGCATCTCATCATATGTGGGTGTCGGAGAGATGGAGGTGCAAATGTCTCCATGCTCAACCTCCTCATCCAAAACGCCTCCAAAGATGAATGTCGTAGGATGTGGCAAATCATCACTCTCCTCCAAGACAAAAGAGAAAGTCTCATGTGCGGTCTCATGGCTTGACTCGGAGTAGGAGTCCCATTGGGGCGTTGTCTTCATGTTTTTTAAGAGGTTCGCGCTCGTCGTTGTGGTCGAAGGGGATGGCCCTTGCTCAACCTTCTTGTCATCGTCTTGTTGTTGGAGGCCCATATGATATGGCACCTCATAGCTCGTCTCCATGACCGAAGGGAATTTCCCATGCTTGGCCGTCGTCCTTGAGGGGCTTCCAAAGATGGAACTATCGCCCTTGCTCGTAGGTGGTCGCGTTGTTGTTGAAGATGTTGATGTAGGCGAACTCGTGGGAAGTAGGCAAAGATGTCGTACGTCCAAAGGCGAATATGCCTTGATAACACTTGGTGAAGATGCCGAAGTGGTGATGGTATCCGTAGCTTGCTCTTGGTGGTGCTTGTCTCGCGGTCTTTTCTTGTGCTCTTGAATCTTGGCCTTGGCATGAAGTAGGGCTTGTTGGTACTTGTACGTTTGCGCGTGTGGAGCATCTTCATGATGATGATGTTGTTGTCGTGCTTGAGCTCGTAGTAGATGTCGTTCGTCGTTGTCGTGCACATGTTGCTTGGAGGTGACTTGCCCTTCATGACGATGTTGATGATGATTGCCATGGAGATGTGGACATGGATGACTTGCGCTTGCATCGCTTGGGCGCTCCGAAGATGATCGATTTGTTCGCCGCCGCCTTGAGGATGACGAAGGGGAAGAACGGTTGACCAACAAGGCCCGAATCTCCTCCATGTTTGCATCTTGCTCCTCTTTTTGTGCGGAAAGCTTGTTGTCGATGTGGTCCCTTTTCCTTGCTTCAGAGTGACGAATGTTGCTGGAGAGGTTCTCGATGCGCTCTCGCAAGGTAGAATGTGTGCCTTGCATTTGCTGTTGTAGACCGACGATGGACGCTTTGGTGATGTACTTGTTCGCACTGTTGTTGTCATGGAAGACCGGAGATGAAATGCCTTTCCTATCCATCACAAAACTCAAGCAAATATGAGTGGAAGAAAGGAGAGAACTATACCAAATGTACCATGACCGATGTTGAGAATGGATCAATGATCACTCAATGATGTAATAAGGAAATAGCACAATTGGTACCGATCTCGTCGATTTCAAACACCTACACAAATAAGGCTTGGAGCTCGGTGAGGATAGTGGCACAAAAATTAGATGCAAAATTTTAGCAGGAGTCAATAATGTTGAAAGAGATTCACAAATTTGCAAGTGAAACAAGTAGACCAATAGCAATGGGTGGCACACGGAAACACACATACTGGTAGATAAATGGGCTCGTGCAACCAAGGAATGAGCACAAAATGTGGAATTCACGGAAAACGCTCGTGTTGCACAACTCAACAGAGACGCTAGCACGATTGCTCTATAGGCGGATATGACACTTGTGCACAACCTATAAGATGCAAAAATATATCAACTTTCTATCCCAAGTGTGCTATGTATATATGGTTCCCGGTGTTTCTCTCAAGATGACCCAAGATGATCTTATATGCAATGTGGTATGATGCTATGGCACTTGCTTACAAGCTCTTTGTTCATTCTTTTTCTTTGCTTAAAAGCTTATTCTTCTTTTTTGTATAGCCACTTTTGCACAATGCACAAACCAAGATAGCAATTGTGTATATGCGGGAACAATCTTGTGACACAAGATATGATATGACGATACCAATATGATATGGTATGTATGCAATGGGAGGTGTAGATCATTATCACTAATGTGCACAAGTAACGTTGGCGACAATACTCAATGGCCAGTCTCGATAGGCAAGTGACGCAAAATGGGCTAGGAGTTATCAATGCAATGGCAAGAAGAATGTACAATGGTGGGATACCATGATACCAAGGTGATATGGAGGTTACCATTCTTGCGTACGGTTAGGGTGTCAAAATGGTGAAGTGGTCGATGTCGAATCCTTGACGAGGTTGAGCGGCGCTGTTGTCGATGTCGAACCGTTCCTAGTTAGCCGAAACACCCTAGGAAACGGAAAACCCGCAAACTCAAAATCTCAAAGGCCAAATGTCCAATGGTGGTAGCAGAAAGCGGAGGTGGTTTGAACTTGGCAATGTGAAAGTGGAATGATGGGTTATGCGATTCGAAGTTGAAGTTGTCGTCCCTAAGTAGGTTAAACACCTTAAGAGACACAACTCAAAAAAAGCTCAAACAAAATTGGGTTAAGTTTGGGTGGCGGAAGTGTATCGTGGGCAAGGTTATGCGGAAGTGGTGGTGGTCGTTGATGAAGAAGCAACTCGTTCCTAAGTAGCATAAACACCTTAGGAGACTTGAATCACTACTCAAGCAACCACTAATGCTATGGCAAGCAAAAAGGGTTAGGTTGCGGAAGTCGGTGGTGGTATAGCGGATGATGTGGTGGAAGCCCTAGGCAAAGATGCCAAAATTCCAAAACTTTGATGGAGTCAAATAATGTTGGAAGTATTTTTGTGGGATGGAGGATGTTAATAGCTTCGAAATGAGCTAAAGAACGTCAAAATCGGAGTTCCGATGCATTAGTTATGGGCGAAACAGAAATCAGCTAAAGTCTAAAACTACAAGTGTCGGACGTCCGATAAGGGTCGGATGACCGGAGGCTGGAGCGCGGGGCGGACGTCCGAAAATGGCCGGAAATCCGATGTTTTGGTTCTGGATCGGGGGTGTCGGACGTCCGGTAAGGGTCGGTCGTCCGATGGTTCCGAGGGGTCGGACGTCCGAGAAAGCGTCGATCGTCCGGTGGGTCTGGGTCAACGCGAGATGCGAGTTTCGGGACGCGATTTTGAGCGGAAAATGGAGATTTTGGGGTCAAAATTGATGAGATTTCATGGATGAAAAATGGGGAAACTTGGGAGGATGCTAGATCCACTTGAAACCAAGCAAATCCATGGATCAAAATCAACAAAACATCATCAAACCAACAAATCACAAAAAAGGCTACTTTTGGTGGGGATTTTCGAAATTGGGGAAGAACACAACAAAATTAGCTAGAAAAAGAGGGGTAGGGGCTCCAAATTCGTGATCAACCTTTCTCTGATCCAAGATGATGTAGGGTAGAACCCTAGATGTCCGATCTTTCACAATTGGAGGGGATCCTACAAAGAATACGAGGAACGCGAGGGGGAAACACGAGGAGAGAAATCACTCAAACCAACAAGATTCGATTACACATGTGCTAGATCCTCGAAACACAACGAGATACATGATCCAAATCCAACAAAGGACGAGTAAAGTAGCAAGTTCATCTCCGTGAGGAGGTCTTGAGGGGTCTTCCCATGAATGGGTCTTCGATCCAAGGTGGATCTTCTCCGAAAAGGGAGCGGTCTCTCTCTCTCGGTGGAGTAGATCCAGATGGATGAGCAAACCTCTATCTCACAAATGAGTTAAACCATTGCTAATCTTAACTAGGAGGAGGGGGTGTCCTATTTATAGTCATAGTGCAATTGGGGGGCGAAGTGAAGGGGTACATGGGCCTCGGCCCGATACTCTGCACACAGACAGGCGTCGGACGTCCAACAATTACCGGACATCCGTGGCTCGCGAGGGACTGGACGTCCGAGAAGCATCGGAAGTCCGATGTTGCGGCTCAGGTGTGGATTTGTCGGTCGTCCGGGCACTGGAGGATGTCACACATCCGGTCGGCGTCGGTCGTCCGACCGCTGTAGGTCTTGTTGGTTGGGACTTGGGCTGGCTGGTGAAGACTCTAGGGGTCGGACGTCCGATAGGCGTCGG
This sequence comes from Triticum dicoccoides, assembly GCF_002162155.2. NCBI lineage: Eukaryota > Viridiplantae > Streptophyta > Magnoliopsida > Poales > Poaceae > Triticum > Triticum dicoccoides. The sequence continues at coordinate 310,709,167 of NC_041391.1, forward strand.
TCGTCCGGAGGTCGTCGTACGTCCGAGAACTGTAGCTTCCTCGCATCTCTTCCTTTTGTTCCTCGCGCTTGGGATCCTCATCGTCTTGTTCAAGCTCGTAGTTGTTCCATGGCCTTCCTCTTGGTTTCTGGTCATGCATAGCACATATGTTTGAGGCAGTAGCCATGTATCACATGTGGAAAGTGACGATTCTAAGAGGAGCGAGTTCACCTTGTGTCCAATGGCATATGTTGAAGGTCTTGTCATATGTCCTCTTGGGGCTTGGAGAGTAGTTGGAGTGTACATGGGGATGAACGTGGGATGCTCCGCAACAAACCGCCTGCAATGCACACAGACAACTCTCCTATTCAAAGAACTGTGACCAGCTAATGTTTGCGACAAGGCGCTCCTCGTGGGTTGCCGCACGTCCATCCAACATGCGAGCGAGCTCGTCGCGAGGTTCCTCACACAGCCTAATGTACATCAGTAGAAAGAAAATTCCCTTGCCGGTGATCATGTCCTGGGGAAGCTGAGGCAACACGTCGGCAGCAGCATCCCCCTCATGTTTGATTGTCCCCTCAATGACGCTCTCCATGCTGGAAGCCAGTGATGGCATTGTGACAGTGTAGTGGCACGCTAAGAGAAGTGTTGACCCCGTATGGCCTCTCCCCTTGTGTTGTTATAGGTAGAAGGAAGCGCGTGGCCGGTTGCGGGATGTGTGGAAGAGTAGAGATTTTGGTGTATAGTATATCAGTGCAAAAAACATAGAGCTTCCAGGTATGCCTTTTTTGTATACACGCCAACTCGAAGGGCGTAATTCCATCGGAGGGGCCCCACTCGCAGTTAAAGCGGCCAGTGCCCACCTGCCATGCTCTCCCTGCGGGTAAACTCTTGGTTTCGCCCGAAACTTAACAACTAAGCACACGCACGGTATGTCAGACAGTGTTGACGCGCCCGATGCATCGGTGTTTCTAGTACACATACTGACACGCCTACTCACCTTCCTGGCGCATCCTCATTCAGTCACATCAGTACTGCAAGGCCAACTTATACACATCTAGCAGCTGGGCGTTACCACTATTTCTAACATCAAGGGAGCTAGTGTATCACATATACATATTATATTTAGCCGGCCCATCGCTGTAAGACCTCAGTACACACCCGTTTCCTCCCGAAATATCTAGATCCCCAAATCTTGGACACCTAGGCTTCCTGTGCTCTATTCTCTTGTGATGTCCACTGCTAGTTCTTCTGCATCCGACCGCCATTGCCTAACTCCAGCTTACCCACTTACCCTTGTGCTCTTCCCCAGGTGTCATCAGTAGGTTCTGGTGCTCGTCTCAAAGAAGCATCCTCATGACGGTTGTGTGTTCTACAAGTGCCACATGAACAGAGTAAGCTCTTCTTCTTGATCCCTTTCAGGTTTTGGTTACGCATCCTGGCACGACATTACTAATTTTCTTCATGGTTGCCTATTTTCCCCAATTACAGACTGGTTGTAAATTCTAGCATTGGGGCTACAGTACGTGGAGTATCTGATTCAGCATCGGTACCTTGTAGGTGAAGCTGCTGCTGATGCACTACTGTACATTAGAGCTAAAAGGGAAGGGTTGGAGCGAGGGAAAGTGGCAAAAGCAACCATTGCTACAACCAGCATCTGCAGCAATGGCGCTGATGATGTCGGGCCATTGAGGATGACGAATGCTTTGTTACTGATAGCAAGAGAGATGTTATTCCTCATGAAGTTAGGCCTTGCTCAGGGTTTGGTGCTCAGGGTTTGGTGCTATGCTTTATGATGCTCTTTGTAATGTTGATGAAATGATATCATCAGTTGCATTTGTACTCCTCGGTGTATCATTGTTTGCCAGCGATTAATCTACGGTGGCATTTCTATCAGTGTTGTATCAGACGTTCGAAAGCTCCTTACGTATTGCTAATCTCGTTCTTGAAGTGAGCCTAAATAAAAAAACGCTGATGCGGAGCATCCTATGGTCATCCCCATGGACCTACCATCATCTCACCAAATGCCAAGAGGACAGATGACACAAGCTAGAGCTAGAGCTCTCAAAACCGAGGTGACATCTCTCCTTATTGATATTCCATATGACCCACTCGAGACATGACTACTACCTAAGTCCGGAACGTTATGCATGATGAGGTATCAAGAGAACCCTCTCTGAGATGTACATGAAGATGGACAAGTCCCCAAGTACAAGGATGAAGAGGAACGACGGAAAGGACCGAAGACAGCTCCCAAGACCCGAACATCCGGCCCCAGCCGCCCCTGGGACGTGCAGCCTGGCCAAAGGCCAACAGCCTCAAGCTACAGGGCCCGGACATCCGGCCCAAGACCCTGGACATCTGGCCCCCGGAGGTGTCACCAGCAGCAGCCCAGCCGACAAGCTACAGGGCCCGGAGATCCGGCCCGACGCGTGCCCCGGACATCCGGCCCCAGCCCGGAAATCCGACACTCTTCACAGAACGCAACCAAGGCCACCCCGGACATCCGGCACCCTCAGCCCAGACATTCGGCCCGACATGAAGGCCCAGACATCCGGCCCCTGTCTGCGCATAGTGTAACAAGCCTCCGGCCCATGTATCACTGCAACTCGCCCCAACTTCGTCCTAGACTATAAATAGACCACCTCCTCCTCTTGTTAGGGTTAGCATTGTCTTAGCTCATTTTGGAGATTAGAGCATTGCTCATCCACTTGTACCCCTACTCCATTGGAGACCGAGGCCTCCTAGGAGAAGATCCCCCAAGTGGATTCAAGACCCCGTCAAGGGAAGATCCCCTCATGAATTCAAGACCCCATCTCCTCATGTATTGGGAAGACCTACCGACTGCTTGTATCGTCCCTTGTTGTGTTTGGATCATGTGTCTTGTTGTACTCGGATCTAGCACGTGTAATCGAATCTCGTTGATTTGAGTGGTTTCCTCTCATTTCCCTCGTGTTTTCCCCTCGTGTATTCTTCGTGTTCTTCGCGGGATCCGCTCCAATCATGAAAGATCGGCCTCTAGGGTTCCACCCTACATCAAACGCCCTACAAATTAAGATATCTAGCTCTTACAAATCATGTTGACAGGAGTCTTGAAATACTCCACGAGGGGATATTGATATTCAGTACCATATGGAATTTAGTGCCATATGTCTCTAAACATAACATAGTTCGACGTCATATATTTCATGGCAGAGGGGGCAACCCCCATGCCTATCATGTTCACTTCAAATTTAACAGGCTCTACGCGATCCCTACTCGCAACTCATCAGCAGTACGCCTCTCTTTATGAAACTCTGCATAGTCCTCCATTAGCTTGGTAATGAGTTCATTATTCTTCTCCAGCATCTGACGGAGACTTCCTATCTGCTTGTTATGTCCCACAAGCAAAATGCTCGCAGTTCTGCCAGTTCATTCTCCAGCTTCTTATTGTGTGCCAACACTGCATTGAAAAGATTCTCCATGGGATCCACCCTAGAATAAAGCACGCCCTTCAAAATAGAAGTTAAACCATTACAGGATTAAGGCTTGTTTGTCAACTTGAGCTTGTCTATTAACTTGATGAATGCACTGACGATAAGGACAAGGCTTCGTAGATCCAAACGGAATACGGGTCGTCCAGAAATACGAATACAAGTTACAAGCACGCACCTTGGAGCTTGATTCGTTAGAGATTTCCCCGTGCATACACGGCGGTATGTCGAGCTTGCGACTCCGCTCGCTTGTTGGGTTGGTGTTGGTGGGGGTGGTTTGGGGTCCAGGTTTGTGTGAGGGTGGTGTAGGAGAGGCTGAGAGAAATAATCGATAAGCATCAAACCTGGCGTCGCATTAGATATTACCAACGCATACACGCTAGGTGCATTATCAGTGCAACCAAGCCGAATGGCCGGATAAACGCAAGCATGAATGTATACACACCAGGTGCATTGTCGTTTCAACCAAGCCGGAATGCCTGATAAACGCAGACATGAATGTGTACACACCAGGTGCTTCATTGCAACTAAGTCGAACGGCCTGATAAATGTGGGCATGAATGTATAGACGACAGGTGCATTGTCATTGCAACCAAGCCAGACGGCCTACATGACTGATCCCGGTGGGCAAAATATGGCGATGTTATGCAAAATAAGTCGATCAAATTTGAGAACCATGAAAGCATTAGTACATTGCATGACGCCACAAATTCATTGACAGTGATACAAGAGCTGGTCCAGGTAGAAGACCAACAAAATATGTAATGAAGAGGTGGCATATAGTGCTAACCAAGCATCATTGCACAAACTAGTAACTTAACCATCACCAGAGAGTACGAAAGGTGATGACCCGGTTAGTACAGCTTCGTGTTTCATTGATTTCATGTAAGCATTGTCGAACCCCATGGTTCTCTCATCTCGTGAACATCATTCATAGTCGCTTTGATATCCTCCTCCATGGAGTCCATCTTAGCCTCGATTCCACGGCGATCATTCCTTAGCCTCTGATTCTCCTCACTGAGCATCATTACCACCTGATGAGTCAACTTCATGGACTGGCCCATCTCTTCTATTGCATGCATGTGTTTAGCAATGTCCTGCAAGTACAGACCACGCAGCTCCACCAAGTCATCGGTGAGCTATTTATTCTCTGCCAAGGCCAGTTTCACTTGGCTGTCAAGGTAATTCAACCAAAAATTTATGGTTTCCTACCAAGAAGACAACATAAGCAGGTTGTTATTGATAGAATACAACTACCATTGAACCACGACAATGCACGGGTTATAAGGAATACTCACCATGTTGCTAGCATATCAGACAGAGGAAACAGATCCTGGTCTTAGGTCATGGGTCCAACGTTGGAGACTTGGTCATGGGCCATTACCTAGCAAGCATGATATCAACCCCAAGTGGTGGTTACTCTTAGATCTTAGATAATGGATAGAACGTAATGTACTTACCACCCCACCCACACCCCCGGCATTAAGATGCAAGGCACATACCATGATAGTTGTCTCGCCGGAGATCTCCCCCTCCACTAACGGTGCAATGAACCTGTAGCCTAATCATGTGCCCGGCTTCGTTGTGAGCAGGTAGAAGTTGTGGTTGACACAATTCAAACTTGCTCGAGCATGGGCATACCAGGAACTCAACAATCGTCTATAAATGAAACATCGTTACCAAAATCACCAAACGGTGATGGACCAAGCGTACTGGCAAGACACTCGTCCGCAAAGGAAAGATCAGAAAGAGCGTTACCATCGTCCTCAAATAAGATGTTGTTTGGTACGAAGGGGGGACCGGATCCGCAATTTAGCTACCACATGAGAATTGATTCACGTACGTATGCTACGCAAGAACATGACGAACTACTGTCAGTGTTCAATACAGCAGGAGTGGAGCCAGATCTAAGATAACTTTCTCGTTAACTAAACTAAACACGGTACAAATTGAAAAATAAACAGGGTTCTACTGACAAGCCTACATGTGACCTTAGGAATGACCCAACTAATTCCACCGTTCAGCGGGCAAAATTGAAAAGGTTTGGCGATTACGCTCACTTACTTCCTCCCACGGTTGATTCTCACGGGAAACCGTAGCCTCTGTACACATTTCATGCCGCCTGGACTATTTACGATGCTGACGACGGGTCGGTGCCAGCTTAGGGTGGGCGAACAGTTGTACCACCGACCAGCTGGCGGGGCCTAAGATGCCATGGGTGGGGTACATGAGTTCAAACTTGTTGACAACATCATATAGCATCGCCGAGCCATGGGCATGGAAGGAGAGTGGCTACTCCACAGTGACAACATCTATAATTGGAGCAGGCTCTACAAATCCCTCAGGTATGTTGTAACAATGCAAGTCAACCATCTGAAATGCCTTGTATTCTTTGATCATCTTCCGAACTGTGGAATCATTGGTTAGTTCTGCCATGGTCATCCTGCCACCTATGTTCCACCTTAACCACCCACTTAGCCCATCCTCGTCCTGCACCTTGACTTTAACATCCTCCGGTAACTTCAACTGAACCTATTCATGCCACTAAACTTCCACATGATCCTGTCACTTGGCATCACCCTGCTTCGATAGTAGATAAAATAATTTTGGCCTAACTTGTGCTGCACCAATTGTTCCTTCAGATTTTTAATAGTGATTGAGTCTTCCAGCCATGGCTCAGGTGCTGGTTGACAGAAAGATGCTTTATGCACAATGAACCTAACCATCCACGGCTTATCAATCTGCAGTAGACAATATAAACAGTTCATGGACCCACTAACTCGCAGAAGAGGTTCATGATTCATCTCAGCACACAAAAAAACTTGCCCTCGAGGCAGATAGGCAGATCGAAAAAGGGCCCAAACAGATATTCTAAAACACTAGGGCCACGGACTTTGTACCTACTCACAGAGTCCATCGTTCTTCTCATCACACAATAAACACTTGCCCTAGAGGCAGATCGGAGGGGGGACGTCACCAGTGTTACTTGTAACACAAGGAGTTGATGGCGTCAGAGAAGACAAATACCTGCTTGCAGCTCCTATGGCCAGAGGGTTTGGCGACGTCCTTCATAATAAGGAATGGTGACATCTTTCCTTGTTGGTACGCGAAGAAGCTCAGGTGGGCAAACTGGGAAGGGAAGAAGCTCAGGCAGGAAGAAATGAGGGATTTCGCGGGCGAATGGGGATGGGTGGACGCAAGGGCAAACATATTTAAAGAGACCAAACGCGCCTATGAAGCATCACACAATTTATTAGATGATTTGCCATGTGTCAATATATTAGACTATCTGGCAAATAAGATGCGTCAGTCTGTCCAGCTGGTCAACGGGACAATGAAGGTATCTAGATAAAGTCAGGCACTCCGGTATTGTAAGTATAAACGCCTAGGGAAAAGACATGTCACTAATATAAGACGCCTAATCGTATGACGTGATAGTAAACACGCCGTTTCATTGGGCGCGTCATGTCGGCGTCACGCTAGCGGCATGATCGACGATCGTGGACCGTGAGTGGTCAAAGGTGCCTTCGGTCGGTGTTGCGAC
>NC_041391.1:310716470-310736685 GCF_002162155.2 Triticum dicoccoides
AGTGTTTTGGGGGTTCAGTGGGTGACACAAAACCCTCCAGGGATCATTTAGTAAAAATAATACGTTGTAATGTGCTCGAGGCATCAATGGTGGAGCTAGCTCCCGGCGACCTGGGGCAGCTGTCGGGCTGCTCCAGCCATTCTTTACTAAACAATACAAAGAAATCATAAGAAACCATGATTAGCATTACTAATTACTTGGGCAAATGCGGGACAACAACGCTGTGTAAAGACTTTGCCCCGGCTCCTTTAGCTCGCTGGCTCCACCACTGCGAGGCATTGTCTTAGTTTTTATAGAAAAAGTCTCTAAGCACCACCACTCCAGACTCGAACGAGGGTGGGCTAGCTCGCTCCATGCGAGCCCAACTAGCACGGTGACATCATATGTTCACATGATATTTTTCCTAATACTCCTTATGTTCCTAAATATAAATTTTTTAAAATATTTCAATATAAACTACGTACTGATGTATATAAACGTATTTAGTGTGGATTCACTCATTTTCCTTCGTATGTAATCTTTATTGGAATCTCTTAAAAGACTTATATTTAGTAATGGAGGGAGTATGTATTAGTGCTTTTTTTAATATGGATTAGGGAGACAAGAGTGAGTGGGGCGTTTCTGCTCCGGGCTCAGTCACACCCGCGTTGACAAAAAAAAATCAAAACAAATACTAGAAAAATTCAAAAAAAATCAGTTTTTTTTGTGTGGTAGATAATTTGATGTGTGAGGTCCGCTGAAAACTTCATCTCATTTGGACATTTGAGTAACTCTCGGCAGAAAAGGCAAAATCGGGGTATGTAAAAAAAATCACTGTTCATATTGTTTTGACCCAATTTATTTTCTTTTTTTTGCCAAGAGCTGCTAAGATGTCCAAATGGGCTGAGATTTGAAGCGGACATCAAATTACCTACCGGACAAAAAAATGGATTTTTTTTTAATTTTTCTAGCATTTGTTTTGATTTTTTTTTCCTGAGAGCAGATGAGCCTGGGCACCGAGTTGGATTTTCGGGATTTTCGGGCAAGAGTATGTTTTAGTGTTTTTTCCTAATATGGATTAGAGAGACAAACTATTTTTGAATATGGTCGGCCACTCCAGATATCGAGCGAACGGTCAACTTGGTCTTCCAAAATTGTTGACCTATCCCTTCTTTGGCAGATCAAGAACCAAATTATTTTGGATACGAAATTTCGGTTCAGTTATTAGTTTTAACTAAACAGAACTGAAGTAGACTGACAGCACAACAACAGTTTTAACTAAGCATCCCGTCTTTTATTCCACTTCCAATTGGGAGCAAACGGGGTCCACTGCCCTAGCAGGCAGCAACTCTCTTTAGTCTTTACATTGCAAGGTTAGGTACAAAATAAGCCTGAAACTGAAAATCGCCGTACGGTCGTGCATCACCATCCATAGATGGAACAGAGGGGAGTTTGACGCGATTCGCATCAGCCTCGGTTCTGTACAGTCCTGGATCAAGTCGACTTGTCAATCCTCCCAATGGTGTTCTGTCTTGCGTTTCGTAGGATGGTTTTATCTGCGGTGATGAAGAAGCCAGCGATACAGGCTGTCCAATAAAAACAAGGATATTGTTATAGTAAACTCCCAATTTTGTGTTGCGTGAGCATGGCAAACAAGAATGATCATCTTTCTGAGCTACAGATGAAGCAATAGGCATGATCCTTGAACAAATGGCTATGATCGATCTGAAGTACGATAGCAACTTCTATTGTGTGAAGCCCTGCCAGCAACTTGATACTAATCTCATCGGGATAGCCAAATCATTCAGTGCGAATAAACAAACATAATCGCATAAATCTAGCAAAACATGTGGAGTTTGCAATGATTAATTTGCACCTTAAACGAAGGAATAATTAGTAGAAGCGAAAATCCAGTACCAGATATTGTTCACGAACTCACTAGTTGAATTAAGATTTAAGCGGTGGCCCTTGTGTAAATTATTAACCTCTAAACAGACAACGAAAAATGTTGCATCTACGGTCAATTCTAAGTAGGAAAAAATTGCACTGGATCTGGTCCAGACTGCAGCAATAGGCTGGGCATTCGGTTAGACTGAACGATCAGTGTGGTTCTTCAGTGGTGTCAGAGGCGTGGATCTCATCTCTTAGTCCATCAGGGATAACTACTTCCTCCGTTCCTAAATATAAGTCTTTTTAGACATTTCAAATGGACTACAACGTAAGGATGTATGTAGACATATTTTCGAGTGTAGATTCACTCACTTTGCTCCATATGTGGTAACTTGTTGGAATATCTAAAAAGGCTTATATTTAAAAACAAAGGGAGTAGCAAATATGCCCGTGCGATGCAAAGGGATAAAAGGTAACTCGGCACCATCGTACTAAAAGAATATACTGCGTGCAAGGCACAAGAATTGGTCTCTGCAGGTGTGGCAGAGATAAAAGAACCTACAAGAGTTCTCGAGCACAAACGTTCATTGATTTGCCTTCCAGCGAGATTTGCTCTTGCACCATCAGGTTGCCCTACGCAGAGTCAATGCATTTCTTAATATTTAGGCTTACATGGAAATTGTTGATGTGGTCACGCCTAAGATCCTGCTTTTAACCTGCTAATCTCTCTCTCCATACAGATATGTCCATTGGCCAATGTGTGTTTTCTCGGTCGGAAGTTCCAGTAACAGATCTATCTTTTCAGTTTGTCGGGGATATACCCCGAGGTATGACCCGGCCGGATATATGACCCGGCCAAGACTTGGCGCTTCACCGGTAACCCGCCTGAAGGTTGGCGACTCACTGGTCTGGCGACTCACTAATGACCCCGACGGCGGGTCAGATGGATGACAAGGCCCAAGGCCCAGTAGGCCGGCTCATGTTATGGTAGGCCCGCTTAAGAGGAAAAGGCATAAGGAATATTCCCTTACAAAGGAAGCAAAAATAGGACTCCACTTGTAATAGAGTAATCATAATCCTACTAGGACTAGTTATGTAACCCGCCCCTTCAACTTATATAAGGAGGGGCGGAGCACCCCAAGAGGGACAAGTTGAGACAGACAAGTCAATAGCTCTCGAGATAGAGGTAGCGAAAGAGCACCCTTGTAATCATGAGCATCGTCATCATGAATATCAATGAAGCAGGATGTAAGCTTTTACCTCCACCGTGAGGGGCCGAACCTAGGTAAAACCTCGCGTCCCTCGTCCCGTTCAACCCCTCTCAAGCTACCAGTTAGATGCGTTGGCCTCGCGACTAAGTCCTTTTCACCAGGACATCTGTCGAGGCAAATGTTGTTACCGTTTGGAAAAAATTGGATGAAAAGAATAAAGATGATTGCATTGATTTGATTATGTGAACGCAAAGAAGAGAATAATATATGTAGATACGATGCCAATTTAACGTACCGAGAACTAAAAATGCAATCAGGTCCAGGTCGTGCTAATGTTCGCGTTGATCGATTACCACTCAGAGAATGGCGGCTGCCTTCCTCCGCAACCTTCTCCTGGCCTCGGCAGAGCAGCGCCTCTGCTTTACGCCAGCACGTACATGCTGCTCGCCACCTCCTTCCTCCTCCACGCCGATGATGACACCTACGTCATTGTGTATTCTTTCTATGGGTCACCGTTGTGGGACCCCGATCCTGTCTTTCGTGCACCAGTCTGGAGCTGGCCACTCTCGGCCTACGGTCATCAGGCAAAGAGTCTCACGCACTGGAGCTGCCCATTGGCGCGGCAGGCAGCGGGACCGTCAAGTTTTACAAGCTGGCGCACGCCCTGCTGATGGCCCACATGCCGCTCCTCGTTGACTATAGGTGCAGCTGCTCAAGGTCTTTTGTGCCTTCGACCACGACAACAAAGGCTACATCTCCGCCTGCCAAGCTCACGTGCTCCATGGCGAGGCTGGGCCAGCCGCTCATGTTTGATGTTTGATCACATTTGACGTTTGATGTGCTCAGGACCATGACGCATATCGGGATAGGTTGGGGGACACCTTGGTGGCCAGCCGGACACAGTGCGTCGGCGGCGGCAGTGACGGGCACAGCAGGTCTCGAGCTCACCGCCCGCTTTGCTCCCTTAGCCTGCGGTCGACGAACAACGAGTCTCGCGCGCTGCTGCTGGCCATCGACGACAACACCGAGAACTGCGACACCTTGATGCGGGACGCAGCCGCGGACTTCCTGCATGGGGCAAGCAGACAAGGAAGAAAGAATAGGGGTCATGTGTCAGCGAAGGCGGAGAGGAAGAGTCTGTCTCAGCTCGGAGTACTGCCTGACGACGGACGAAAAAAGAGGCGCGAGCGTCGAGCGGGTGCGCCCTCGTAACACGAGAACAACGGGGAGGCATAAGGCTGGCGGCAGTGGGGAAGCCAAGCTTCAATAGGAACTTGCAATTTCCTAAGGCTAGGAGCGTCAGGCGGCTACCCTCGCCACGCGAGAACGACGGGGAGTCACGACACGAGAATGACAGGGAGTCGTGACGCACGGTTTCTCAGTGCAGTGGCGTGGGGCGTTCGGGCGAGACGAACTAAGAAGACTCGGACCTTATTTTTCACTTGCTGGTGGCATTGGGGTAAATTTTGGCAGCTCTAGGGGCAATTGCAATGACGTATGGAAAAACAGGACAAATCAATCCTGCCTTTAATATTATTAAGTGTGAGATTAGTAAGGATATCTTTTTGTTAGGGAGGTGACTGGTTCAGCTAGAAAGATAAAGATATCGTCTCTGTTAGGGAACTCGAAATTCCATTCTTAGGCATCAATCGAGTCTTCCCTAAAGGGACACCATGTGCCACACAAGGATTATGGAATAGATGAAACTGAAATAGTAAAGATCTAATCCCCGCCCCCAACCTTCTCTCTCTATCATCCCCGACACTATGGTTGGCCAACCTTCGCACCTCGGAGCCCCACTGTGTCATGTTCATCGGTCTTAGGACCAGTATCAATCCTAGCACGTGACGACTTGGTATCAGACATACTGGTCCTCGGCGCATCCCACCACCGACCTCCAAGGCCTCCCTTCCATAGATTGTCAAGCTCCTAGACAAGAAGCTCTGTGCTGAAGAAGGAATTTGAGGCAGATATTGAAGAACCCAAGGAGCAAGCAGCAGCCAACAGGTTGTCATTGCATGCCTGGAGAAGGGCAGCCCTAGTCAGACCTTCAACAAGGACAAGCACAACTGCTGCAGTTCCTCCTCTGATCTAGAGGACCACGCCTACGCCTACCCCTACGAAAGCAGCAAAATCGGCACCTAATACAAGCCGATGAGTGCGACCTACAACAGCAGCGGAGGAACCTCCAGCAGTAGAGATGGAGTGCCCTCCAGAGGCAGCCATGCCACCAATCGGAAGGGCAGCAACACACACAACAACAGTGGTAGCAGAGTTCTCTCCGGTTGGGGTAGTGGAGCATCAGTAGATTGCTCCCTCCCCAGTAGCAACGACCACTCCTCTTCCCAAGCCACCAGCAACACCTTTGTTTCCTGCACTGCTCCTCCATAGGACAGCAGCAGCATCAGAGTTCATTGTGGCTGCAGCAAAGGATGAGCCACTCCTTGCAACCCTCGCTCCAAAGCCTAAGGATAAGCTTGGGACTTGCTAGTCGTGTGTGGGGTGTAGACGAGGGAGAATGCCAAGCTCCATCGCCCACTTGGCAATCTGCCCAGCGGCGTCCCGGTTGTTGAGACCTCAATAATCAGGACGCAGCTGATCATTGGATTGGATGCGGTTGAAAGTAGTGGACCATCTTGCGAGATGCCATGAACACCCTATAGATGATCTTGTATATCTGTGGGTACCGTGCCTTGGACTCGGAAAGCACCTTGCAAGAGATCCCGATGAGTAAGAGTAGTGTGGCGTCGTGAGTCTCCACTCGACATGGTTCGCCTATGGCATAGATGGGCCTCATTAGAGTTTATTTGCTTTCCGTTGTAATGCTACTCTATTTGAACCAGTAGCTCTGGCTACTTGGAGTTTATTGGGGATCTCCCTGTCTTCCAAGGGACCCCGCAGATAGATTCCTCAAGAGATTGCAGTGACGCGTGGAAGTGGCATGTCCTGTCCATCATCTCACTAAAAGTGGCACTGCTGCGCCAAGGACGACGTTGAGGAGCGGTCAGTGACCACGACAAGATCTCACTTTGTCCACTCCCGCGCTTACGGTTGTTACTCCTAGACGACCCGGCTGCCCTTGGCCTTCGTGGACTCGAATTGGTCCTTGCTCTTGCCCTTGCCGTAATTCATCTTGTTCCGGACAACTTCTTCACCGGTAGCGTAGCTGTTGGCGATGTCAAAGAGCTCACGAGTTGTCCGGGGAGCCTTACATGCCATCTTGTGATTGAGTTCCTTGCTCTTGAGGCCTTCCTCGAGGAGTTCTTCACCTTGGATAAGCTTGGATGTAACTCCTGAGGATCAGTTAGGTCTAATAATTCCTACGCTTGTTGTAGGTACCTTGGAAGTTGTTGACGAAGAAGGTCTTGAGGTCTATCCAGTCCTTGATGTTGTCCTAAGGCATAATGGTGAGCCAGGCTAGAGCCGAGTCTACCCAAGTTCAAGGACAGGTGTCGGATCACGACGTAGGCGTTGCCGCCAGAGGGCACGCACGCACACCATGTGATAATCAACCAATCAGATATACGGCAGCGCCTCACCTGTGCACTTGTCGATGTCGTTGACTCAAAAATGTGGTCGTGGTATGTCGTGCATACGACCATCAATGGGATCATGGTGATCCCTTTTGGTTCGAGCACAAAGAGAAGAATTAGCAGAAACGCACAAAGTTTACCCAGGTTCGGGCCGCTGTGAAGCGTAGAACCCTACTCCTACTTTGTATATTGGATGTGTATATCCAGTTACAAGGAGCGCACGTCCGGCAAGGTGCTCAGGAAATGCTGCTACCCGTGCAAACGGACAGGGTTTCGACCTTTGTCAAGGTAGCCATGGGCCTCCTTTTATAGACCAAGGGGTCACCATAGTGGCAAAATGATAAATAAACATTGTAGATAGTGGCTATCTCTGTTTTCAAGGCGTCCCTAAGGCGTCGCCTAGGCGACGCTTAGGCGTCAGGGCGCCCTGCGAGGGCAAGGCGTCCACCTCGCCTTAGGTGGGTGTCTAAGGCGTCCGCCTTAAGCTATAAGGCGTCCGAGGCGTCTGCCTAGGCGTCCGAGGCGTTGCCTTAGTCCATTTTGGACGCCTTAGCTTGCCAGGCAGGCAGGGGAGCTGTTTTAGGCGGGAAACAGAGTTTTGGCGGGAAACTGGAATCATGTTGGCGCCAACAGGTAAGAGGGGAGAAAGAGAGAGAGAGAAACAGCCCCCAATCCACACACTCCTCCCCCTCCTTCTCTTCAGTGGCTCCTCTCCAGCAGATCTGGTTCCTCCTCCTCTCCAGCAGCTCCTCCCCCTCCTCTCCAACGGTTCCTCCTCTCCAGCAGCTCCTCCTCTTCCTCCTGTCCAGCAGCTCCTCCTCATCCTCCTGTCCAGCAGCTCCTCCTCTGCAGTACAGCAACAACAAGCAAGAGCAACAGTAAGGTATACCTCCCTCTCCCTTCTCCCACACCCTCCTCTGCTCTCTTTCTTCTTTGCTGGACTGTTTTGTGCTAGCTGGTTGGTGGTTGCTCACTTGTCTCTTATAGTGGTTAGTGCCTTAGTGGCCAGGCATATGTTAGTGATTAGTTTAATGATAGTGGGGTTAGTGCCTTAGTGGATGCTCCTTGGTTGAATAAAATAATGCATGCTGTTGGCCTGTTGGGTGGATTAGAATAAAGGCTAGTTGAATACTGATGCATGATGTGTTGTGCTCAACAATGGATTAGTTTAATGACTAGTTGAATGCTGATTAGTTTAATGGCTAGTTGATTGTCGCTGTTTGCTACATCTGCATGAGTAGAGTAGTTTAGTTGCTGCCACAGCAGCCTTTTCATATGCCATGGCAGCCCTTTTATCAGTTATGCTAATATTCCTTTGTGTTTGGTTGTTTGCTGCAGGTAGTAGAAGTGTAGCACCATGGATGGAAATGCAGCAGCTGATGGGGGTGAGCCCACCTACGATCCAATGAAAGATCCAACAAGGAAGCCACAACGGTCAAATGATCCGGGATGGAACTATGGATATTGGTCTGAGCCTCCAAATCGGGATCTTGTTGTGTGCGCTCTTTGTGGCAAGATAACTTCTGGAGGGATCAAGAGGCATAAAGAGCATCTTGCGGGCGTCGGGGGAGATGCAATTGGTTGTCCTAAGGCCACCACACAATTGAGGAGAGAAATGGGAACATATTTGGAGCAAAATAGGAGGATCAAGGGAGTAGTAGATGTAGATGATGTTCAGGAGGTTGTGGAGGTGAGTTCAGTTGGAGCAAACATTGCCTCTAAAAGGCCAAGCTCAGGGACAGCAGCCAAACAGAATAAGAAAGCGTTTATCACCAACATGCAAGGTAAAAAGAAGTCTGTTTCTGTTGTGTCTGCCGCCAATAGTTCCAAGCCAATTGTTGCCATGCTACGAAGAACACCCGAGGATCTTGTAGATGAAAGACGCTCTGGGTGTTCTCAAAGCACCATGGAGTCCAGCACAAAGACTCCAGAAGAGAGGCAGTATGTCAATATGCAATGGGCATTGTTCTTTTACGAGTGTGGCATTCCATTCAACGCTGCAAGTAGTAAGCAGTTTGAGGTTGCAATTGAAGCCTCTTGTCAATATGGGTCAGGTTACAAGCCTCCTAGTGCACATGAGCTGAGAGAGAAATTGCTTAATGATTGTGTGAAGGAAACAGGACTTTTGAGGAGGCAACACGAGGCAGCATGGAAAAAATATGGATGCACACTCATGTCGGATGGCTGGTCGGATAAAAGAGGACGCCATTTGATTAACTTCCTTGTTAATAGTCCAGAGGGCACTTTCTTCTTGGAGTCGGTTGATGCCTCAAGTGTATGTCATGATGGTGATATGATAGCTGATTTGCTTGAGAAGAGAATTCTGGATGTTGGAAAAGAGAATGTGGTACAAGTTATCACCGATAATGGTGCTAATTACAAGAAAGCTGGCCACCTTCTAATGGAGAGGATGCCTACTCTATATTGGAGCCCGTGTGCATGTCATTGCTTGGACCTAATGTTGGAAGATATAGGAAAGTTGAAGGCATTTAAGAAGCCTATTGCAGGGGCTAGACGTGTCACAACTTTCATCTATAGACATGGAAGACTTCTTAGTCTAATGAGGAAGGCCACGGGTGGGGATCTTGTGAGACCAGCAGCCACTCGTTTTGCCACAGCCATCCTCACACTTAGGAGTTTGGTCAAGAACAAGGCTGCATTGAGGAGTTTATTTACATCTGAAGAATGGGTTGGAAACAAGTTAGCAAAAACACAAGTTGGCTTGAATGTGCAAGAGATTATACTTTCAACGGAGTGGTGGAGCGCAATTGAGGACTGCCTTAGAGCTTCAACTCCACTTCTTAGAGTTCTTAGAGTAGCAGATGGTGATGAGAAGCCTGCCATGCCAGAGATTAAAGCACTTATGATTTATGCAAAGGAGAGGATCAATCTAGGTTTCCCTCAACAAAACAAGCAACCATTGCTCAAGAAGATCTTGGCCATTGTTGATAAGCGTTGGGAGAATCAAATGGATCATCCATTGTATGGGGCTGCTCTATTTTTGAACCCAGGAAAGTTCTTTCCTATTGTAAGCAGAAATGATGATGCCTTAGTTGGGGAGCTTAGGAGCTGCTTTAATGATGTGCTTGCAAAAATGGTACCGGATGCCAATGTTCGAAAAAAGATTGATCAACAATCTGTGCTCTATGAGCAACAGCGAGAAAGCTTTTCTAATCCATTGGCACTCGAGACCATGAGCACAAGAAACCCTCGTAAGTCATATTAAATGCATCATGTTAATTTCAGCATGTTAATTCCAGTTCCAGCAATGTAATTTCTGTACAAACTCTTAATATGTGTTAGTTTTTATCATTTTAGTTGATTGGTGGAGTTCATTTGGTGGTCGGGCCATTGACCTACAAAGGTTTGCAAAGCGCATTGTTAGTCTTTGTGCTTCATCATCTGGTTGTGAGAGGAATTGGAGCATGTTTGAATTTGTAAGTCAACTAGTAAAGCAGTATTTGTGTTTGTTCAATGATGATTTCAGCAAGTTATTTACTTATTTCATTTGTTGTTTCTACTTTGTAGATCCATACAAAGAAAAGGAACAGATTACAATGGAAAAGGTTGAATGATCTTGTCTTTGTTTCATACAACCGGAAGAATATGCAACGGTTTCAAAAGAGGCGTGAGAAGGTGGGCGAGAATAGCTTTGAGGCTTTGGTCATTGAGGATTTTGATTGGGGCAATGAGTGGGTGGACCCATCACTATCACAACCTCAAGGTGCTCGAGGTTGTCCTGAAGACAATCAAGACATTACATGGGAGGATGTTGATGTGGCTATTGGTGCATCTTCAAACCTTCGAGGCCGCAATCTGCATAGGACAGCAACTACACTTCGTAGGGGCCAGACAAATGTCCGTCTGCACTACGCACGCAAGAGACCTACTACAACACGACCTATAATTCCTGAAGAAGATGAGGTAGAGGAGGACTTGGAGCAAGAGCAACACTCAAGTATGCCCAATGCGGAGGGGGAGGATTCAGACTACGTTGAGGATGATGATGTGAGCAATGACGATCAAGAGCCAACTAATGTTGACCAAGATGGTGAAGACAACACCAATGCCAATGAGTTTGATGATGATGACTTTTGATTGAGACTTTGAGAGTGGAGAGACATGAGAGAGCTGAGCTGGCCACCTTTATCCCTTTTGCTATGCTGGAATTATCTATTATTCTGTTTGTCTTATGTGGAATTATCTATTATTCTGTTTGTCTTATGTGGACCATTGCAGATTGCAGTTGCACTCATACTTGCTATCTTTCTTTCCACTTTTGTTTGCTGCCTCACTTTTATTTCTATTTTTTGTGGAATGTGCACTGGTAAGTGATACATTATTCTAACATATTTGTTCATGACTTCATGTTGATGCAGAATTCTGTTGGGGAGAAAAGCAAGTGCAAAGAGGATGGGGGCTCTACAACAATCAGTTGCAAGGTGTGTATGGTTGTATGCCTAGTTGCTTAATGCCTACCAAATTCTACTTAATTCTGTTGCTTACAAGTCTCTAAGGCGTCGCCTCGCCTTATGCCTCAGCGCTTAGGCAGTGAGGCGCGCCCCCCCAGCGCCTCGCCTCGCCTTACCGCCTTAAAAACATAGGTGGCTATAGTGCCAAATACCTAACTCTTGATGGGTTAGAACAAACGCATTAAATGCACCATGAGGTGTCTTGTGGATGGAGCTCCCCGGCAAGGTTGGTCTCTCCTTCTGTGCCGTTCACCCATCTACCTTCTAGTGCCTTGACATATCATTTGGACGGGTGTCATTAAAGTTGTATCTTCAGAGGCGAGCTGCCACGTGCCCAGACAAAGCTCACCTAACTACCTACCCACTCGACACCTAATCGACAAGTGACAACCTGATCGATGAGGTGGAGCGGTGGCAAGGTAGTGGGATTCTTGCCGGGTTCTCCCAGGCAAGGATCTTGCCGGGTCCTCGAGCCGTATCTTCAGTATTTCTGACCTCTAGCTCGGAGATCTCCTTTGTATGCTTGTAATCTGATCTTGAGTTTTAGCTTTAGTTATCCTCCGGCAAGCCTTGCCATCGGGAAGGCTACTACTGCCTGTGCATAAGTCTGGGGTATTGAAAACCCAATTCTTAATACACCGACAGGAGCCCCGGGGCTGGGCCACACACGCATGCGAGGCGTCGTTGGGCTAGGCCCAAACAATGCACAGGCACGCGTGCAGAGAATAACTGCTACAATCTATCATAATCTTCTCTTTTACTGCGCCTCCCACCACGCGCATTAAATGCAGAACATGGGAGAGGTGGATGAAAACGGCTGCTGCGGTAATGCGCCTGCAAAAGCACATCCACGTCGGATCGTAAAGAGCCAGCCCCGCTTCTTCCTTGTAAAAAGGAATCCGCAGGGGTGCTCCTCATTTACCTTCCCTCTTTCCAATCTAGCAGTTGCCATCGACTTCTTCCTTACGCCCTCAGAACAAAGCACTCTGCATCCATCCACCGCTCCACACTCCCACTCCTCAATCCTTACTTCCAGAACCGCCATGGCGCTGAAAGCGAGCAAGGACAAGGTGGAGAAGATCCTCAGCACAGACGCGAAGGCCTTGGCAGAAGCGCGGAAGCAGCACATCGTCTTTGACCTAGTTCTGGACAAGAGTGATCTTGTTGAACGGTACGCCTACATGTGGGGGAGAGATGAGAGCTCACTCTGCCCCGCATGTTCTTCCTGGCTCCACCAAGAGCAACACAATCAAATATCGCTTCTTTGTTGCCTATTTCTATTGTGGGCTCTGTCTCCCTTTTTCTGATTTCTTCAACGACATCATGCATACATATGGCTTCCATCTGCTTGATTTCACACCAAATGCAATCACTTGCATGTTGGTTTTTGCACATCTTTGCGAAAATTTTGCTGGGGTGATTCCAAACACTCCACTCTTCCGCCACTATTTCATTCCCCATATCGAATTTGGAGATGCCCTTTCTGGCTCCATCTCTTGGATTCCTAGGCCTGGGACCAAGGATATATATCTTGAAGGAGCAGGACATAAGAAATGGGAAGAATGGCGGGGCGAGTGGTGCTGGATCAAGGACGATGATTTCCCCCATTTTTGTTTGCCCCGGCAGACCAAACCAGATCGCGGCATAGATTGGAGCGGCCATGACAAGGATGACCAGAAGCTCGTGATTGCCATCACCAAGATCCACCATCTCAGTTTTGCCAAGCTCACCATTGAAGCAGTTGGTGCAAACTTCCTTCGCCGCCGAATCGCCCCTCTGCAAAACAGGAAACAACCAGCTTGGTAATACAAGAATGTTGCGGATGTCATGAGGCTGCACCCCGGATTGACACCAATTTGACGGTCCTGCAGCAATGCTCTATGCCACGCGCTGTTTAGGTCAGACGGCAAGACCAAATTGCCGGCAAGCGTCGTCCCCTTGTGCAACAACTCGGCCTTGACCGCAATCATTGCGATGATGCCATAGTGCAATGCACATGGAGTTGTTGGAAACTGGGCGAAGCCGCCCAAAGAAGGCGTGCAGGAATTCTTTGATACCCTTTTGGAGAGAGTTCTCAGAGAAGAAATAGATCTCATCCGCGACACCCCCGGCAAGGAGGTCGCCTATATTGCGAGCAGAGCAGAGAAAGCTCAGCTTGCTGCGGCGGCCGGTGTCTTTGGTCATTTGGCGACTGAAACTGGCGAAGAAGAAGTATGGATGCCTGAAGAAGATCTTGCTGGCGAAGATGTGGTTGCCTGTGAGCAGGGCGATGAAGTTGCCAGGAGTTCCACTGGCAAGGGGACAACCGAAGAGCAGGAACACGAAGAGCCCCTTGTTCCGCCAAGGAAGCAACGCATCCTCCGCTACTTCTAATGACCCAGTACGTCCATCATCTTCAAGTGGTAAAACTGTTGACAAGGGACCAGCCAGCAAGACTTCGCAGCGGCAAGGAGCTCAATAGCAACCTGCGCGGCGCACAAGACAGACCGCCATGTCAACAGCTGGAGCGTCAAGATCGTCGAATGCAACCCGCCAGCAACCGGAGCCGCAAGATCATCTCGATCTGCTGCTGCTGCCAAACGCACAAGAACTCCCACCCCTAGCACAACCACCGGAGCAGATGTCGATTTTGACGTTTCTGTTTTCAGCGAAGGGCGAAGCAGAGTAAGAATTCTTGTCATCCCCTTTAATTCTTGACTTGTTGATCTGACTTGTCTTGACTTGATTTCTGCAGACGCGGAAACCTTGGCGCAAAGGCGGACGAAGAGGGCGAAGACCTCGACGGCCGACGAGCCCCCGACAAGTACCATGGCAGGTCCAGAGACCATCGTCATCATTCCCGAGCCCAGTCCTCGAGTCCCCAGTCCAGCCCCCAATGTGAGTCCATCACTCATTTCCCGCTTGCAAGCCTTGGGCGTGGAGATCTTCACTGCTGGCATCAGCGAGCTTGTAGGAGAAGAGCGGTGCCAAGAAGGCCAGCCTGAAGTCACCCTTGATGTGCCGTCCTCCTCAACCACACTACTTGAAGATGACTCTTCGGCAAGGGCCTCCAGCGTCGAGAAGCCGGCAAGCAAGGATGTCGGCAGCCATGCAACGGCAATCGATGTTGTCGGAAGGGAAGAAGTTACCCCTCAACAGATTCACACAGATAATCCACTTGCTTTTGAGCATTCATTTTTCTTTCATTGTTTTTGTTTTCTTGAACTTGGCTTTGAATCTAATTTGCCTTTCTCCTTCATCTTAGATCCACCTCCAACCGACATGAATGTTGATGTTGATGTTGAGGGGATAGTCAAGGACGCTGTTGCAGAGGCTGACAGGATTGCCGCCGACGAGACCACCAAGAGAGTTGATGGGGGAGCCGGCAACGAATCCACAGGGGCACTGACGGCATTCCTGCCACAGGAACGCTTGGCGCTGACCCAGACGCGAAGGCATCAGTTGCCGGCAAAGCAGTTGTCAGGGATGATCCCTCCACATCTAAAGAGCCCCCAGCAAGCAAGCTTCTCAAGGTTGGCGACAACTTATACGTCTGCATCCCGGGAACGGCCAACACTGGAGCGCCAATTGAAGGAGAGGATTTTGAAAATGTTATTGTTGCTGCTGGACTGAGGATCGTTGACCAACCACTTATAGGCGGTAGCAAGTCAAAAGAAGAGCTCCTCCAAGCGATGAACAGCAATTTCCAACAACTTCAAGCACTTTTCCGCAACCGGTCTGACAGTCTGGACTCGAGGGCGGCAATTGTAGGAGCAGCGGAAATAGGGTTCCTTAAGCACGTTGAAGAGGCGCAAACTGAGTATGCTGAATCTCTCCAAGAGCTGAGTGCCCAACGAGAGCAACTGGCTAAAGAATGGGAAAAGTTTTTGCTGGAGAAATCTGATGCTGAGAAAGCACAAAAGGAGGCTGTGCAGAGAATGTCAGCAAAAGAAGGCAAGCTGAACGAGCGCAGGGCTGAGCTCAACTCTCATGAGGAAGACCTTGCCGCTCGCGAGGAAGCAGTGGCTGCCAAGCTCCGCGCCAAGGATGAAGAGATTGAAAATCTTGTTGTGCGGCGGAGCAGGAGCTGGAGCTGAAGTATAAAGAAGAACTTGCAGCCCAGTCTGTGGACCACGCCAGCAAGCTCAAGGAGGCCATCGATACTGCCAAAGCCGCAGAGGACGCCAAGAGTGAGTTGGTGGAGAAGGTGAAGAAGCAGCAGGCAAACCTTGAGGACTTCAGCAAGCAAATCTCAACCTTTCAGGAAGAAAGGGAGAAAATACTCCATGATCTGGCGGAGATGGAGGCCACCATATCCAGCAAGGACAAAGACCTCACTGCCGCCAACAACTCCATAAAAGACTTGCAGCTGACTGTGGCGAGACACGAGAAGAACTTGGAGAAGAGCAAAGCTCGCGAGAAGAGCTTGCTCAAGGATCTTCAAAAAGAGAAGGACTTGCTCATCAGCGCCGCCGCCACATATAATGACTATGAAAAGAGTGTGACACTCTGGACCGAGCGGCTTGTCAGTGCAGCTGAGAAGCTTACTACACAGCTAGCCAGCATGTGTCTTCAGAACTTCAAGTACTCCGCCAACGAGAATGTGAGCACCAGCGCCAGGTTGACCCTGTTCTTCGAATGTGTTGTTGACGCCCTCAAGCATATGAGACCGCAAACTCTGTCAAACCCTTCTCCGAAAGGTGCTCGTCAAGGTTGGTTACTGGAATCCTGGCACTGACTTCTCCAATGTTCTCGCAAGCCTGCCGGAGGATGCTGACACCAAGGCCATTGAAGAAGCCATCCAGCCCATCGTTGACAAGGTAAGCCAAGTGAAGAGGATTGAAGGCCAGCGTAGGGACTAGTTGCCACGCCTCGCCTTGTCTTGCCACCAACAGTCCATGTAAAAGACAATATTTATCTTAAGTTAGAACTGCAGCAAGTTATCTGATGTAATATAAATTATCTGTGTTTGATGAATATGTGTTGTTTCCCCTTGTTCGATTCCGTTTTTGCATGGTATGTTCCCTACGCTTTCTGGAAACTTGTCGGTGCGCACTTGCCGCGAGCGCTTGAGGAACAGATCCTTAGCAGCTTGCTGGAAATGTCGTCGCCGGCAAGGTCTCTTGGCGGTCTCAGTGCAGCTGCTTAGATTGTTGAGCGGACTCGAAACAAAATAAGAGCGCAGCTAATCGCGACAAGGTTCCCTCGGGTGCAGGTTTTCCATACAAAAGCCAAAAACGTTCAAGAAAGCTAGCTCTATAATAAAGAAAATTGTTTGAAAGTTTTTCAACTTAGCTTCTCTCTTTGGTGTACTGCTTGTCGTGGAATAATAAGTTGAACATCACTTGTTGGTGTCCATACTATCACTCCCCCCGGCAAACATGCACGTGAGGGAACCTTCTGTCCTTTTGAGAAAAAGAAAGAAGAGAAAATAACGATATGGAACCTTGACG
Organism: Triticum dicoccoides; assembly: GCF_002162155.2. NCBI lineage: Eukaryota > Viridiplantae > Streptophyta > Magnoliopsida > Poales > Poaceae > Triticum > Triticum dicoccoides. The sequence continues at coordinate 310,732,988 of NC_041391.1, forward strand.
GTTCGTTAATTATCCATGCAAGGCAAGCATATCACAACATCACAGAGAAACACATATAATTAAACATGTGAATTGACAAGAGTTGTGGACCACTTAGCTTTATTTCACTATGCACAGGGTCTGCGCCTGGCTTTGTACAAAGGTTTACATGCTTCGCCAGCAAACTTGTACAAAAGGTGGTTGCCGGGTGGCCCGGCAACCCGCGTCTTACGGGTAGAACTTGCGAAGATGCTCAATATTCCATGAGTTATGCACTAGAGTGCCATCTTCGGTCTCTAGGCGGACTGCACCAGGCCTAGTGACTCGTACCACCCGGTAAGGACCTTCCCACTTCGGCGTCAACTTGTTTGAATTCTTGGTGAACTGAACTCGCCGAAGAACAAGGTCGACTTCCTCAAGGCTCCGGGCGTTAACCTTGCGGCTGTGATAGAGGCGCAAAGCTTGTTCGTAACGTGTAGCACGTACAGCAGCCTGGAGACGATCTTCCTCAATGAGCGTGGCATCATCTTGGCGCAGCTGCTCTTGCTCAAGCTCATCATAAGTGAGCACTCGAGGTGACCTGTACAATTCCGTGGGGAGCACTGCTTCTGGCCCATAGACTAGGGAGAAAGGTGTCTGGCAGTGGCTCGATTTGGTGTCGTCCTAATTGACCAAAGAACGCCGGCAACTCATCAATCCAGCGTCTTCCACACTTCTGCAGCTTGTCGAAAGTTCTCGTCTTGAGCCCACACAGCACTTCAGCATTTGCTTTTTCCGCCTGGCCATTGCTCCTTGGGTGAGCAACTGATGCAAAACATATCTTGCTGCCAAGGTTGTCAAGGTACTACATGAAGGTGCGGCTCGTGAACTGTGTGTTGTTGTCAGTGATAACCCTGTTGGGCACTCCAAAACGAAAAACTAGTCCTCTGAAAAACTTCACGGCTGACTGTGTTGTCACCTTCCTCACCGGCTCCACCTCTGACCACTTTGTGAACTTGTCGATTGCACCATACAAGTACTCAAAGCCCCGACAGCGCGTGGGAAGGGGCCCAGTCTATCAAGCCCCCAGACCAAGAAGGGCCAGGAGAGAGGGATCGTTTGAAGAGCTTGGGTTGGCTGATATGATTGCTTTGAATGAAATTGGCATGCTTCACACTTGGTTACTAGCTCAGTTGCATCCTGGAGAGCAGTGGGCCAAAAGAAAGCTTTGCCAACAAGGGCCCTTGATCCTATGTGTGAGCCATATATTCCCCATGTATCTCCGCCAATAGCTTTTGTCCATCTTCCCGATAAATACACTTCAATTTCATCCCATTTTGTCTCTTTCTGTATAGGTCGTTGCCGAGAAACTGATACATACTAGACTGAAGGGCTACTCTTTCAGCTTCTTCTTGATCTTCGGGAAGTTATCCTATCTAAAGGAATTCGACAATCTGTTGTGCCCATGCCAGAGCTTGCGGTTCGACGGCAAGGACTAAATGCATTTCTTCTGCTGCAGGAGCGCTTGTATCGACGGCAAGAACTTGGTTCCTTGTCGGAGCCTGCTGCTCACCGGTAACCTTGTCATTGTCTCCGGCAACCTCCTTGCCGACAGCTTCTGGGAGCTCAGCAGGAAAGTACTTGCTGGAATTCAACTTTCTTCTTTTGTTCTGCCCAGCTGATGGTGTTACGGACGGCTGAGTCAAGTGGAGCATAAAAGTTCCTGGTTCCACAGGTAGCTTCAGTGCGGCACGCTTTGATAGATCATCTGCAATGTTGTTCTCTACACAAGGAATGTGCTCTGTTTGCAATCCGTCAAAGTGCTCTTCCAATTTTCTCACTTCATTAACATATGCTTCCATCAGTGGACTCTGATAATCTTTGTTGACTTTCTTCACAACCAACCGCGAGTCGCCTCTGATAATCAACTTTCTGATTTCAAGGTCTGTCGCGATCCTGAGACCGGCAAGCAGTCCTTCATACTCAGCAGTGTTGTTTGTCGCCTTCTCCCTGAGGAAGTGCATCTGAATCACATACTTGAGGAGCTCTCCGGTGGGTGCGACAAGCAGCACTCCAGCGCCGGCGCCTTGCAGCGAGAAGGCCCCATCAAAGTACATAATCCAATCTTGATTTGTTTCCTTGCCGGGGAGAGATGTTTCTGAAATTTCTTCGTCTGGCGTTGGCGTCCACTCTGCAATGAACTCCGCCAAGGCTCTGCCCTGAGTTGTTGAAGTGCTTTCAAACTTGAGAACAAAGCTTTGACAATTCCAACGCCCACTCAACAATCCTGCCTGTTGCATCTGGAATTCTTAAAATCCTTTGCATCCAAAAGCAAGTGACGACGGTGATTTGGTGTGCTTGAAAGTAGTGGCGCAGCTTCCTTGAGGCCACAAGAAGACCAAAAAGCAATTTTTGCACGCCAGAGTATCTTGATCTAGCCCCCTGGAGAAGGGAACTGACAAAATAGACTGGGCACTTCACCAACTTCTTCTGCACAACTTGTTGTTCTGATCCATCTGCTTGCTCTGCACTTGACTTGTCGGCAACAAGACTTGCTGGAGAAGATTCTGGCTTGTCGCTTGACGGGCCTACATCTGCTACTTCTTCGCCTTCAGCTTCCCTCTCCGCCACCAGTGAAGCACTGGCCACTTGATTCGTTGCCGCCAAGTATAACAGCAAAGGTTCTTGCGGTCTTGGTGCAACCAGTGTTGGCGCACAAGAGAGGTACTTCTTCAAGTCTTAAAGCACTGCCTCCGCTTCTGAAGTCCATTTCATTGGACCTGCCTTTTTCACGATTTTGAAAAATGGCAGGGCGCGCTCAACAGACTTGGAGATGAACCTGCTTAGTACAGCAATGTAGCCGGGAAGGCGACGCACATCCTTGACGCGCTTCGGTGCTTCAATCTACTCAATCGCTTTGATCTTGTCGAGATTGGCTGTAATTCCACGCTGAGAAACAAATAACCCGAGAAGCTTGCCGGATGGAACAGCAAACACACACTTCTCGGGGTTGAGCTTCAGATTGATCTTGCGCAGATTAACAAACATCTCCTAAATCCTGTATTAGTGTTGTCTTGTCCTTAGTTTTGACCACTATATCATCCATATATGCTTCCACATTTCTGTGCAGCTGATGTTAAAAACCAATCTGGACTGCTCTTGCAAATATTGAACCAGTACTTTACTTTTCAATCTGAAAGGCATATGTATGAAGCAGTACATGCCACATGGAGTAATAAATGCGGTCTTCTCTTCATCTTCTTTTGACATGAAAATCTGGTGATACCCGGAGTAGGCATCAAGAAACGACAGCAAGTCACATTCAGCAATGGTGTCAACAATTTGGTCGATGCGCGGCAAGGGAAATGGGTCTTTCCAACAAGCTTTATTGGCATCTGTTTAGTCAATGCAAAGACGCCACTTGCCATTCGCCTTGCGCACAACAACTGAATTGGCCAACCACGTAGGATGGAGTACACCTCTGACCAAACTTGCCGCTTCCAACTTCTTTATTTCTTTGGCAATAAACCGTTCCCGTTCCAAAGCTTGCTTCCGCACCTTCTGCTTGACGGGCCGCGCGTGAGGGCAGACGGCAAGGTGGTGCTCAGTTACCTCCTTGGGAACATCGGGGATGTCAGATGGTTGCCATGCAAACACATCGACATTCGCCCGCAGGAAGACAACGAGCGTGCTTTCCTATTTGTCGTCAAGGGTGAAACTTATGGTGAAAGTCCCCCTCC
>NC_041391.1:310736753-310807219 GCF_002162155.2 Triticum dicoccoides
TCTTTGGTGGAGCAGCCTTGTTCTTCTTCGACGGGAGCGCAGCACTCCGAAGAGGCACGCTTGCCGGAGTCGGTAGTCTTGTCGGTCTTCTTCCTCTTCTTCCCTAGGGGAGCTTGGTCGGCAGGAGCAAGTGCCTTGGCGGGAGATGTTGCAACTGCTTACCGGTAAAGTTGTTCAGCGCAAACCAGCGCATCCTTCTTGTCAGAATGGATGGTGATGACGCCTATCGGCCCTAGCATCTTCAACGTGTTGTATGCATAGTGGGATGCTGCCATGAATTTTGCCAGGGCCGGGCGGCCAAAGATCCCATTACATGGCAATGGAATCTTGATGACGTCGAAGACAATCATCTTTGTCCTGTAGTTGAGTTCGCTGCCAAATGTCACCGGCAGAGTGATCTTGCCCTTTGGCTGGCTCCTTCCTGGATTGATCCCTTGGAACGTGCCAGTCTTCTTCATCAGATCATCATTAGAAATCTGTAGCTTCTTGATCACATCATGTGAAATCAAGTTGAGACCGACCCCATCATCAACCAACATTTTTGTCACTTTGAGGTTGTGGATTGTTGGTGAAAAACAGCAAGCACCCGACCATACTTGTGCAATCAGGGTGATCCTCGACGTCAAAAATGATGGGCGTGTTGGACCATCTCAATGCCTTCTGGGCATCAATTGCTGGTTCTGCCACATTGACTTCACGCGCCCACTCCTTGAGTTGGCAGTGAGAGAAGTGCAAAGATGCACCTTCGTCAATGCACATTGCTTTTGTGGCTTTCTGGAGTTCACTGGACTCGTCTTCATCCTCTTCGTCCTCGTCATCATCATCCTCTTTCTTGTCTCGACCTCTAGCAAGCTTCTCCCTCTGTTGCTTGGTCTTGTCGCGGCGACCTCCTCGGCCACCACGTTTCTTGCCGGACCCACTTGCACCGTCAGCCTTCTCCTTATCTCTCTTCTCATACTCAGCCTTCTACTTCTCAGCAAGCTGCTCAACTTGCCGGCAGTCTTGAAGGTCATGGCTCTTGGTGCGGTGGATCTTGCAATACTGCTTGCCGGAGCCCCCGGTCTGGTCAGCAGCCGCCAAGACTTGGCACGAGGCGCACCCGGCAACCTCCTTGCCGGAGCTCTCAGCCTTAGCCTTCTTAGCGAGGCCACTGTTGCTGGATCCCTCTACGGCGAGCACAACTTTATCCTTGCGATTCCTGTTGCACTTGCGGTTCTTCTTCTTCGGGGCGGTGGCAGCATCATTGTCTTTTGAATCAGACCCTGCGCCAACCTCCTCCCCAGGAAGTCTCCTTCCTTCCTCAGCCCATGCACACTTGTCAGCCAGAGCATAGAGCTCAGCGACGTCCCCCACCTTGTTCATGGCCATCTCTTCCTGCATCTTGCAGTTTCTCACGTTCTGTCGGAACGCGGCAATGGTTGTTGCGGGGTGGACATAGGGAATGTTGCGTTGTACAAGGCTGAATCTCTGTATGTACTTGTGGAGCGACTCATCTTCTTTCTGCGGTATCAACTGCGGATCAGTTTCTTGGCCTGGAACTTTGCGGAGCCCCAGCAACTTGCACCGCAATGGTGTAAATGCTTAGGAACTCTGGCGGGTGTGTCTTGCCGTCATACTTCTCCACCTCTGGCTTGAAGTTCCAGGAACTAGGCCACTAGACTTGCCGCAACTCACAGGTGAACGTTGAACAACCGACCTTGTAAGGTAGGCCGCCATTGTTCCCCAGTGCAGGCTCATCAACAGCAGACCCTGCATGCCTATCAAATTGACGTCGCGCTTCCCGTCGCCATTTGATGGTAGTACGGGCATCTTCTCCGCGCCGTTCTTGGAGAACTTGGCGCTGGTCGCGGTGAACTCGCGGATCGGACGACGCCATGGACACGTCATCATGGGCATCGACCCGCTAGCTCCGCCGCTAAGGTTGTTGCTGTCATGGAGGGGATTGCACCGTGGCTGCTCCACCTCCAGTCCTCTCTCCGGCAGCACGCACCGGAGCGGTGGGCTGCTGCTGTGAAGGTCCCGCCCACTGCGGTTTGTCATTGATGGCGAAGCCAACAAGACTCTAGATGGTGGTTCTCCACTCCATCTTCTCCGCGGCAAGAGGAAACTTCAGAAGTAACTAAGCACGAGCCAGTGCTTCTTCTGGCGTGGACGGCATGGAAAGGTGCGAGGAATGAGAGGTGTTCTTGCTTCCAACTGATCTAGAAGCAGCCCGTCTCGAACCTGGACATTGGCATGTTGTCGCCAGTGTGCTGGCGTGCATGTTGGCCTTGCGTGTCTTTAGGAAGATCCGCAGGGCCCTTGCCGTGGGGACGCTTAGAGCCACCGACATCGTGGCGTTGTTCGTCGCGCGCGGCCTGAGATGGCCGCGGCATGGGCGTCTTGAAGTGCGCCCTGTTCTCCCTGGAGTTCGCCGCACCACCCGCGGGCGGCACGGCCCCGTCCTTGGACCTCGTGGCGTGTGTGTCGTTGTTCCTGTTGCGGACGATGATGCTCGCCTGGCTGTGATCGCCAGAACGCCGCGGAGGTTGATCTTGGCCTCCACCTCCGCCACTCGCGCCGCCGCCTGTGCCGTCGCTTGTCTGCGAAGGCACTGGTGGCTTGGACGTCGACGGACCGACCATCGCGGTGCCCTTCTTCTTGGGAGCCATGGCGACGAAGACGGTGAAGAATCTGACGCGCTAACTGCTAATTCTGGTTCGCACAAGCGATCCTCCTACCTGGCGCGCCATGGATGTTGTGTGTATGACCATCTATGGGATCATGGCGATCCCTTTGCGGTTCGACTGGAGAGATCGACAAGCACAAAGAGCAGAATTAGCAAAAAATGCACAAGGTTTACCCAGGTTCGGGCTGCTGTGAAGCGTAAAACCCTACTCCTGCTTTGTATATTGGATATGTATATGTCCAGTTACAAAGAGCGCACGTCCGACAAGGTGCTCAGAAAATGCCGCTACGCGTGCAAATGGACAGGATTTCGACCTTTGTCAAGGTAGCCATGGGCCTCCTTTTATAGACTAAGGGGTCACCACACTAGCAAAATGGTAAATAAACACTGTAAATAGTGGCTACAGTGCCAAATACCCAACTCTGTCGGGTTAGGACAAACGCATTAAATGCACCGTGAGGTGTCTTGTGGATGGAGCTCCCCGGCAAGGTTGGTCTCTCCTCCTGTGTCGTTCGCCCATCTACCTTCTATTTCCTTGACACATCATTTGGACGGGTGTTATTAAAGTTGTATCTTCAGAGGCGAGCAGCCACGTGCCCAGACAAAGCTCACCTAACTACCTGCCCACACGACACCTAATCGACAAGTGACAACCTGATCAAGGTGGAGCAGTGGCAAGGCGGTGGTATTCTTGCCGGGCTTGAATCTTGACGGGTTCTCCCCGGCAAGGATCCTGCCGGGTCCTCGAGCCATATCTTCAGTATTTCTAATCTCTGGCTCGGAGATCTCCTTTGTATGCTTGTAATCTGATCTTGAGTTTTAGCTTTAGTTATCCTCCGGCAAGCCTTGTCGTCGGGACTCGGGAAGGCTACTACTGCATGTGCACAAGTCTGGGGTATTAAAGACCCAATTCTTAATACATTGACAAGGTACTGCTGCACGGATACAGGAGCCAAACATCTTCGACCCCACGTATGGTGCGCCCGGAGGACTCGGGGAACGATGGGGCTTGTTGATGCGACAGTCGTTGTTGTCGGCGATGGAAGTGAGGTTGTCTCCCTCCAATTTGTGACAGACTCGGCATCTTGTCTCGAGAGTCTTGCACATCATGGTCCAGGTTGATTTACAAATGGGTGGTCAGCCAGTTCTGGATGCGTAGATGACTTTTCTTGTACTATAAGATGGTGACCCACCCAAATCTTCTAGGAAGACTCAAGTCATGGGCCTGGCCTACCCCATGGTTATTTGCCCTTATTCGTCCTCCTTGACTATACTCGGGTGTTCCTCCTTGACTTTAATCGAGTGTTCCTCCTTACTATACTCAGGTGTTCCTCCTTACATCGACAGGGTGCATCCAAGGTGCTTGACGACGGCAACTGCACCCGCACATGCACGGCCCTTGATCTCTCTCTCCAGAATCGACGGCGTCCACAAATAGGTCCTCAGGCACCTCAGCCTTGACGCCTTACGGTGCAGTCTCTTTGGACTTCTGAGTGGAATAATCGAAGATGATGAAGAGGAGTTGCTTTTGGGGCAGTTCTAGGGGCGATGGCTGTAGCGGCTGAGGGGATTAGGTAGGGGAATTTGATGGTATCACCGAGGATGGCTGGGAATGATAGATCAAGGTTCAAGACCAAGGCCAAGTGGACCAATGACAATATATGTCGTGCAAAAGCCATTGAAGCCGAGGTGGGTTCACTCCTACTTGAGCTCCCTACGCATTTGGATGAGGCATGGCTACTACCTCAAGAGTGGAACCTTGTGTTTGATTAGGTATGACGATGACCACCACGGATAAGTGAGGAAGGATTGCAAAGTCCATGAGGAGGAGCAAAGAGAAGAAGCTGGAGCCCAAAGATCCAAGACTGGAAAAGCCTCTGGACACCCCGAGGCTCTGGCAACCGGGAGAAATTCTCTGGATACCTCGGGTCCCTGGCCTCCAAACCCCCAGGTCCACAACCCCCTGCCGACCAACTTTCTAGATACTAGGTCCACAGGTTCCATAACCCCCGGGTCCCCGTGTCCACAGTGTACCCTGTGGCCCTGGTCTTGTCGGCGTGCAAATGATGGGAAATGTTCCTTGTACCCCTCCCTTCTCTCTTCCCTATTACCTATATATTGTGTACCTCCTTTTTCTTGGGTTAGCTAAGCATAGAGTAAAACTTGAGGGAGCTTTGCTCAATCTATATCCTCTTAGTAGGATCAAGGCTTCCTCATTGGGGAAGAATCCTATGGATTTCAAAACCTCAACATCTTAGAAGTTGGAAGAACTATCTCTCAAGACCTCCAACTCTGCTAGAGATTTGGAGAAGAACTATCCTTGTTTACCTTCGTGTCTTCTGTTGTTCTTGGATCTAAGATGCACCTCTTAGATTGACTTGCGTCTTGAGGAGTAATTGGAGTGGATCTTGTCCTTTGAATGATTTTCATCTTGGTTTCCCATTTTTCGCCCTTGATTCTTGTGTTGCTTCTCAAATCGACCTCCAATTCGTGAAGATCGAGCCACCCTAGCGGCTTGCCCCGTATCAGGGCAGCTGCATCGTTCTATACCAAGGAGAGAGAATAGTGTACGGGAGAGAGACAGAGAAGATGACAAGCTTAGAATGGGCTTGACCAGGCCTAGTACCACTAATGTGCAATTGACGATCGCTCTCCTAAGATTCCAAACTCCCAATACATGTACATTAAAAAAAATCTTGCCTTGGTTGAATTGGTATTGCGACCTAGTTCAATTCCTGGGGCAGAATATCTACATCAAAACAAAGCCTAACTAATTTTGGTTCACCAAAAGTGATGACCAAATCAGGTAACGAAATGTTCGGTTTTGGTCATGGTTCTTTGGTTTGGGACTCCGGTTCTCGGTGATATGCTTAGAAAATGCATACCATCTTACTCCTCACTGGTCAGCACAAGATAATGACAGTAGCCAACGGAATTTTCTTTACAAAAGTAAATACTTCACAAATTAAAGAGTTAAATCCAATATCTCACCTTTTGTTAGTACAAGTAAATGTGTAGCAATGCACGTTGATATTAGGCTGTATATTTATTACATGGGGATATTAGGTAGGATATTATTTGCGCGTCAATTATGTGATTAGCGCTGATGTTTATATTTTGTATGATATTGGTTGCATGTTAAAAATGTTGAGCGCTCACCATTGAAGCAATCTAGATCGTTGGATTGACCTGATTTGATGGCCAAGATTAGTTGGATCTGCCCCTTGGGTCTTTTTATATTGGTATAAATATAGATATGCGTGTGTAAAAGAGTCAACCATGAAAGAATTGCAGAATGCTTTTTGCTGGACGTGAAAGTTATGTTTTACATCAACATGATGAGCCACTCTAACAGGATATGTAAAGTTAATCCAATCTAGAGTAGATAATTATAAACACACAAACAGGAAACAGCAGTAAAATGATAAACTGGAACACATAATCTGCATCCCGAAGCTGCCAAAGTGCATGAGATTGGTCAAAAAAATGAACAAAGAAAAGTGTATGTCAATCATAGAGAACCGGTGCATTGAAAATTATTGAAGACTAGCATTGTTTGTGAAAACAGGGCCAGGTGGCATAAGAAGATATATGGCCATGCACATAACTGAATAAGGGGACAATGATATTGTTATATGCAAAATAAGGTCTATATGATGTTGCCAGTGCATGAAAGTAGACTACAGCCAAAACTACACTAGCTCGACAAAGACAGTTTTGAGTAGCATAGTACCTGCCGATATGATGAGTGCTTGTGCGGTGTAGTTCAGATTATGCTTAGCCCAAGGAAGGACACGGCAAGCAACCAACTGCACAAAATTAAATTTGACAGAAGTCAGAATATATGCAAGTATGCACACAAGAATTCAGCACACAAATACGCACCGTGGGAACCGCGACCACAGTACCAGCAATGGCGGCGTTCTTCCCTCCCAACAAGACAGCCTCTGCAACAAGATAACGCAAGAAACAAACATAAGAGGGAGAAAACACAAAATCACCAGCATTGTCTACGTGCCACTGTATATCAACTACACAAGCGAATTGTGCTGAGAGTTGGGACATTAGATGAAGGAAGGCATGCGACTACACAATCCTGGCAGCCACGAGCAGAGAAACCAAGACAGAAATCATCTTCCGCTTCCCACACTGAGAGCAGAAATCACGCATCAGGGAATCCAGGCAGACACGACCCCATGTCCACCTACCATAGCGCAAGAACAAGAATCTATCCATCCGGTTGGACCAAACAACCGCGTTCCGCCTTGGTTTCCCGATGGATCTGCGATGGTGTGGCCCGGTGGTGGAACTGAGAGAGGAAGAGCGAGAGGGTCTTTGGGGTACCTCGGACGGCAGCGCTGGATTCCTCCTCCTTGGGGGATCGGACTAAGAAATTCCTGGCGGCCATGGCTCCTCGCTCCGTTCTGTTTCTTCTCCCTGGCGGCTTCTTTTCCCCTATAGCTATCTTCCGATTGAAGGAAACGGTGGGTGACCCGAGTTGCCTTGTTTCCGCTGTTGGTGCGGCCCGACTTATGCAACTACACAATCCTGGCACGGAGCTCAATAGATATCAAAAAATTTTCATAATAATATGTGTCTTATTTATATCATAAAGATTAAAGTACAAGTCACATAAAGATCGACGTGACAAAACTGAAAAGACAGTAAAACGGCTTTGCGCTTGACACCAACATCCCGCACCACCATAGCAGACACCGAAAAGAAATGACGATTCACCTTCTCACTCAAGCTCAACGCGGCTCCATCGCTGATATGCAGCTTTGCGAACCTCCAAGGTGGCTCACCAAAGACGAAACCATTACCGTTGAACGAATCAGACTGGGACAACACCCCAGACACACCATCGAACTCCAGATCTCGCACCCCCACATGACTAAGACATCGGAGGAGAAACCATACCTGCCATCCACGAACCACGAACCCAACACACACTCCGTCTTCCAGATGTCGTTGATGCAGACCATAATTTGCATCCGCTCCTCGACTACCTCACAAGTCTGTGCCGACATTGGAGCAGACGTCGTCGCAACCGCGGAGCCCGAGGACACATGTCCACTACAAGGATGCCGCCGCCGCCACGACATCCCCGCTTGAACAGACTGGATCCCAGATCCCTCACCAACAATAGAGACGATCACCTCGCCGGAGAAGAATTCAGAGTTTCTTTATTCAGCATCGTCGTTGTCGCCGCCGAAGCCAAGACGTCGAACGATCCAAAACCCTAAGCTTCTTGGGCCCTAAAACCTAAAGCTAAAACGATCAACATGCGCGGGATCCGGCGACCCCCCTCACCACCGACGACCAAAAGGTCGTCGGCGGAGGAGAGCTGCCGGAAGACGGTGCAGGAAGGAGGGCTCTCCTGGTGACGGTGGCTAGGTTTCGCTACAGGAAGAAAACGATCACAAGAGGAGGAAACGTTCAAAAAGATACCAAATTGTTGATTCTCTTTTTTGCTTCATTTTCGTATTAAAAGAGATAAATACACTCAGGGTCACTATAATTGTGATGAAAGCACGATACGGTCACCCAACTTTGAAATGCACTCTTACGGTCACTGAATACGATTGGATGTGAAAATATGGTCACTGTAGCATGTATGCGGTGCGTACAGGCTCTTTGACCACATGTTGACTGGTAGTTGGGGACAGGTGGCAAACCGCAGAGGCGCCGCTGTGGAAATATGCCCAAGGCCCCTCGGGCATGACCGAATCCCCCGTTCATCCCTCCTCCACCCACGTCGCATCTTCGTCTTTGGTTGGAGAAAGGGGACTCGCTTCATAGGTGATGTCGCCCCGGCGATCATCGGTGGTAGAGGCGAGGAGAGCGGTTGATTTCTCAGTGGTTGTAGAGGCGCTGCCGCCGCACGCATTCTTCCCGTGGGAGGCGGCGGCGATGGCCCCTGTTCGTCGTGCAGAAGGGGCGCCACCCCTGTGTACAGTAAGTCTCGCTTTCTGAAGAATCCGAGCTTTTTTGCGTTTTGATGTTGAAAATCTAATGCGGAGCATCCCACGATCATCACCATGGACACATCTACATCTCCTACGACACCACTTGGACCAATGACAAGAGCTAGAGCAAAGGTCATCGAAGATAAGGTGAACTCGCTCCTCTCCAAACTACCACTTTCTACACATGAGACATGGCAACTACCTCAAGCGGAAACACTATGTGTGATCAGTTACTTGGAGGAAGGCCACGGAGCAACTACATCCAATGGACAAGATGGTGAGGACACTGAGCATGAGGGACAAGAAGAAGAGCTACCGAAGAAACTCCAGCCACCGGACGACCGGGCGAGACAGGACGTCCAGCGCCTGAAGCTCCAGCCACCCGACGACCGGTCAGGACCGGACGTCCGGCGCCTGAAGGCCCAGCTGACCCAAGTCCCAGCCGACGCAAGCTACAGCGAGCGGGCGTCCGTGCAGGACCGGACAACCGGCAACACCTACCGGCGAGCGGACGTCCGGCCTTCTCCGGACGACCGGCCGTCTCCGGGCGTCCGGTACCACTTCAACAGAACGAAAATAGCGGAAGTCTGAACCCTACCGGAGTCCGGACCCTCGCGAGCCATCGGACGACCAGTAGAGGCCGGACGTCCGCTGCCCGTCTGTGCACAGTTTCGGGCCCGAGTTTCATGTACCCATTCAATTCGCCCCCATTTGCACTTAGACTATAAATAGATCTCCTCCTCCTCCTAGTTAGGGTTAGCATTGGTTTAGCTCATATTAGAGATAGAGCTTTGCTCATCCACTTGGTTACTTCTCCATCGGAGTTCACGACCTCTTCAGAGAAGATCCCCCAAGCGGATTCAAGACCCCTTCTTGGGAAGACCCCTCAAGACCTCCTCATGGAGATGAACTAGCTACTTGTATCGTCCATTGTTGGATTTGAATCGTGTATCTCTTTGTGTTTCGAGGATCTAGCACATGTGTAATCGAATCTTGTTGGTTTGATTGATTCTCTCATGTTTCCCCTCGTGTTCTTCGTGTTCTTCGTAGGATTCCCTCCAATCGTGAAGATCGGGCATATAGGGTCCTACCCTACATCATCTTGGTATCATGAGCCATGTTGATCACGTATTTGGAGGCCCTACCCTTTGTTTTCTAGCTTGATTTTGTTGTGTTCTTCCCCAATTTCGAAAATGCCCACCAAAAATAGCCCCAAATTTTTTTGTGATTTGTTGGTGTGATGAAGTTTTGTTGGATTTAATCCATGGATTTGCTTTGCCACGAGTGGATCAGCTTTCCCCCGTCATCTCCACCATTCCCATCCACAAAACCACTCGGATTTGACCAATTTTGCCACCTCCTTCACGAACCCTAGCTGTTCATCCCGTGCCCGAAATCGCCCAGGCACCGGACGTCCGCTAGCTACTAGATATCCGACGACCGGACGACCGCTCCACCACCGGACGTCCGCTGTTTCCCGACGAAACTGAAAAAGTTCAGTTCGGCCACCACCACCTCTCCACTTCCACCTCCGCATACGCACTCCGATACCACCACCGCTTTTCGCAAGCACCACCATCGCTTACCCGCTACCAACTCCGACACAATTTTAACATGTTTTGTCTTTGAGAATTTGAGTTGTGGTTTCCATGTCCTATTGTGTTTTGGCTATATAGGTACAGTTCGACATCAACATCACCACCGCTCATCTTCGCCGCGGACTCGCCATCGACAACAACCGTTCGACAATTTTTGACACCTTGATACGTCCATTTTGCATCATGCTTTTATATCGATATTTATTGCATTATGGGCTATTATTTCACGTTATGTCACAATACTTATGCCTATTCTCTCTTATTTCACAAGGTTTACATGAAGAGGGAGAATGCCGGCAGTTGGAATTCTGGGCTGGAAAAGGAGCAAATATTATAGACCTATTCTGCACAACTCCCAAAGTCCTGAAGCTCCAGGGAAGTTACTTTTGGAATTAATAAAAAATATTGAGCAAAGAAAGTACTAGAGGGGGCCCACACCCTGGCCACGAGGGTGGGGGGCGCGCCCTACCCCCTTGGGCGCGCGCCCCTGCCTCGTGGGCTCCCTGGCAGTCCTCCAATGGCCATCTTTTGCTATATGAAGTCTTTTACCCTAGAAAAAATCATAAGCAAGCTTTCGGGACGAAACACCGCCGTCACGAGGCGGAACCTTGGCGGAACCAATCTAGGGCTCTGGCGGAGCTGTTCTGCCGGGGAAACATCCCTCCGGGAGGGAGAAATCATCACCATCGTCATCACCATCGATCCTCTCAGCGGGAGGGGGTCAATCTCCATCCACATCTTCACCAGCACCATTTCCTCTCAAACCTTAGTTCATCTCTTGTATCCAATCTTTGTCCCAAAACCTCGGATTGGTACCTGTGGGTTGCTAGTAGTGTTGATTACTCCTTGTAGTTGATGCTAGTTGGTTTATTCGGTGGAAGATCATATGTTCAGATCCTGTATGCATATTAATACCCCTCTGATTATGAACATGAATATGATTTGTGAGTAGTTACGTTTGTTCCTGAGGACATGGGAGAAGTCTTGCTATAAGTAGTCATGTGAATTTGGTAATCGTTCGATATTTTGATGAGATGTATGTTGTCTCTCCTCTAGTGGTGTTATGTGAACATCGACTACATGACACTTCACCATTGTTTGGGCCTAGAGGAAGGCATTGGGAAGTAATAAGTAGATGATGGATTGCTAGAGTGACAGAAGCTTAAACCCTAGTTTATGAGTTGCTTCGTAAGGGGCTGATTTGGATCCATATGTTTCATGCTATGATTAGGTTTACCTTAATACTTCTTTTGTAGTTGCGGATGCTTGCAATAGGGGTTAATCATAAGTGGGATGCTTGTCCAAGAAAGGGCAGTACCCAAGCACCGGTCCACCCACATATCAAATTAACGAACGCGAATCATATGAGTGTGATGAAAACTAGCTTGACGATAATTCCCATGTGTCCTCGGGAGCGTTTTCCTTCATATAAGAATTTGTCCAGACTTGTCCTTTGCTACAAAAAGGATTGGGTCACCTTGCTACACCTTATTTACTTTTGTTACTTGTTACCCGTTATGAATTACCTTATCACAAAACTATCTGTTACCAATAATTTCAGTGCTTGCAGAGAATACCTTACTGAAAACCGCTTGTCATTTCCTTCTGCTCCTCATTGGGTTCGACACTCTTACTTATCGAAAGGACTATGATAGATCCCCTACACTTGTGGGTCATCAAGACTCTTTTCTGGCGCCGTTGTCGGGGAGTGAAGCGCCTTTGGTAAGTGGAACTTGGTAAGGAAAAACTTATATAGTGTGCTAAAATTTACTATCACTTGTTACTATGGAACATAATCCTTTGAGGGGCTTGTTCGGGGTATCTTCACCCCGGCCAGTAGAGAAAAATGTTGCTCCTCAACCTACTGAACCTACTGAACCTACTGAAAATGTTTACTTTGAAATTCCTTCGGGTATGATAGAGAAACTGCTAGCTAATCCTTTTCTAGGAGATGGAACATTGCATCCCGATTTACACCTAATCTATGCGGATGAAGTTTGTGGATTATTTAAGCTTGCAGGTGTGCCCGACGATGTTATCAAGAAGAAGGTCTTCCCTTTATCTTTGAAGGGAGAGGCATTGACATGGTTTAGGCTATGTGATGATATGGGATCATGAAACTACAACCGACTGAAATTGGAATTTCATCAGAAGTTTTATTCTATGCATCTTGTTCATCGTTGTAATTATATATATAATTTTTTGCCTCGCAAAGGAGAAAGCATCGCTCAAGCTTGGGGGAGGCTTAAGTCAATGTTATATTCATGCCCCAATCATGAGCTCTCAAGAGAAATGATTATTCAAAAAATTTATGCTCGGCTTTCTCTCAACAATCGCTCCATGCTCGATACTTCTTGTACTTGTTCTTTATGATGAAGACTATTAAATTCAGATGCGATTTATTGGAAATAACTAAACGCAACTCTGAAGATTGGGATCTCGACGAAAGTAAGGAGTCGGGTATAACACCTAAGTTTGATTGTGTTAAATCTTTTATAGATACCGATGCTTTTCGTGAATTTAGTACTAAATATGGACTTGACTCTAAGATAGTAGCTTCTTTCTTTGAATAATTTGCTACTCATGTTGACCTCCCTAAGGAGAAGTGGTTTAAATATAATCCTCCCATTGAAGTAGAAGTAGTTGCACCTATTAAAGTTGAAGAAAAGACTATCACTTATAATGATACTATTGTTCCTACTAGCTATATTGAGAAACCACCTTTCCCTGTTAGGATAAAAGATCATACTAAAGCTTCAACTGTGGTTCGTAAGAGTAATACTAGAACACCTACACCACCTGAGCAAATTAAAGTTGAACCTAGTATTGCTATGGTTAAAGATCTCTTGGCTGATAATATTGATGGGCATGTTATTTACTTCTGTGATGAAACTGCTAAAATTGCTAGACCCGATACTAAAAATAAACATAGACCTGTTGTAGGCATGCCTGTTATTTCTGTTAAAATAGGAGATCATTGTTATCATGGCTTATGTGATATGGGTGCTAGTGCTAGTGCAATACCTCATTCCTTATACAAAGAAATTATGCATGATATTGCACCTGCTGAGATGGAAGAAATTGATGTTACAATTAAACTTGCCAATAGAGATACTATTTCACTAGTTGGGATTGTTAGAGATGTTGAAATCTTGTGTGGGAAAGTTAAATATCCTGCTGATTTTCTTGTTCTTGG
This sequence comes from Triticum dicoccoides, assembly GCF_002162155.2. Lineage (NCBI taxonomy): Eukaryota > Viridiplantae > Streptophyta > Magnoliopsida > Poales > Poaceae > Triticum > Triticum dicoccoides. The sequence goes on from NC_041391.1 coordinate 310,750,185, forward strand.
TTCCCCACAAGATGACTTTTATCCCACTATATTTGGTAGACCCTTCTTGAATACTGCTAGTGCTAAGATAGACTGCAAAAAGGATGTTGTTACTATTGGTTTGGGGGATATGTCTCATGAGTTTAATTTTGCTAAATTTCGTAGACAACCCCATGATAAAGAATTGCCTAGTAAGGATGAAATTATTGGTCTTGCTTCTATTGCCGTGCCTCCTAATGATCCTTTAGAACAATATTTGCTAGAGCATGAAAATGATATGTTTATGAATGAAAAAAGGGAAATAGATGAAGTATTCTTTAAACAAGGACCTATTTTGAAACACAACTTGCCTGTTGAAATTCTAGGGGATCCTCCACCACCCAAGGGTGATCCCGTGTTTGAGCTTAAACCGCTACCTGATACTCTTGAATATGCTTATCTTGATGAAAAGAAGATATATCCTGTTATTATTAGTGCTAACCTTTCAGAGCAGGAAGAGGAGAAATTATTGAAAACTCTCAAGAAGCACCGTGCTGCTATTGGATATACTCTTGATGATCTTAAGGGCATTAGTCCCACTCTATGCCAACACAAAATAAAATTGGAGTAAGACGCCAAACCAGTTGTTGATCACCAATGACGGTTAAATCCTAAGATGAAAGAAGTGGTAAGAAAAGAAATACTAAAGCTCCTGGAGGCAGGTATAATTTAACCCCCTGCTGATAGTTAGTGGGTAAGTCCTGTCCATTGTGTCCCTAAGAAGGGAGGTATTACTATCATTCCTAATGATAAAGATGAATTGATCCTGCAAAGAATTGTTACATGTTATAGCATGGTAATTGATTTACGCAAATTAAATAAAGCTACTATAAAGGATCATTACGCTTTGCCTTTTATTGATCAAATGCTAGAAAGATTATCCAAACATACACATTTTTGCTTTCTAGATGGTTACGCTGGTTTCTCTCAAATACTTGTGTCAAAAGAGGATCAGGAAAAGACCACTTTTACTTGCCCTTTTGGTACTTTTCCTTAGAGACATATGCCTTTTGGTTTATGTAATGCACTTGCTACCTTTCAAAGATGCATGATGGCTATATTCTATGACTTTTGTGAAAAGATTGTTGAGATTTTCATGGATGATTTCTCCATTTATGGATCTTCTTTTGATGATTGCTTGAGCAACCTTGATCGAGTTTTGCAGAGATGCGAAGAAACTAATCTTGTCTTGAATTAGGAGAAGTGCCACTTTATGGTTAATGAAGGTATTGTCTTGGGGCATAAAATTTCTGAAAGAGGTATCGAAGTTGATAAAGCTAAAGTTGATGCTATTGAAAAGATGCCATGTCCCAAGGACACTAAAGGTATAAGAAGTTTCCTTGGTCATGCCGGTTTTTATAGGAGGTTCATTAAGGACTTCTCTAAAATTTCTAGGCCTCTGACTAGTCTCTTATAAAAAGATATTCCTTTTGTCTTCCATGATGATTGTGTAGAAGCATTTGAAATACTTAAGAAAGCTTTGATTTCTGCACCTATTGTTCAGCCACCTGATTGGAATTTACCCTTTGAAATTATGTGTGATGCTAGTGATTATGTTGTAGGTGTTGTTCTAGGACAAAGAGTTGATAAGAAACTAAATGTTATTCAATATGCTAGTAAAACTCTAGACAATGCCCAGAGAAATTATGCTACTACTGAAAAAGAATTTTTAGTAGTTGTATTTGCTTGTGATAAGTTTAGACCTTATATTGTTGACTCTAAAGCAACTGTTCACACTGATCATGCTGCTATTAAATATCTTATGGAAAATAAATATGCTAAACCTAGACTTATTAGACGGGTTCTCCTACTACAAGAATTTGATTTGCATATTATTGACAGAAAGGGAGCTGAGAACCCCGTTGCAGACAACTTGTCTAGGTTAGAGAATGTTCTTGATGACCCACTACCTATTGATGATAGCTTTCCTGGCGAACAATTAGTTGTCATAAATGCTTCTCGTACTGCTCCATGGTATACCGATTATGCTAATTACATTGTTGCTAAATTTATACCACCTAGTTTCACGTACTAGGAAAAGAAAAAGTTTTTCTATGATTTAAGACATTACTTCTGGGATGACCCACACCTTTATAAATAAGGAGTAGATGGTGTTATTAGACGTTGTGTACCTGAGCATGAACAGGAACAGATCCTACGCAAGTGTCACTCCGAGGCTTATGGAGGACACCACGCTGGAGATAGAACTACGCATAAGGTATTGCAATCCGGTTTTTATTGGCCTACTCTCTTCAAGGATGCTCGTAAGTTTCTCTTGTCTTGATGAATGTCAAAGAATTGGTAATATTAGTAGACGTCAAGAAATGCCTATGAATTATTCTCTTGTTATTGAACCATTTGATGTTTGGGGCTTTGATTATATGGGACCGTTTCCTTCCTCTAATGGGTACACACATTTTTTAGTTGCTGTTGATTACATTAATAAATGGGTAGAAGCTATTCCAACTAGTAGTGCTGATCATAACACCTCTATTAAGATGCTTAAAGAAGTTATTTTTCCAAGGTATGGAGTCCCCAGATACCTAATGACCGATGGTGGTTCATATTTTATTCATGGTGCTTTTCGTAAAATGCTTGCTAAGTCTGATGTTAATCATAGAATTGCATCTCCATATCACCCACAGTCTAGTGGCCAAGTAGAACTGAGTAACATAGAGCTTAAATTGATTTTGCAAAAGACTGTTAATAGATCTAGAAAGAATTGGTCCAAGAAACTTGATGATGCATTATGGGCTTATAGAATTGCATATAAAAATCCTATGGGTATGTCTCCATATAAAATGGTTTATGGAAAAGCATGTCACTTATCTCTTGAACTAGAACATAAGGCATATTGGGCCATTAAAGAGCTCAATTATTATTTCAAACTTGCCGGTGAGAAGAGGTTGTTTGACATTAGCTCACTTGATGAATGGAGAACTCAAGCCTATGAGAATGCCAAACTGTTTAAAGAAAAAGTTAAAAGATGGCATGACAAAAGGATACAAAAGCGTGAGTTTAATGTAGGTGATTATGTGTTGCTTTTCACTCTCGTTTAAGATTTTTTGTAGGAAAAATCCTCTCTAAATGGGAAGGTCCTTACGTTATCGATGAGGTCTATCGTTCCGGTGCCATAAAAATCAACAACTTCGAAGGCACAAATTCGAAGGTGGTGAACGGTCAAAGGATCAAACATTATATCTCAGGTAATCCCATAAATGTTCAAACCAATGTTATTGAAATCGTAACCCCAGAGGAATACATAAGGGACACTTTCCAGAACGTTTCAGACTCCGAAAAGGATAGGTATGTGGTACGGTAAGTAAACCGACCCCAAAACAGTTCTAATAGCAGTTTTTCTCCGTTTTGGAATATTTAAGAGAATAGGAAAATAAGAAGTCGTTCAGGAAGGACACGAGGCATCCACGAGGGTGGAGGGCGCGCCCCCTGCCTCGTGGGCACCTCGTGTGCTCTCCGGACTCCGTTTTCTTGCATGGTACTTCTTTTTGTCGGTAAAAAATCATTATATGATCTCTCGAAGGTTTTGAGCACCGTGCCACAACGAAATCCTCTTTTTTTGTTTTGAGTTGTTTCTGCCACAGATTAGAGCAATATGTCGTCCTAGGATTCGAAGGGAGAAAGCTATGTGGCTGATTACCTTGCAGACCCTAAGGTCTATGGGGACTTGGAGCATTATGGCTGGACCACTAAGGAAGAAGAAGACTACGAGCCTAAGGGAAAGGAGGAGATGAGCTCGGATGAAGATGAAGTCCCATTACGTCAATGATGAGGGCATCAATACCATTGTTACACCCACAGCCCCTACTGCTACATATACTGGACCAATTACTAGAGCTCGCGCACGCCAATTAAATTATCAGGTACTTCCGTTTCTTGGTAATAATTCTAATGTTCATGAGAATATGATGTTGCCTAAATCGGATACATTTGTTTTGCTTACAAATGAAGGGCCTGGCATGGATAAGAGGGATGAACACTGGAGCAAGACCAAGCATGGAGACAATGGCATGCGCAAGGGGAACAAGAACAGAGTTACAAGTGATGATTTCAGGACTTTGAAGCCACCATAATGAGTGCATGAAGCCTTGGACGAAATATACAAGATGCCACTTGATACGTCTCCAACGTATCTATAATTTTTTATTGTTCCATGCTATTATATTGCCCATTTTGGATGTTTATGGGCTTTACTTTACACTTTTATATCATTTTTGGGACTAACCTACTAACCGGAGGCCCAGCCCGAATTGCTGTTTTTTTGCCTATTTCAGTGTTTTGAAGAAAAGGAATATCAAATGGAGTCCAAACGGAATGAAACATTCGGGAGCGATCTTTTTGGAACAAACGTGATCCAGAGGACTTGGAGTGGAAGTCAAGAAACAAGGGAGGCGGCCACGAGGGTGCCCGGCGCGCCCCCTAGGGCTGGGCGTCCCCACCCTCGTGGGCCCCTCGAGCGTCCACCGACCTACTTCTTCCTCCTATATACACCCATGTACCCCGAAAACATCAGAAGCGACCACGAAAAACTATTTCCACCGTCGTAACCTTCTGTATCCGCGAGATCCCATCTTGGAGCCTTCGCCGGCGCTCCGTCGGAGGGGGAATCAATCACGGAGGGCCTCTACGTCAACTCCAAGCCTCTCCGATGAGTTGTGAGTAGTTTACCACAGACCTTCGGGTCCATAGTTATTAGCTAGATGGCTTCTTCTCTCTCTTTGGATCTCAATACCATGTTCTCCTCGATTTTCTTGGAGACCTATTCGATGTAACTCTTTTTGCGGTGTGTTTGTCGAGATCCGATGAATTGTGGGTTTATGATCAAGTTTATCTATGAGAAATATTTGAATCTCCTCTGAATTCTTTTATGTGTGATTAATTTATCTTTGCAAGTCTCTTTGAATTATCAGTTTGGTTTGGCCTACTAGATTGATCTTTCTTGCAATGGGAGAAGTGCTTAGCTTTGGGTTCAATCTTGCGGTGTCCTTTCCCAGTGACAGCAGGGGCAGCAAGGCACGTATTGTATTGTTGCCATTGAGGATAAAAAGATGGGGTTTATATCATATTGCATGAGTTTATCCCTCTACATCATGTCATCTTTCTTAATGTGTTACTCTGTTCTTTATGAACTTAATACTCTAGATGCATGCTGGATAGCGGTCGATGTGTGGAGTAATAGTAGTAGATGCAGGCAGGAGTTGGTCTACTTGTCACAGACGTGATGCCTATATACATGATCATGCCTAGATAATCTCATAATTATTCGCTTTTCTATCAATTGCTCGACAGTAATTTGTTCACCCACCGTAATACTTATGCTATCTTGAGAGAAGCCACTAGTGAAATCTATGGCTCCCGGGTCTATCTCTTATCATATAAGCTTTCAATCTACTTTTATTTGCATCTTTTACTTTTCCCATCTATATCATAAAATACCAAAAATATTTATCTTATCATATTATCTCTATCAGATCTCACTTTCGCAAGTGGCCTAGAAGGGATTGACAACCCCTTTATTGCGGTGGTTGCGAGTTCTTGTTTGTTTGTGTAGGTGCGTGGGACTTTTGAGGAGCCTCCTACTGGATTGATACCTTGGTTCTCAAAAACTGAGGGAAATACTTACGCTATTATTGCTGCATCACCCTTTCCTCTTCAAGGAAAACCAACGGAAGCTCAAGACGTAGCAAGAAGGATTTCTGGCGCCGTTGCCGGGGAGGTTGATGTGGAGCATCCCACGTTCATCCCCATGTACACTCCGACTACTCTCCAAGCCCCAAGAGGACATATGATGAGACCTCTAACATACGCCATTGGACCTAAGGTGAATTCGCTCCTTTTCGAATCTTCCCTTTCCGCATGTAAGACATGGCTGCTACTTCAAACGCGGACCTTGTGCATACTCAGGTACACCCGAGGAGACCATGGAGAACCCAAGGACCAAGGCCAAGCGTGCACGGAAGCAAAGGAAGGAGAAGGAAGAAGAGACAGTTGCTACAGGCCCCGGACATCCGGACCAGCCCGGACATCCGGCCCGACCCCCGGAAATCCGGTGCCCATCACAGAACGCACCCGAAGTTGAACCCCGTCTGCCCGGACATCTGTCCAGAGGCCCGGACATCCGGCTCTTCCCGAGCTGCCAGACATCCAGCCCCCAGCCCGGACATCCGGACCCCGCCTATCCAGAGAGCTCCGAGACCGGCCACTCCAGCTCGGACATCCGGCTCGCTAGCCCGGACATCCCGCACCTCGTGAAGGCCCGGACATCCGGCCTCCCCTGCCTGCGTGCAGCGCGTCTGGGCCGAGGCCCATGTACCCTTCGCCCCTTAGACTATATATACTCCCCTCCACCTACGTTTTAGGGTTAGCAAAGGATTAACTCATTTGAGATAGAGCTTTGCTCATCCATACGGATCTCCTCCTCGTGAGAGACGACGGCCTCTTCGGAGAAGATCCACCATGGATTCAAGACCCCTTTACGGGAAGATTCCTTGTGGATTCAAGACCTCCTCTCGGAGATGAACTACCGCCACTTGTATCATCCTTTGTTGGATTTGGACTGTGTATCTCTTTGTGTTTCTTGGATCTAGCACATATGTGATCATATTCTCGTTGGTTGAGTGTTTTCCTCTTGTGTTTCCCCGTGATTTTCCTCGTTCCACTTCTCACATTCTTCATGTTCCTCGTAGGGATTCTCTCCAAACGTGAAAGATCGGCCCCTAGGGTTCCACCCTACATCATCTTGGTATTATGAGTCACGTTGATCACGTTTTTGGAGCCACTACCCTTTGTTTTCTAGCTTGATTTTGTTGATTTCATCCTAAATCTGAAAATCCCCACCAAAAATAGCCCCAATTTTTTTATGATTTGTTGGTTTGATGATGTTTTATTGATTTTGATCCATGGATTTGCTTGGTTTCAAGTGGATCTAGCATCTCCCCAAGTTTCCCCACTTTCCATCCACGAAATCTCTCCAATTTTGCCCCCCAAATCATCAATTTTTGCCCCAAAATCGAGTTCCTCGAGTTCATCCTCGGATTTGGAGCCCGGACATCCGGCCCGACCCCCGGACATCCGGCCATTAGCCCGGACATCCAGCTCCTGGAGCGAATTTTCGCGCAAGGTTCTGGACATCAGGTCCCGGACACCGGCCAAACCCCCGGATGTCCGCCCGCTGTCATTTCAGCTTTTCCCGTTTCACCGTTTTGACCATAACTAATTCAACTGGAGTCCGATTTTGATGTTCTTTAGCTCGTTTTGAAGCTATTGACATCCCGCATCCCACAAAAATACCACCATAACCATTTGAGTCCATCAAATATTTGGAAATTTGGCAAGTTTGCCTAGGCCCTCCACCATATAATCCGCATTACCACCACCGACTTCCGCAACCTAACTCATTTTGATCCATATAGCATTAGTGGTTGCTTGAGTAGTGATTTGTGTCTCCTAAGGTGTTTCAGCTACTTAGGGTCGATTACTTCTTCATCAACCACCACCACCATTTCCACATAGCCTTGCCCACCACAAGATGACTTTTATCCCACTATATTTGGTAGACCCTTCTTGAATACTGCTAGTGCTAAGATAGACTGCAAAAAGGATGTTGTTACTATTGGTTTGGGGGATATGTCTCATGAGTTTAATTTTGGTAAATTTCGTAGACAACCCCATGATAAAGAATTGCCTAGTAAGGATGAAATTATTGGTCTTGCTTCTATTGTCGTGCCTCCTAATGATCCTTTAGAACAATATTTGCTAGACCATGAAAATGATATGTTTATGAATGAAAGAAGGGAAATAGATGAAGTATTCTTTAAACAAGGACCTATTTTGAAACACAACTTTCCTATTGAAATTCTAGGGGATCCTCCACCACCCAATGGTGATCCCGTGTTTAAGCTTAAACCGCTACCTGATACTCTTGAATATGCTTATCTTGATGAAAAGAAGATATATCCTGTTATTATTAGTGCTAACCTTTCAGAGCAGGAAGAGGAGAAATTATTGAAAACTCTCAAGAAGCACCGTGCTGCTATTGGATATACTCTTGATGATCTTAAGGGCATTAGTCCCACTCTATGCCAACACAAAATAAAATTGGAGTAAGACGCCAAACCAGTTGTTGATCACCAATGACGGTTAAATCCTAAGATGAAAGAAGTGGTAAGAAAAGAAATACTAAAGCTCCTGGAGGCAGGTATAATTTAACCCCCTGCTGATAGTTAGTGGGTAAGTCCTGTCCATTGTGTCCCTAAGAAGGGAGGTATTACTATCATTCCTAATGATAAAGATGAATTGATCCTGCAAAGAATTGTTACATGTTATAGCATGGTAATTGATTTACGCAAATTAAATAAAGCTACTATAAAGGATCATTACGCTTTGCCTTTTATTGATCAAATGCTAGAAAGATTATCCAAACATACACATTTTTGCTTTCTAGATGGTTACTCTGGTTTCTCTCAAATACTTGTGTCAAAAGAGGATCAGGAAAAGACCACTTTTACTTGCCCTTTTGGTACTTTTCCTTAGAGACATATGCCTTTTGGTTTATGTAATGCACTTGCTACCTTTCAAAGATGCATGATGGCTATATTCTATGACTTTTGTGAAAAGATTGTTGAGGTTTTCATGGATGATTTCTCCATTTATGGATCTTCTTTTGATGATTGCTTGAGCAACCTTGATCGAGTTTTGCAGAGATGCGAAGAAACTAATCTTGTCTTGAATTAGGAGAAGTGCCACTTTATGGTTAATGAAGGTATTGTCTTGGGGCATAAAATTTCTGAAAGAGGTATCGAAGTTGATAAAGCTAAAGTTGATGCTATTGAAAAGATGCCATGTCCCAAGGACACTAAAGGTATAAGAAGTTTCCTTGGTCATGCCGGTTTTTATAGGAGGTTCATTAAGGACTTCTCTAAAATTTCTAGGCCTCTGACTAGTCTCTTATAAAAAGATATTCCTTTTGTCTTCCATGATGATTGTGTAGAAGCATTTGAAATACTTAAGAAAGCTTTGATTTCTGCACCTATTGTTCAGCCACCTGATTGGAATTTACCCTTTGAAATTATGTGTGATGCTAGTGATTATGCTGTAGGTGTTGTTCTAGGACAAAGAGTTGATAAGAAACTAAATGTTATTCAATATGCTAGTAAAACTCTAGACAATGCCCAGAGAAATTATGCTACTACTGAAAAAGAATTTTTAGTAGTTGTATTTGCTTGTGATAAGTTTAGACCTTATATTGTTGACTCTAAAGCAACTGTTCACACTGATCATGCTGCTATTAAATATCTTATGGAAAATAAATATGCTAAACCTAGACTTATTAGACGGGTTCTCCTACTACAAGAATTTGATTTGCATATTATTGACAGAAAGGGAGCTGAGAACCCCGTTGCAGACAACTTGTCTAGGTTAGAGAATGTTCTTGATGACCCACTACCTATTGATGATAGCTTTCCTGGCGAACAATTAGTTGTCATAAATGCTTCTCGTACTGCTCCATGGTATACCGATTATGCTAATTACATTGTTGCTAAATTTATACCACCTAGTTTCACGTACTAGGAAAAGAAAAAGTTTTTCTATGATTTAAGACATTACTTCTGGGATGACCCACACCTTTATAAATAAGGAGTAGATGGTGTTATTAGACGTTGTGTACCTGAGCATGAACAGGAACAGATCCTACGCAAGTGTCACTCCGAGGCTTATGGAGGACACCACGCTGGAGATAGAACTACGCATAAGGTATTGCAATCCGGTTTTTATTGGCCTACTCTCTTCAAGGATGCTCGTAAGTTTCTCTTGTCTTGATGAATGTCAAAGAATTGGTAATATTAGTAGACGTCAAGAAATGCCTATGAATTATTCTCTTGTTATTGAACCATTTGATGTTTGGGGCTTTGATTATATGGGACCATTTCCTTCCTCTAATGGGTACACACATTTTTTAGTTGCTGTTGATTACATTAATAAATGGGTAGAAGCTATTCCAACTAGTAGTGCTGATCATAACACCTCTATTAAGATGCTTAAAGAAGTTATTTTTCCAAGGTATGGAGTCCCCAGATACCTAATGACCGATGGTGGTTCACATTTTATTCATGGTGCTTTTCGTAAAATGCTTGCTAAGTCTGATGTTAATCATAGAATTGCATCTCCATATCACCCACAGTCTAGTGGCCAAGTAGAACTGAGTAACAAAGAGCTTAAATTGATTTTGCAAAAGACTGTTAATAGATCTAGAAAGAATTGGTCCAAGAAACTTGATGATGCATTATGGGCTTATAGAACTGCATATAAAAATCCTATGGGTATGTCTCCATATAAAATGGTTTATGGAAAAGCATGTCACTTATCTCTTGAACTAGAACATAAGGCATATTGGGCCATTAAAGAGCTCAATTATTATTTCAAACTTGCCGGTGAGAAGAGGTTGTTTGACATTAGCTCACTTGATGAATGGAGAACTCAAGCCTATGAGAATGCCAAACTGTTTAAAGAAAAAGTTAAAAGATGGCATGACAAAAGGATACAAAAGCATGAGTTTAATGTAGGTGATTATGTGTTGCTTTTCACTCTCGTTTAAGATTTTTTGTAGGAAAAATCCTCTCTAAATGGGAAGGTCCTTACGTTATCGAGGAGCGTTCCGGTGCCATAAAAATCAACAACTTCGAAGGCACAAATTCGAAGGTGGTGAACGGTCAAAGGATCAAACATTATATCTCAGGTAATCCCATAAATGTTCAAACCAATGTTATTGAAATCGTAACCCCGGAGGAATACATAAGGGACACTTTCCAGAACGTTTCAGACTCCGAAAAGGATAGGTATGTGGTACGGTAAGTAAACCGACCCCAAAACAGTTCTAATAGCAGTTTTTCTCCGTTTTGGAATATTTAAGAGAATAGGAAAATAAGAAGTCATTCGGGAAGGACACGAGGCATCCACGAGGGTGGAGGGCGCGCCCCCTGCCTCGTGGGCACCTCGTGTGCTCTCCGGACTCCGTTTTCTTGCATGGTACTTCTTTTTGTCGGTAAAAAATCATTATATGATCTCTCGAAGGTTTTGAGCACCGTGCCACAACGAAATCCTCTTTTTTTGTTTTGAGTTGTTTCTGCCACAGATTAGAGCAATATGTCGTCCCAGGATTCGGAGGGAGAAAGCTATGTGGCTGATTACCTTGCAGACCCTAAGGTCTATGGGGACTTGGAGCATTATGGCTGGACCACTAAGGAAGAAGAAGACTACGAGCCTAAGGGAAAGGAGGAGATGAGCTCGGATGAAGATGAAGTCCCATTACGTCAATGATGAGGGCATCAATACCATTGTTACACCCACAGCCCCTACTGCTACATATACTGGACCAATTACTAGAGCTCGCGCACGCCAATTAAATTATCAAGTACTTCCGTTTTTTGGTAATAATTCTAATGTTCATGAGAATATGATGCTGCCTAAATCGGATACATTTGTTTTGCTTACAAATGAAGGGCCTGGCATGGATAAGAGGGATGAACACTGGAGCAAGACCAAGCATGGAGACAATGGCATGTGCAAGGGGAACAAGAACAGAGTTACAAGTGATGATTTCAGGACTTTGAAGCCACCATAATGAGTGCATGAAGGCTTGGACGAAATATACAAGATGCCACTTGATACGTCTCCAACGTATCTATAATTTTTTATTGTTCCATGCTATTATATTGCCCATTTTGGATGTTTATGGGCTTTACTTTACACTTTTATATCATTTTTGGGACTAACCTACTAACCGGAGGCCCAGCCCGAATTGCTGTTTTTTTGCCTATTTCAGTGTTTTGAAGAAAAGGAATATCAAATGGAGTCCAAACGGAATGAAACATTCGGGAGCGATCTTTTTGGAACAAACGTGATCCAGAGGACTTGGAGTGGAAGTCAAGAAACAAGGGAGGCGGCCACGAGGGTGCCCGGCGTGCCCCCTAGGGCTGGGCGCGCCCCCACCCTCGTGGGCCCCTCGAGCGTCCACCGACCTACTTCTTCCTCCTATATACACCCATGTACCCCGAAAACATCAGAAGCGACCACGAAAAACTATTTCCACTGTCGTAACCTTCTGTATCCGCGAGATCCCATCTTGGATCCTTCGCCGGCGCTCCGTCGGAGGGGGAATCAATCACGGAGGGCCTCTACATCAACTCCAAGCCTCTCCGATGAGTTGTGAGTAGTTTACCACAGACCTTCGGGTCCATAGTTATTAGCTAGATGGCTTCTTCTCTCTCTTTGGATCTCAATACCATGTTCTACTCGATCTTCTTGGAGACCTATTCGATGTAACTCTTTTTGTGGTGTGTTTGTCGAGATCCGATGAATTGTGGGTTTATGATCAAGTTTATCTATGAGAAATATTTGAATCTCCTCTGAATTCTTTTATGTGTGATTAATTTATCTTTGCAAGTCTCTTTGAATTATCAGTTTGGTTTGGCCTACTAGATTGATCTTTCTTGCAATGGGAGAAGTGCTTAGCTTTGGGTTCAATCTTGCGGTGTCCTTTCCCAGTGACAGCAGGGGCAGCAAGGCACGTATTGTATTGTTGCCATTGCGGATAAAAAGATGGGGTTTATATCATATTGCATGAGTTTATCCCTCTATGTCATGTCATCTTTCTTAATGTGTTACTCTGTTCTTTATGAACTTAATACTCTAGATGCATGCTGGATAGCGGTCGATGTGTGGAGTAATAGTAGTAGATGCAGGCAGGAGTTGGTATACTTGTCAGAGACGTGATGCCTATATACATGATCATGCCTAGATAATCTCATAATTATTCGCTTTTCTATCAATTGCTCGACAGTAATTTGTTCACCCACCGTAATACTTATGCTATCTTGAGAGAAGCCACTAGTGAAACCTATGGCTCCCGGGTCTATCTCTTATCATATAAGCTTTCAATCTACTTTTATTTGCATCTTTTACTTTTCCCATCTATATCATAAAATACCAAAAATATTTATCTTATCATATTATCTCTATCAGATCTCACTTTCGCAAGTGGCCTAGAAGGGATTGACAACCCCTTTATTGTGGTGGTTGCGAGTTCTTGTTTGTTTGTGTAGGTGCATGGGACTATTGAGGAGCCTCCTACTGGATTGATACCTTGGTTCTCAAAAACTGAGGGAAATACTTACGCTATTATTGCTGCATCACCCTTTCCTCTTCAAGGAAAACCAACGGAAGCTCAAGACGTAGCAAGAAGGATTTATGGCGCTGTTGCCGGGGAGGTTGATGCGGAGCATCCCATGTTCATCCCCATGTACACTCCGACTACTCTCCAAGCCCCAAGAGGACATATGATGAGACCTCTAACATACGCCATTGGACCTAAGGTGAATTCGCTCCTTTTTCGAATCTTCCCTTTCCGCATGTAAGACATGGCTGCTACTTCAAACGCGGACCTTGTGCATACTCAGGTACATCTGAGGAGACCATGGAGAACCCAAGGACCAAGGCCAAGCGTGCACGGAAGCAAAGGAAGGAGAAGGAAGAAGAGCCAGTTGCTACAGGCCTCGGACATCCGGACCAGCCCGGACATCCGGCCCGACCCCCGGAAATCCGGTGCCCATCACAGAATGCACCCGAAGTTGAACCCTATCTGCCCGGACATCTGTCCAGAGGCCCGGACATCCGGCTCTTCCCGAGCTGCCAGACATCCAGCCCCCAGCCCGGACATCCGGACCCCGCCTATCCAGAGAGCTCCGAGACCGGCCACTCCAGCTCGGACATCCGGCTCGCTAGCCCGGACATCCCGCACCTCGTGAAGGCCCGGACATCCGGCCTCCCCTGCCTGCGTGCAGCGCGTCTGGGCCGAGGCCCATGTACCCCTTCGCCCCTTAGACTATATATACTCCCCCTCCACCTACGTTTTAGGGTTAGCAAAGGATTAACTCATTTGAAATAGAGCTTTGTTCATCCATACGGATCTTCTCCTCGTGAGAGACGACGGCCTCTTCGGAGAAGATCCACCATGGATTCAAGACCCCTTTACGGGAAGATCCCTTGTGGATTCAAGACCTCCTCTCGGAGATGAACTACCGCCACTTGTATCATCCTTTGTTGGATTTGGACCGTGTATCTCTTTGTGTTTCTTGGATCTAGCACATATGTGATCATATTCTCGTTGGTTGAGTGTTTTCCTCTTGTGTTTCCCCGTGATTTTCCTCGTTCCACTTCGCACATTCTTCATGTTCCTCGTAGGGATTCTCTCCAAACATGAAAGATCGGCCCCTAGGGTTCCACCCTACATCATCTTGGTATCATGAGTCACGTTGATCACGTTTTTGGAGCCACTACCCTTTGTTTTCTAGCTTGATTTTGTTGATTTCATCCTAAATCCGAAAATCCCCACCAAAAATAGCCCCAATTTTTTTATGATTTGTTGGTTTGATGATGTTTTATTGATTTTGATCCATGGATTTGCTTGGTTTCAAGTGGATCTAGCATCTCCCCAAGTTTCCCCACTTTCCATCCACGAAATCTCTCCAGTTTTGCCTCCCAAATCATCAATTTTTGCCCCAAAATCGAGTTCCTCGAGTTCATCCTCGGATTTGGAGCCCGGACATCCGGCCCGACCCCCGGACATCCGGCCATTAGCCCGGACATCCAGCTCCTGGAGCGCATTTTCGCGCAAGGTTCTGGACATCAGGTCCCGGACACCGGCCAAACCCCCGGATGTCCGCCCACTGTCATTTCAGCTTTTCCCGTTTCACCGTTTTGACCATAACTAATTCATCCGGAGTCCGATTTTGATGTTCTTTAGCTCGTTTTGAAGCTATTGACATCCCGCATCCCACAAAAATACCACCATAACCATTTGAGTCCATCAAATATTTGGAAATTTGGCAAGTTTGCCTAGGCCCTCCACCATATAATCCGCATTACCACCACCGACTTCCGCAACCTAACTCATTTTGATCCATATAGCATTAGTGGTTGCTTGAGTAGTGATTTGTGTCTCCTAAGGTGTTTCGACTACTTAGGGTCGATTACTTCTTCATCAACCACCACCACCATTTCCACATAGCCTTGCCCACCATACATTTCGCCAACCCATTAACCCAATTTTGTTAGAGTTTTTTTGAGTTGAGGCTTGTGTCTCCTAAGGTGTTTCGGCTACTTAGGGACGACAACTTCAACTACGACATGTGTATAGCCCATCATTTCACTTCCGCATTGCCAAGTGCAAGCCACTACCGCTTTCCGCTACCACCATCTTGACATTTGACGTTTGAGATTTTGAGTTTGCGGTTTTTCCATTTCCTAGGGTGTTTCGGCTAACTAGGAATGGGTTGACATCGACAATACCGTCTCTCATCATCGCCTCGAGGTCGTCATCGACTTTGACCACTTCACCATCATCCGTCCATGGCGTACATACGAGAAACACTCGACGGTAACCTCCATATCATCTTGGTATCGTGGTATCCCTCCATTGTATATTCCCCTTGCCATTGCATTGTTAACCCCTAGCCCATTTTGCGTTACTTGCCTATCGAGACTAGCCATTTGAGTATTGTCGGCAATGTGACTTGTGCACATTAGTTATCATACTTCCCATAGCATACATACCATATCATCGTGGTGCATATATTGGTATCATATCTTGTGTCACAAGTTTGTTCCCGCATATACATAATTGCTATCTTGGTTTGTGCATTGTGCAAAAGTGGCCATACAAAAAAAAGTAATAAAGCTTTTAAGCAAAAGAGAAAGAGCAAAGAAGCTTGTAAGAAAGTGCCATAGCATCATACCACATTGCATATAAGATTGTCATATCCGATCATCTTGGATCATCTTGTGAGAAACACCAAGAACCATACATACATAGCATACTTGGGATAGAAAGTTTATCCATTTTGCACCTTATAGGTTGTGCACAAGTGTCGTATCCGCCTATAGAGCAATCGTTCTAGCGTCTCTCTTGAGTTGTGCAACACGAGCGCTTTTCGGTGGATTCCACATTTTGTGCTCATTCCTTGGTTGCACGACCCCATCTATCTATCCGTGTGTGTGTTTCTGTGTACCTTTCATTGCTATTGGTCTACTTGTTTCGCTTGCAAATTTGTGAATCTCTTTCAACATTATTGACTCTTGCTAACATTTTGCATCAATTTTTTGTGCCACTATCCTCACCGAGCTCCACCATAAGCTTTACTTGTGTAGGTGTGAGAACCGACAAGAATTGGTACCAATTGTGCTATTTCCTTGTTACACATTTGAGTGATCATTGATCCATCTTCAACATCGATCAAGGTACATTTGGTCTAGTTCTTCTCTTTCTACCACTCATATTTGCTCGAGTCTTGTGATGGATAGGCAAGGCATTTCATCTCCGGTCTTCGACAACCACGACGGCGTGAACAACTACATCAACAAAGCGTCCATCTTCGATCTACAATGACAAATGCAAGGCGCACAATCAAGACTGCGAGAGTGCAACGAGAACATCTCCATCGACATTCGTCACTCTGAAGCAAGGAAAAGGGACTACATCGACAAGAAGCTTTCCGCACATAAAGAGGAGCAAGATGCAAGGATGGAGGAGATTAGAGCCTTGATCAAGTCTTCTTCCCCTTCATCATCTTCAAGGCAACAACATTCAAGCCACAAGTCTTCGGAGCGTGAAAATGATGCAAGCGCAATTCGTCCTCATCCACATCTCCATGGCGACCACCATCACGTTCGTGATCAACATCGTCATGAAGGGCAAGTCACCTCCAAGCATCATGTGCACGACGACGACGAACGCCTACGAGCTCAAGCAGGACAACGACACCATCATCATGAAGATGCTCCACAAGCGCAAACGTACAAGTCCCAACAAGCCCTACTTCACGCCAAGTCGAAGCTTCATGATCAAAAGAGAAGACCGCGAGACTAGCACCACCAAGACGGAGCTACGAATACCACCACCACTTCGGCATCTTCGCCAAGTGCTATCAAGGCATCTTCGCCTTTGGACGTACGGCATCTTTGCCTACTTCCCATGAGTTTGCCTACACCGACATCCTCAACAACAAGGCGACTACCTACGAGCGAGGGTGACACTTCCATCTTTGGAAGCCCCTCAAGGAAGATGACCGATCATGGGAAACTCCCTTAGGTCATGGAGACGAGCTACGAGGTGCCACATCATATGGACCTCCAACACCAAGACGGTGACAAGAAGGTCCAACAAGGGCCATCCCCTTCGACCACAGTGACGAGCGCGAACCTCTTCAACAACACATGAAGATGACGCCCATATTGGACTCATACTCGGAGTCAAGCTACGCGACCACACATGGAGACATTTGCACCTACATCTCTCCGACACCCACATATGTCGAGATGCCCCATTTGTCTCATGGGGAGAGCCACCACCCCATGAGTGAGATGAGTGACTCCACCATATATGACATTGAGAGCATTTCCTATGAGAGGATGAGTGTGACCACCACTAGCCACACACATGAGAGCCCACACATCCTATGTGAGGTTGAGCGCCATTTGAGTGACTCCACCAACCATATGAGTGAAAGCATCCTTGAGGGAGTGAGTGAGCCACAACACTTAGAGAGTGAAGTAGTTGACACGGCACGTGAGGCCACTGTGATTTCTAACGAGTTAACCTCTACTCCGAGTGTGTTTTCTTTGGTGCTAGGTCTCCTACATGACGACATGCCTACCCTCGACGAGTCCATCCCTCCAATGGATATGACGATGGCCATGATGGACGATGATGCACCCCCCACATGGTTCCATCAAGATGAAGAGGACAACGAGTGGATCTTCGACACCTCACCTAGAACACATGAGCGATGCTCCAAAGGTAACATAGGTGATGGTGCTTCTCTTATCCCACTAGTGGACTATCTTGACATTGATTGCTTCCATGATGTTGACCCACCTATTTCCCATGCTTCATGCTAGTGAGACTTCTTCATGCCTTGACTTACCTATTTATGATGAATATGATGATGAGCATGTTGAGTTGCCTAGTTGTGATGCTATGCTCCATAGGATATCATGTGAAAATTCTTTTGGTCACGTCATGTTTGACAACCCATTGAACTTGTCATATGCTATGAGTGAGATCTCTCATATTGCATCATTTCAATCTCAACATAGTAACTATGCATGCCCCATTAAAATAAATCCTATTTGCACCTATGGCATAGATGACGAGATGATGGTCATTGGATTTTGTTTTTCATGGTATGATATTGCCATGCTTCCTTTACATGATTTGCGCAATTCATCTACTATGCCATGCCATGATCACATTCAACCAAATATGCTTTGTTTGGATGTTGTCAATATTCTCCATGTGATGTTGCTACTCATGCTCATGAGGAGACCCCCATAGTTTCCTCATACATATTCTGAAATCTTGATGCATTTCATACTTTGCATGATTCCCATGATTGCGTGCACCATATGCATTCCATGAATAACAATGCTCTAGATATTGCTCATGATGCATTACACAATTTGAGTCTCCATTATGTCATACATAACAACAAACCCATCATGATGGATGACATGTTTCTATATCACGCATCCCATTTATTTGAGCATTTGATATTTTGTGCTAACCGACACATGCATGTGCGCATCATGATGGATGATGTGTACATATATCACGCACACACAATTTTTCCTTTGTCTTTGTTTTGTGTAGGCACTCACATATACTCGTCAACATCTCAATCCCAAGAGTTGACGAAACAAGCTCTTGAGAGCAACGATGACTTGGGATCCCGCGGACTATCCTTACCACCATTCCCTTTGTGCAAGGACTACGCGCATCTCTTCTACTTGGCTCTCACACGGCTATGGGCTATTTACCACTTCTCACCTTATGCCCATACTATCATGTTCACTTTGCATGTTATGCCTCTTTACATGATTTTGCCATGCAATTGTGACCCTTGCTTGCATCTACCCATGATTCACCATTATGCTACTTCTATGTGTATTTGCATGCTTGGTGGAGATCCTTGTTGCTATTGCCATGTTTATCATGTGCCCCATGCTATTGATGCTTGTTGTGTTGGGAGAGTCATGATGACACATTGCTATTTACATATGGTCCTCGCCAATACATTGATGATATTTTTGCTCATATCTTGCTTTCATGCTTGTGCTATGTCATGTGAATTATTCATGCCCACTATTTGCACACATGACATGCTTGCCATGATTCCTTCTAGTAAGTTGCATCTTCGCACTACTAGCTTGCTTAACTTGATCACTATGATTGTTTGCTTGGTTGCATAACCCATGTTCCACTACTACTCGCTTTCTTGGGTTGATGACATATATGCTCATGCCTCTCACATGATATATCTTGATCATTGTCTCATGTCTCAATTAGTTGCCTCTCTCATATCCACTTATATTGAGTGCAACCATACTATGCTTATTGATCTTGGAGACCTTGACACCTTACTTGTGATGCATGCTTGTTTACTTGAGCCTCTTGTATTTGGTTGTTCTCGCATCATATGCCTCCATACTATGAAATGCTCCCTTGTACCTTCTTATGATGAGCATGATGCATACACTTGTTGGGTATCTCATGCGGAGCATCCCTCGACTACTTGCACCGACACTCCATCACCACCGCAAGCTCCAAGTGGTCCAATGACACGAGCACGTGCACGCACCATCGAGAACGAGGTTGATTCTCTCCTCTTCGAGTCTCATTTGAATTCACATGAGAATTGGGTTCTACCTCACAAGGACATGTTACGCATTTTAGGATACCAAGGAGACGATCAAGAGAAGGAGAAGACGGAGACTCAAGTGACCTCGAAGCAAGGAAAGGAAGAGAAGGAAGAAGAGAACGAGAAGGACGAAGAGGAAGGAGAAGGGGCAAACCCCCTGGACGCCCCGGGTGCCCGGCACCTGCAGCCCTCGGGTGCCCGGGCCCCTGGCCACCTACAGCCGCGCCCCCGGGTGCCCGGGCCTTGGCTGGCCGGGTGCCTGCCCCCCCTCTGCCCCAGCAGCTGGGCTCGGCCCCGGGTGCCCGGCCTTGAGGCCCCGGGTGCCCGGCCGCTCCACCCGGCCATCTCCAGCGACACCCCCGGGTGCCCAGCCGCCCCGCCCGGTCCTCTCCAGCACCACCCCCGGGTGCCCGGGACTTGGGCCCCCGGGTGCCCGGCCACATGCCAGCCGGACCCTGAGCCGTCCGGGTGCCCGGCCCAAGTTGCCCGGGTGCCCGGCCCCCTTCACCCAGCCGCATGTTGATGGCCTTTTTGGCCTTGTACCCCTCTTTTCTTGCATTGTGTCGCCCCTAGACTATATAAGGACACCTCCTAGGTCATTTGGAAGGGTAGCAAAGATTAGACTAAGCATTGTGACCCTTTGCTCCTTGTATCCCCTCCTCTTAGGAGCTCAAGCCCCCACCTAGGGAAGAATCCATTGGATTATCAAGGCCTCCTCTTGGAGAAGATCATCAAGACCTCACATAGTGGGAAGAATTTACCAAGTGCTAATCTCCTTGTATTGATCTTGTAATCTTGTGGATCTCATGTGTGCTACTCTAGTGGATGTGATACTTGGGTTTGTTTGAGAGATTTGTCCTTGGTGTTCTTGAGTTTTTCCTCCTTTTTCCCCCTCCAAGTGTGAAAAGATCCTTCCTAGGGTTTGACCCTACAAGATCTTGGTATCATGAGCAAGGTTTATTCACATCTTGGAGTCCTATCCCCCCATTTGCTAGCTTGATTTTGTTGTTTTTCGTCCAAATCCGAAAATCCCCACAAAAATAGCCCCAAAATTTTTTGTTGCAATTTGTTGGATCTTGTGAGATTTGGTTGTTTTGGTCCATGGATTTGATGTTTGGCAAGTGGATCTAGCCCCTTCCCAACAATCCCCACCCTTCCCACCATGAAATCCATCGAATTTGGCCTTTCCCCCAAAGACTTCCGCCCAAATCGGCCACCACCGGGTGCCCGCACCTCGAACCACCGGGCACCGGCACCACGCCCAGCCACCCCCGGGCACCCGCACCTCACACCCCCGGGTGCCCGCACCCACCCAAATCAGCCCACTACCAACACCATTTTGGCCATAACTTCCACCTCCCAAGCCCGTTTTTCGTGTTCTTTAGCTCGTTTAGAAGCTCTTGACATCCCCCATCCACTCATCCCACTACCATCACCATTAACCCCCATCCAAAAAATCATCACAAAAACACCAACCTTCCGCATTTGACCGATTTTGTGTTGCCATTTGCATTTCCTAAGGTGTTTCGGCTACTTAGGAGCGTGTGACATCTTCGTCACCATCATCGACTCGGAGTCATCTTCATCGCTAACCGTAAGAAAGGACGGTAACCTCGACGACACTTACTCCTTACCTTGCTTTTGCTTTGATAGCCCGAGCCACTTTGCGTCGCTTACCCATTGAGACTAGCAAGTTGAGAATTGTCGGGCCACGCTTTTTGTGCATCGTAGTGACCGTGTTATCATCTTAGTGCCATAAGTCTCTCCCGTGCATATCATACATACTTGTCTCATATCATACTCGGCTCGAGCATCAAGCATAGAAAAAAAGAGAAGAAAAGCTTTTAAGAAAAGAGGAGAAACAAAGAGCTTGTAAGCAATAGAGTGAGCCATTTGCATTCCTATATCATCTTGGTCATCGCATATATACCATAGTTGGGATTGAAGACGGAACGGTTCTCTCATAGGTAGGTGCACAAGCGTATCTTGCCCATTTGAGCAATCGAGCTAGTGTGTCTCGAGCATTCGCACAACAAGATCATTTTTTGTGGTTGCACATTTCGAGCTCACTCCTTGGTTGTGCGGATCCCATCTATCTTCCGTGCGTGTGTACCTAGTGATACCGTTGGGTTTGATCTATTTGCTTTACTTGCATTTTTGTGAACCTTCTCAACCTTATCGATATCTTAACTAACATTTGCTTGAAATTTTTGCCACAATCCTAACCGAGCTACTCCATAAGCCTCTTACTTGTAGGTGTGAGAAACAAACCTGGTTCCAATTCTCCTATCGTGGCATTACATTGAGTGACACTTGTTACATCTTCAATCCTCGGAGAAGGTAACTTTGGTATTGTTCTCTCACTTTCCTACTCACCCCACTTGGTTATGATGGATAGGCCAAGCGCGTCGTCGAACCCACTTTTCGAGGAGCAAGGTGATGATTCCGAATATGTCTCCAAGAACCACTTCTTCATCGCGCAACGAGCGCTTCATCAAGAAAACGTCGCTTTGGGTGAACGCTTCGAACAACTCGCCTCCGACCTTCGTCAAAACATCAACGACAAATTCAACACACAAATGGAAGAGCTCCGCAACATGATCGTTCGACGCCCGTCTTCCTCATCGGCTTCTTCAAGACGACGCCACTCAAGTCACCGTACAAGTCGACACTCTTCGGACTAATCTTCTTATGATGCAAGTCCACCACGAGCTTGCCCTCCTCGACGTGATCATCATCAAGCTCACCAAGCTCAAGAAAATCCATTCCATGGCAATGGATTACAAGACCGAGTTCGAGCACGTGGATGCGACACCAAGTCCCTCATGGAGCAATGGAGCAAGAGCAAATACCTCCACAAGTACCACCTCAAGCCCCTCAAGACGGTGATGCACTTCGACAAGCACAAGAGCAACGTGAAGCACAAGCCCTCGACCGTGAAGCTCAAGCACTTGAATCACAACAAGCTCTACGCGAGGCCACTAGAGCCGTTGAAGTCCGCAACCGCCAAGTGCGAGAACAAGAGGAAGCTCTTCGACGCGAGATACAAGAAGAAGCCGCCCGACGCGAAGAACAACAAGAAAGGCGCAACCAAGCGCACATTCCTCGCCCTCCTCCAAGACAAGAGTGACACCAAGTGGAACAAGTGCTTCAAGACCCTCCTCCATGCCAAGAGCGACATCATGAGGAACGAGCATTTGAGGACTTTCCGAGACAAGAGCGATATCACAACCGCTATCAAGATGAAGAACTCCGCTACGGCAAGCTCAAGTTCACCATGCGAAAGTTCTCCGGAAGCAATGATCCCGAAGAATATCTCTCTTGGGCATTGAAGGTGGACAAGATTTTTCGCCTCCACAACTACGATGAAGAAAAGAAGATAGCAATGGCCTCCCTCGAATTCCAAGACTACGTCCTCATTTGGTGGGAACAAGTGATCGAGCGACGACATACAAGAGGCGAACCACCAATCACAACTTGGGAAGCCATGAAGGAAGTCATGAGAGCCCGCTTTGTGCCTACTCACTACACTCGAGATCTTTTCAAGAAGTTGCAACTCCTCAAGCAAGGCACCAAGACGGTGGAAGAATACTACCGAGAAATGGAGATTGCCATGATACGAGCCAATGTCAAGGAAGATGACGAGCAAACAATGGCACGTTTCTTGAACGGCCTCAACCACCCAATCAAGCGGATCGCCGACTTCCAACCATACTCCAACCTTCTTGAGCTAGTTCATCAAGCGACCAAGGCCGAGCGACAAGTACAAGATGACTTCAAATACGCCAAGTACTCGTCCAAGACCTACAGCTCCTACTCTCAAGCTCCCGCGACTTCGGCACCTCCTACATCAACTCGAGCATCACCAAGTACCGGCGACAAGTCAAGTTCCAAGCAAGTGGCACCTTCCTCGACTCGTCCTCCGGCAAGCACCTACAAATCCAAGACTCCTTCATCTTCGGCGCCTCCCGATGATCCCGTCAAGACAAGTTCAATCAAGTGCTTCACATGTGGCGGCCGAGGCCACAAGTCCTTCCAATGCACCAATAAGCGAACGATGATCTTCAACGATGACGGCACATATGACTCAATGAGTGAAGAAGAAATGGAAGCCATTGAGCACGTGGCCATGCACCGGCGCGTGAATGAAGATGAAGATGACCAAGTCTTTTGTGACAATGATTCAAGTCCCTCTCTCATGGTGTCCGAGGTCTTGACGCTCCAGCACCACCAAGAAGAAGACCAACGGTGCCACATCTTCCACACCAAGGCCGACATCAATGGAAGGTCCATCAAGGTCATCATCGATGGAGGTAGTTGCCACAAATTGGCAAGTGAGGAACTATGCTCCAAGCTTCAATTGGTGAAGAGGAAGCATCTGCACCCTTACAGGGTTCAATGGCTAAGTGACTCCATCACTATCCGAGTTGTGCATACGGTACAAGTCTCCTTCAAAATTGGTGCATATGAGGACACTTTGGAGTGTGATGTGGTCCCAATGACCGTTTGCCACCTCCTTCTTGGTCGACCATGGCAATTCGACCGTGGTGTTATCCACAATGGGCGTACCAATCACTATAGCTTCAAGATGAAAGGGAAGGAATATGTGCTACGACCTATGTCTCCTAGTCAAGTGATAGCCGACAAGCAAGCCACCCACCATGGAGAGAAGAGTGAGAAAGTGAGCCACCCAAATGTGAGTGAGAGCCACAAGCCAAACTTGAGCGCCTCTTCGCCTAGAGAGAAAAACCTCATACTATTTGCCACAAAAAGTGAGATGAGAGAAGTGTGTGAGAACCCATTGAGTGTGATGCACTTTGTCCTTGTGTGCAAGGATGGAGAACCAAAAACTAACACCGTTCATGAGCTACCTTTGGTGTTTCAATCTCTTTTGCAGGAATTTCAAGATGTTTTCCCCGATGAGCTACCTCCGGGTCTCCCTCCTCTTCGAGGCATTGAGCATCGAATCGACCTCATCCCCGGTGCTCCTCTTCCAAACAAGGCTCCCTACCGCGTCAACCCCGACGAGACAAAGGAGATTCAACGGCAAGTACAACAACTCATCGACAACGGTCATGTACGTGAAAGCTTAATCCCTTGTGCCGTTCCCATTATACTTGTGCCCAAGCAAGATGGTAGCTTTCGCTTGTGTTCCGATTGTAGACCCATAAATGCTATTACCGTTTGCTATAGGCATCCCATTCCTCGCTTAGATGATATGCTTGATGAACTTAGTGGAGCCAACTTTTTCTCAAAAATTGATCTTAAAAGTGGCTATTATCAAATCCGCATACCAGTTGGTGATGAATGGAAAACTGCTTTCAAAACCAAATTTGGCTTATATGAATGGTTAGTCATGCCTATGGGTTTATCGGAGGCTCCTGGTACTTTCGTGCGTCTCATGCATCACGTACTTCGCCCTTATATTGGAGTTTTTGTTGTGGTTTACTTTGATGATATTCTTGTGTTTAGCAAAACCATGAAAGAGCATATTAATCATGTTAGGGCTGTTTTGCAAACCCTTCGCCAGGAAAGTCTTTATGCCAACATGAAAAAGTGCACATTTGGTGTTGACAAAGTGGTTTTCTTGTGTTTCGTTGTATCTTCCAAGGGTGTCCATGTTGATGAATCTAAAATTGAAGCAATTAAAAATTGGCCCCAACCCACCAATTTGCAACAAGTGCGAAGTTTTCTTGGTCTTGCGGGTTTTTATCGTCGCTTTGTGAAAGATTTTAGCACTATTGCCGCTCCTTTGCATGCTTTGAGCAAGAAGAATGCTCCTTTTGTTTGGGGACCTTTGCAATCAACCGCTTTTGATGAGCTCAAATCTTTGCTTACACATGCTCCGACTCTTGCTTTACCCAACTTTGAAAAACTTTTGAGGTTCATTGCGATGCAAGTGGTACCGGAATTGGTGGAGTTTTGATGCAAGAAAAACGAGCTATTGCTTATTTTAGTGAAAAACTTTCCGGTGCTCAACTTAACTATCCCATCTATGACAAAGAATTGTTTGCTTTAGTGCGTGTGTTACATGTGTGGGAGCATTACCTTAGACCGCATGAGTTTGTCATACATACCGATCATGAAACACTTAAATACCTCAAAGGTCAAACCAAGTTGAACAAAAGGCATGCTAAATGGAGTGAATTCATTGATTCTTTTCCCTATGTGATAAAGTACATTAAGGGCAAAGAAAACGTGGTGGCGGATGCCCTTTCCCGCAAATGCATGTTACTTACTCAACTTGAATTGAATATCACAGGATTTGATCATATCAAAGATTTGTATGAGAGTGATGTGACTTTTGCTACTCCTTACGCTAAGTGTGTGACGCATACTTCTTGGGAACAATATTATATCAAAGATGGTTACCTTATGAGATCTAACAAACTATGCATTCCCAAGTTCTCTCTTCGTTTGCTCCTTTTGCAAGAGGCTCATGGAGGTGGACTCATGGGACACTTTGGACGCGACAAGAATTTCACCACGCTCTCCAAGAACTATTATTGGCCCAAGATGTTTCGCGATGTTGCCCGCTTCACCAACCGGTGCTCTACATGTTGCAAAGCTAAGTCACACTCTCAATCCCATGGTTTACATATGCCTTTACCTATCCCACATCAACCTTGGGAAGACATTAGCATGGATTTTGTGCTTGGATTACCTAGAACTCAAATGGCAAGGATTCGGTTTTTATTGTTGTGGACCGTTTCTCTAAAATGGCTCATTTTATCTCATGCAATAAGATAGACGATGCTTCACATGTTGCCAATCTTTTTTGTAGGGAAATCTTGAGGTTGCACAGCGTGCCAAAGACAATTGTGTCGGATCGAGACGTCAAGTTCTTAAGCTACTTTTGGAAGACACTATGCGCCAAGGTCGGGATCAAGCTACTATTCTCCACGGCATATCATCCTCAAACCGATGGACAAACGGAAGTCACCAACCGGACGCTTGTGACTCTCCTACGTGTGTTGATCAAGAAGAACATCAAGGAGTGGGAGGAGTGCCTACCCATCGCCGAGTACGCCTACAATCATGCAAGACACTCTACAACCGGCAAGTCCCCCTTCGAGGTCGTCTACGGTTTCAACCCTTTGTCGCCATTGAATATCCTTCCTCTACCGCTTCAAGAACGAGCAAACATGGACGCAAGTGCAAGAGCCGCCTATCTCAAGAAGATGCATGAAGAAACACGTTCCACGATCGAGCGCCAAGTGCAACGCCTCTCCGCCAAGCTCAACATCAACAAGTCTCCGATGGTGTTCCAACCGGGTGATCAAGTATGGATACATCTCCGCAAAGACCGCTTCCCCAAGGAACACAAGTCCAAGCTACTACCATGAGCCGACGGACCATTCAAGGTGATCGCACGCTACAACGATAACGCCTACAAGGTCGACATCCCACGCGACAAGTACAACGTTAGCGACATCTTCAACGTCAAAGACTTGGCCAAGTAACATGGTGATGAAGAGCACGATCCATGGACGGATCTCTCCCGAGGAGGGGAAGATGATGCGGAGCATCCCTCGACTACTCGCACTGACACTCCATCACCACCGCAAGCTGCAAGTGGTCCAATGACACGAGCACGTGCACGCGCCATCGAGAACGAGGTTGATTCTCTCCTCTTCGAGTCTTGTTCGAATTCACATGTGTGACGCCCGGATAATTAAACTACAGTAACCCTTTGTTAGTGATGCCTCGTCACCTCGATTACTGTTGTTAATATCACGTTAGTTCAAAAACCGGTTCGGAATTCAACTTCAAAATAAAGTCAAACGTTGAAGTTTTCAAATATTAAAACTAAATTGTTCGAATTGTGTCGAATAAATCAAAAGTAATATTGGTGAAGGAACCACACTTCCATAATGTGTTTAGTTGCACAATAACAAATAAAACAGCAGCAAAACTATTATTTAAACGCTCTTAGAATAATAAACAAATACATACTAGTTTATTTAATGTGCCAAAATATTTGTGGCAGTGGCATAATTGGTGACATCAATTTAGGTGCCACTTTGATGTTTTGTTAAGACTAAAATAAAAGGAAACTAAAAGAAAAGCAGAAAAGAATAAAATATGTAGAAAGAAAATAAACAAAAGGGAAACATTAAAAAAAGAAGAAGACAAAGATAAAAGAATTCCCTCAGCCCAACTGTTCAACCGACCAGCCTCCCCTGTTCAACCGACCCGCCTTCCCCCTCGTTCGTCCCCGCTGGACCTCATCGTCGGCGTCGCCACCGAGAGGATAAGGCCACCTCCCCTGACCCCTCGGTCCCCTCGCCTCCTCCTGCTCCACTCTCGCTCCCCCTCAGATCCACCTCACCCGCAGCCAAACCACGTCGCCATGGCCGGCCTCATCCTCGTGGCCATTGCCCTCCCCGCCGCCTGAGACTGCGTCGGGAGCACCGCCTCCATCGTCTTTGTCGACTACGTGGACGCATTCGAGCTCGGGACCCCTGCCTCGCGTGGATCGAGCCATTCCCTTCGCTGCAACGCGGTCGCCCTCGCCTCCACCCACGGCCGCCGCGGCCATCACCGTCGATCTCCACCACCGGCGCCTCCCGGCCACGCCGTAGCTCGTCCACGGCCTCCTCGGGGTGATCCTCCGCCCGTCCCCCTTTCTTCCCCTCTCTCCGACATCGTTTGCTGCCGCCCAAGCTCCAGCCGTTGGCCGTGATGCGTGCCCGCGTCTTCGCGCTCGCGACCCCCTGACCGCGCCCAGCCCCGCGTCCGCCGTGTCGCAGCCCTGTCCCGGCGCGCCTGCACCTTGCTGGCCCGTTTGCTGGCTCGCCCCGCCTCCGCCCGCCGTTGCCGCGTCCTGCCGCTGGTTGTCCCAGCCGCCCTGTGCGCCACCCCGCGCACCGCGTCCCTGGCCTCGCCCAGTCCCGTGTCCGCTGCGTCCCGGCGCGCAGGCTCGTCCGCCGGCTCGCCCGGCCGCGCGCCCCGCGACGCAGCCGCCCGTGGCTCTGCCACTGTTCTGCTGGTCCCTGTACTGCTGTTGCTTTTGCGTGTTGTCGTCGCCTCGCGTCCGCTCGCTGCTGCTCTATTTCTGCTGCGCGCAACTGCTCCTGATGTGTGCCGCTGAACTGCTACTACTCGTGGTGCTTGCTGCTGCTCTTATCCTGCTAACTGCCGCTGCTAGCGTTGCCTTGCTGCTGCTACTCCCGCTTGCAATTGCCGGCTGCTACTGGTGGTGGCTATGGCCGTGTGTGCGTAGGTGTTCTGTATGGCCGGCTTAATTAGTTTAGGCTAATTTAGATACTTAGGTAATCTTTGTTAGGTTAGTTGCTAGCCTATGGCAGGTGGAGCCCACTTTTTAGTTAAGTTAGAATTTATTTATTTTGTTTAGGTATAGTCTATGCCATGTGGGCCCTGCCTTCCCTTTTGACCAGTCAAATTGACTTGGTCAATTCGGATTAAATAAATGCAGATACAAAATATTGATTAAAACTTTGATAAATAACATAAAATAAACCGTTTATCAGATGAAAATGTTTTGTACATGAAAGTTGCTCAGAACGACGAGACGAATCCGGATACGCAGCCCGTTCGTCCGCCACACACCTCTAGCATGCCGAACACGCAACTTTCCCCCTCCGGTACCTTTGCCCGAGAACGCGGAACCCCGGGGATACTTTCCCGGATGTTTCCCCCATTCACCGGTATCACCTATTACCGCGTTAGGGCACACCGAACACCGCGTATTGTCTTGTTACGCTTTGTGATGCTTTGATTGCTCTGTTATTTATTGTGTTCCCTCTCCGTTACTTCTTTCTGATAGACCCCGAGACTGCCGGCAACCCCCAGTTCGACTACAGTGTTGGTGACTCGTCCTTCTTGCCAGAGCAACCAGGCAAGCCCCCCCCCCCTTGATCACCAGATATCGCCTATTCTCCTCTATACTGCTTGCATTAGAGTAGTGTAGCATGTTACTGCTTTTCGTTAATCCTATTCTGATGCATAGCCTGACATTGTTGCTACATCTGTTGATACCTTACCTGCAATCCTAAATACTTAGTATAGGATGCTAGTTTTGTTGGGGAACATAGTAATTTTAAAAATTTCCTACGTACACGCAAGATCATGGTGATGGCATAGCAACGAGAGGGGAGAGTGTTGTCCACGTACCCTCGTAGACCGTAAGCAGAAGCGTTATGACAATGCGGTTGATGTAGTCGTACGTCTTCACGATCCGACCGATCCAAGTACCGAACGTACGGCACCTCCGAGTTCAGCACACGTTCAGCTCGATGACGATCCCCGGGCTCTGATCCAGCAAAGCTTCGGGGATGAGTTCCGTCAGCACGACGGCGTGGTGACGATGATGATGTTCTAACGGCGCAGGGCTTCGCCTAAACTCCGCGACGATATGACCGAGGTGGAATATGGTGGAGGGGGGCACCGCACACGGCTAAGGAACGATCTGTAGATCAATTTGTGTTGTTGTGCCTAGAGGTGCCCCCCTGCCCCCGTATATAAAGGAGCCAGGGGGAGGGGGTCGGCCGGCCAAGAGGGGCGCGCCAGGAGGAGTCCTCCTCCCACCGGGAGTAGGACTCCCCCCCTTCCTTGTTGGAGTAGGAGAGAAGGAAAGAGGGGGAGAGGGGAAAGGAAAAGGGGGCTGCACCCCTTGTCCAATTCGGACCAGAAGGGGGCTGCGCACCTCCTTCCTTTCAGCCTCTCTCCTCTATTCCCGTATGGCCCAATAAGGCTCATATACTCCCCGGCGAATTCCCGTAACTCTCCGGTACTCCGAAAAATACCCGAATCACTCGGAACCTTTCCGAACTCCGAATATAGTCGTCCAATATATCGATCTTTACGTCTCGACCATTTCGAGACTCCTCGTCATGTCCCCGATCTCATCCGGGACTCCGAACTTCTTCGGTACATCAAAACTCATAAACTCACAATATAACCGTCATCGAAACCTTAAGCGTGCGGACCCTACGGGTTCGAGAATTATGTAGACATGACCTAGAACTATTCTTGCTCAATAACCAATAGCGGAACCTGGATGCCCATATTGGCTCCTACATATTCTACGAAGATCTTTATCGGTCAAACCGCATAACAACATACTTTGTTCCCTTTGTCATCGGTATGTTACTTGCCCGAGATTCGATCGTCGGTATCTAATACCTAGTTCAATCTCGTTACCGGCAAGTCTCTTTACTCGTTACGTAATGCATCATCCCACAACTAACTCATTAGTTGCAATGCTTGCAAGGCTTAAGCGATGTGTATTACCGAGAGGGCCCAGAGATACCTCTCAGACAATCGGAGTGACAAAACCTAATCTTGAAATACGCCAACCCAACATGTACCTTCGGAGACACCTGTAGAGCACCTTTATAATCACCCAGTTACGTTGTGACGTTTGGTAGCACACAAAGTGTTCCTCAGGTAAACGGGAGTTGCATAATCTCATAGTTGTAGGAACTTTGTATAAGTCATGAAGAAAGCAATAGCAACATACTAAACGATCAAGTGTTAGGCTAACGGAATGGGTCAAGTCAATCACATCATTCTCCTAATGATGTGATCCCGTTAATCAAATGACAACCCATGTCTATGGTTAGGAAACATAACCATCTTTGATTAATGAGCTAGTCAAGTAGAGGCATACTAGTGACATTATGTTTGTCTATGTATTCACACATGTATCATGTTTCCGGTTAATACAATTCTAGCATGAATAATAAACATTTATCATGATATAAGGAAATAAATAATAACTTTATTATTGCCTCTAGGGCATATTTTCTTCAGTCTCCCACTTGCACTGGAGTCAATAATCTAGTTCACATCGCCATGTGATTTAACACCAATAATTCACATCACCATGTGATTAGCACCCATAGTTCACATCGTCATGTGACCAACACCCAAAGGGTTTACTAGAGTCAATAATCTAGTTCACGTTGCTATGTGATTAACACCCAAAGAGTACTAAGGTATGATCATGTTTTATTGTGAGAGAACTTTAGTCAACGGATCTGTCACATTCAGAGCCGTATGTATTTTGCAAATATTCTATGTCTACAATGCTATGCACGGAGCTACTCTAGCTAATTGCTCCCACTTTCAATATGTATCCAGATTGAGACTTAGAGTCATCTGGATCAGTGTAAAAGTTTGCACCGATGTAACTTTTACAGCGAACTCTTTTATCACCTCCATAATCGAGAAACATCTCCTTAGTCCTCACTAAGGATATTCTTGACCGCTGTCTAGTGATCTACTCTTAGATCAAAATTGTATTCCTTTGCCAAACAGAGCAAGGTATACAATAGGTCTAGTACACAACATAGCATACTTTATAGAACCTATGACTGAGGCATAGGGAATGACTGTTCATTCTTTTCTATTTTCTACCATGGTCGGGTTTTGAGTCTTACTCAACTTCACACCTTGCAACACAGGCAAGAACTCTTTCTTTGACCGTTCCATTTTGAACTACTTCAAAATCTTGTCAAGGTATGTACTCATTGAAAAATCTTATCAAGCGTCTTGATCTATTTCTATAGATCTTGATGATCAATGTGTAAGCAGCTTCACCAAGGTCTTTCTTTGAAAAACTCTTTTCAAACACTCCTTTATGCTTTGCAGAATAATTATACATTATTTCCGATCAACAATATGTCATTCACATATACTTATCAGAAATGCTGTAGTGCTTCCACTCACTTTATTGTAAATACAGGCTTCTTCAAAAGTCTATATAAAATCATATGCTTTGATCAACTCATCAAAGCGTATATTCCAACTCCGAGATGCTTGCACCAGTCCATTGATGGATCGCTGGAGCTTGCACACTTTGTTAGCATCTTTAGGATTGACAAAAACTTTTTGGTTGCATCATATACAACTCTTCTTTAATAAATCCATTAAGGAATGCAGTTTTGACATCCATTTGCCAGATTTCATAAAATGTGGCAATTGCTAACATGATTCAGACAGACTTAAGCTTCGATACGAGTGAGAAAATCTCATTGTATTCAACACCTTGAACTTGTTGAAAACCTTTCGCAACAAGTCGAGCTTAGTAGATAGTAACACTACTATCAGTGTCCATCTTCCTCTTGAAGATCCATTTATTTAACATGGCTTGTTGATCATCGAGCAAGTCAATCAAAGTCCATACTTTGTTCTCATACATGGATCATATCTCAGATTTTATGGCCTCAAGCCATTTCGTGGAATCTGGGCTCATCATCGCTTCCTCATAGTTCGTAGGTTCATCATGGTCTAGTAACATGACTTCCAGAACAGGATTACCGTACCACTCTGGTGCGGATCTTACTCTGGAAGACCTACGAGGTTCTGTAGTAACTTAATCTGAAGTTTCATGATCATCATCATTAACTTCCTCACTAATTGGTGTAGTAGTCACTGGAACAAATTTCTGTGATGAACTACTTTCAAATAAGGGAGCAGGTACAGTTACCTCATCAAGTTCTACTTTCCTCCCACTCACTTCTTTCGAGAGAAACTCCTTCTCTAGAAATGATCCATTCTTAGCAACGAATGTTTTGCCTTCGGATTTGTGATAGAAGGAGTACCCAACAGTTTCCTTTGGGTATTCTATGAAGACGCACTTCTCCGATTTGGGTTCGAGCTTATCAGGTTGAAACTTTTTCATATAAGCATCGCAACTCCAAACTTTAAGAAACGACAACTTTGGTTTCTTGCCAAACCACAGTTCATAAGGCGTCGTCTCAACGGATTTTGATGGTGCCCAATTTAAAGTGAATGCAGCTGTCTCTAATGCATAACCCCAAAACGATAGCGGTAAATCAGTAAGAGACATCATAGATCGCACCATATCCAATAAAGTGCGGTTTCGACGTTCGGACACACCATAACGTTGTGGCGTTCCTGGTGGCGTGAGCTGTGAAACTATTCCACATTGTTTTAATTGAAGACCAAACTCGTAACTCAAATATTTGTCTCCGCGATCAGATCGCAGAAACTTTATTTTCTTGTTACGATGATTTTTCCACTTCACTCTGAAATTCTTTGAACCTTTCAACTATTTCAGACTTATGTTTCATCAAGTAGATATACCCATATCTGCTTAAATCATCTGTGAAGGTCAGAAAATAACGATACTCACCACGAGCCTTAATACTCATTGGTCTGCATACATCAGTATGTATTATTTCCAACAAGTTTGTTGCTCGTTCCATTGTTCCGAAGAACGGAGTTTTAGTCATCTTGCCCAAAAGGCACGGTTCGCAAGCATCAAATGATTCATAACCAAGTGATTCCAAAAATCCATCTTTATGGAGTTTCTTCATGCGCTTTACACCGATATGACCCAAACGGCAGTGCCACAAATAAGTTGCACTATCATTATTAACTTTGCATCTTTTTGCATCAATATTATGAATATGTGTATCACTACGATCGAGATCCAATAAACTATTTTCATTGGGTGTATGACCATTGAAGGTTTTATTCATGTAAACAGAACAACAATTATTCTCTGACTTTAAATGAATAACCGTATTGCAATAAACATGATCAAATCATATTCATGCTCAACGTAAACACCAAATAACATTTATTTAGGTTCAACACTAATCCCAAAAGTATAGGGAGTGTGCGATGATGATCATATCAATCTTGAAACTACTTTCAACACTCATCGTCACTTCACCCTTAACTAGTTTCTGTTTATTCTGCAACTCCCGTTTCGAGTTACTACTCTTAGCAACTGAACCAGTACCAAGTACCGAGGGGTTGCTATAAACACTAGTAAAGTACACATCAATAGCATGTATATCAAATATACCTATGTTCACTTTGCCATCCTTCTTATCTGCCAAATACTTGGGGTAGTTCCACTTCCAGTGACCAGTACCTTTGCAGTAGAATCACTTAGTCTTAGGCTTAGGTCCAGACTTGGCCTTCTTCACTTGAGCAGCAACTCGCTTGCCGTTCTTCTTGAAGTTCCCCTTCTTCCCTTTGACCTTTTCTTGAAACTAGTGGTCTTGTCTACCATCAACACTTGATGTTTTTCTTGATTTCTACCTTCGTTGATTTTAGCATCACGAAGAGCTTGGGAATCGTTTCCGTTATCCCTTGCATATTATAGTTCATCACGAAGTTCTACTAACTTGGTGATGATGACTAGAGAATTCTGTCAATCACTATTTTATCTGGAAGATTAACTCCCACTTGATTCAAGCGATTGTAGTACCCAGACAATCTGAGCACATGCTCACTAGTTGAGCGATTCTCCTCCATCTTTTAGCTATAGAACTTGTTGAAGATTTTATATCTCTCAACTCGGGTATTTACTTGAAATATTAACTTCAACTCCTGGAACATCTCATATGGTCCATGACGTTCAAAACGTCTTTGAAGTCCCGATTCTAAGCCATTAAGCATGGTGCACTAAACTATCAAGTAGTCATCATATTGAGCTAGCCAAACGTTCATAACGTCTGCATCTGCTCCTGCAATAGGTTTGTCACCTAGCGGTGCATCAAGGACATAATTCTTCTGCGCAGCAATGAGGATAAACCTCAGATCACGGATCCAATCCTCATCATTGCTACTAACATTTTTCAACACAATTTTCTCTAGGAACATATCAAAATAAACATATGAAAGCAACAACGCAAGCTATTGATCTACAACATAATTTGCAAAATACTACCAGGACTAAGTTCATGATAAATTTAAGTTCAATTAATCATATTACTTACGAACTCCCACTTAGAAAGACATCCCTCTAATCCTCTAAGTGATCACGTGATCCAAATCAACTAAACCATAACCGATCATCACGTGAAATGGAGTAGCTTTCAATGGTGAACATCATTATGTTGATCATATCTACTATATGATTCACGCTCGACCTTTCGGTCTTCGTGTTCCGAGGCCATATCTGCATATGCTAGGCTCGTCAAGTTTAACCTGAGTATTCCGCGTGTGCAAAACTGTCTTGCACCCGTTGTAGATGGACGTAGAGCTTATCACACCCGATCATCACGTGGTGTCTGTGCACGACGAACTTTGGCAACGGTGCATACTCAGGGAGAACACTTCTTGATAATTTTAGTGAGAGATCATCTTAAAATGCTACCGTCAATCAAAGCAAGATAAGATGCATAAAGGATAAACATCACATGCGATCAATATAAGTGATATGATATGGCCATCATCATCTTGTGCTTGTGATCTCCATCTCCGAAGCACCGTCGTGATCACCATCGTCACCGGCGCGACACCTTGATCTCCATCGTAGCATCGTTGTCGTTACGCCATCTATTGCTTCTACGACTATCGCTACCGCTTAGTGATAAAGTAAAGCAATTACAGGGCGTTTGCATTTCATACAATAAAGCGACAACCATATGGCTCCTGCCAGTTGCCGATAACTTCCGTTACAAAACATGATCATCTCATACAATAAAATATAGCATCACGTCTTGACCATATCACATCACAACATGCCCTGCAAAAACAAGTTAGACGTCCTCTACTTTGTTGTTGCAAATTTTACGTGGCTGCTACGGGCTTAGCAAGAACCGTTCTTACCTACGCATCAAAAACCACAACGATAGTTTGTCAAGTTGGTGCTGTTTTAACCTTCGCAAGGACCGGGCGTAGCCACAATCAGCTAAAGTGAGAGAGATAGACACCCGCCAGCCACCTTTAAGCACGAGTGCTCGTAACGGTGAAACCAGTCTCGCGTAAGCGTACGCGTAATGTCGGTCCGGGCCGCTTCATCTCACAATACCGCCGAACCAAAGTATGACATGCTGGTAAGCAGTATGACTTGTATCGCCCACAACTCACTTGTGTTCTACTCGTGCATATAACATCAACGCATAAAACCTAGCTTGGATGCCACTGTTGGGGAACGTAGTAATTTCAAAAATTTCCTACGTACACGCGAGATCATGGTGATGGCATAGCAACGAGAGGGGAGAGTGTTGTCCACGTACCCTCGTAGACCGTAAGCGGAAGCGTTATGACAACGCGGTTGATGTAGTCGTACATCTTCACGATCCGACCGATCCAAGTACCGAACGTACGACACCTCCGAGTTCAGCACACATTCAGCTCGATGACGATCCCCGGGCTCTGATCCAGCAAAGCTTCGGGGATGAGTTCCGTCAGCACGACGGCGTGGTGATGATGATGATGTTCTACCGGCGCAGGGATTCACCTAAACTCCGCGACGATATGACTGAGGAGGAATATGGTGGAGGGGGGCACCGCACACGGCTAAGGAACGATCCGTAGATCAACTTGTGTTGTTGTGCCTAGAGGTGCCCCCCCGCACCCGTATATAAAGGAGCCAGGGGGAGGGGGTCGGCCGGCCAGGAGGGGCGCGCCAGGAGGAGTCCTCCTCCCACCGGGAGTAGGACTCCCCTCCCTTCCTTGTTGGAGTAGGAGAGAAGGAAAGAGGGGGAGAGGGGGAAGGAAAAGGGGGCTGAACCCCTTGTCCAATTCGGACAAGAAGGGGGCTGCGCACCTCCTTCCTTTCAGCCTCTCTCCTCTATTCCCGTATGGCCCAATAAGGCCCATATACTCCCCGGCGAATTCCCGTAACTCTCCGGTACTTCGAAAAATACCCGAATCACTTGGAACCTTTCCGAACTCCGAATATAGTCGTCCAATATATCGATCTTTACGTCTCGATCATTTCGAGACTCCTCGTCATGTCCCCGATCTCATCCGGGACTCCGAACTTCTTCGGTACATCAAA
This sequence comes from Triticum dicoccoides, assembly GCF_002162155.2. Classification (NCBI taxonomy): domain Eukaryota; kingdom Viridiplantae; phylum Streptophyta; class Magnoliopsida; order Poales; family Poaceae; genus Triticum; species Triticum dicoccoides. The sequence goes on from NC_041391.1 coordinate 310,787,709, forward strand.
ACTCATAAACTCATAATATAACTGTCATCGAAACCTTAAGCGTGCGGACCCTACGAGTTCGAGAATTATATAGACATGACCTAGAACTATTCTTGGTCAATAACCAATAGCGGAACCTAGATGCCCATATTGGCTCCTACATATTCTACGAAGATCTTTATCGGTCAAACCGCATAACAACATACTTTGTTCCCTTTGTCATCGGTATGTTACTTGCCCGAGATTCGATCGTCGGTATCTAATACCTAGTTCAATCTCGTTACCGGCAAGTCTTTTTACTCGTTACGTAATGCATCATCCCACAACTAACTCATTAGTTGCAATGCTTGCAAGGCTTAAGTGATGTGTATTACCGAGAGGGCCCAGAGATACCTCTCCGACAATCGGAGTGACAAAACCTAATCTCGAAATACGCCAACCCAACACGTACCTTCGGAGACACCTATAGAGCACCTTTATAATCACCCAGTTATGTTGTGACGTTTGGTAGCACAAAAAGTGTTCCTCCGGTAAACGGGAGTTGCATAATCTCATAGTTGTAGGAACTTTTTATAAGTCATGAAGAAAGCAATAGCAACATACTAAACGATCAAGTGCTAGGCTAACGGAATGGGTCAAGTCAATCACATCATTCTCCTAATGATGTGATCCCGTTAATCAAATGACAACCCATGTCTATGGTTAGGAAACATAACCATCTTTGATTAATGAGCTAGTCAAGTAGAGGCATACTAGTGACATTATGTTTGTCTATGTATTCACACATGTATCATGTTTCCGGTTAATACAATTCTAGCATGAATAATAAACATTTATCATGATATAAGGAAATAAATAATAACTTTATTATTGCCTCTAGGGCATATTTCCTTCAAGTTTATCATCATTGGCCCTGCATTCTTGTCAGTCTGCCTTGCTATACTATTGGGCCGTGATCACTCGGGAGGTGATCATGGGTATATACTATACATACATACATACTATACAGATGGTGACTAAAGTCGGGTCAGCTTGATGAGTACCCGCAAGTGATTCTGATGAGGGGGACTGAAAGGACAGGTGGCTCCATCCCGGTAGAGGTGGGCCTGGGTTCCCGACACCCCCCGACTGTTACTTTGTGGCGGAGCGACAGGGCAGGTTGAGACCACCTAGGAGACAGGTGGGCCTGGCCCTGTTCGGCGTTCGCGGATACTTAACACGCTTAACGAGATCTTGGTATTTGATCTGAGTCTGGCTACTGGCCTATACGCACTAACCAACTACGCGGGAACAGTTATGGGCACTCGGCGTCGTGGTATCAGCCGAAGCCTTCGTGACGTCAGCGACTGAGCGGCGCGCGCCGGGTTGGACTGCGTTAACGCAACTTCCTTTGTAATGGAGGTTGCTAGGTCTGCTCATCGGCCGCGTACGCAACGTGCAGGTGTGCTAAGGGCGATGGGCCCAGACCCCTATGCGCTTAGGTTTAGACCGACATGCTGACCTCTTTGTTGTGCCTAGGTGGGGCTGCGACGTGTTGATCTTCCGAGGCCGGGCATGACCCAGGAAAGTGTGTCCGGCCAAATGGGATCGAGCGTGTTGGGTTATGTGGTGCACCCCTGCAGGGAAGTTAATCTATTCGAATAGCCGTGATCTTCGGTAACAGGACGACTTGGAGTTGTACCTTGACCTTATGACAACTAGAACCAGATACTTAATAAAACACACCCTTCCAAGTGCCAGATACAACCCGGTGATCGCTCTCTAACAGGGCGACAAGGAGAGGATCGCCGGGTAGGATTATGCTATGCGATGCTACTGGAGATGCTACTTGGAGATGCTACTTGGAGGACTTCAATCTACTCTCTTCTACATGCTGCAAGACGGAGGTTGCCAGAAGCGTAGTCTTCGATAGGACTAGCTATCCCCCTCTTATTCTGGCATTCTGCAGTGCAGTCCACTGATATGGCCTCCTTACACATATACCCATGCATATGTAGTGTAGTTCCTTGCTTGCGAGTACTTTGGATGAGTACTCACGGTTGCTTTCTCCCCCCTTTTCCCCTCGCAACCAGATGCTGGAGTCCAGGAGCCAGGCGCCACCTTCGACGATGATTCCTACTACCTGGAGGTGCCTACTACTATGTGCAGCCCGCTAACGACGACCAGGAGTAGTTTAGGAGGATCCCAGGCAGGAGGCCTGCGCCTCTTTCGATCTGTATCCCAATTTGTGCTAGCCATCTTATGGCAACTTGTTTAACTTATGTCTGTACTTAGATATTGTTGCTTCCGCTGACTCGTCTATGATCGAGCACTTGTATTCGAGCCCTCGAGGCCCCTGGCTTGTATTATGATGCTTGTATAAGTTATTTATGTTTTAGAGTTGTGTTGTGATATCTTCCCGTGAGTCCCTGATCTTGATCGTACACGTTTGCATGCATGATTAGTGTACGATTGAATTGGGGGCGTCACAACATGAGAATTGGGTTCTACCTCACAGGGACATGTTATGCATTTTAGGATACCAAGGAGACGATCAAGAGAAGGAGAAGATGGAGACTCAAGTGACCTCGAAGCAAGGAAAGGAAGAGAAGGAACAAGAGAACGAGAAGGACGAAGAGGAAGGAGAAGGGGCAAACCCCCTGGACGCCCCGGGTGCCCGGCACCTGCAGCCCCTGGGTGCCCGGGCACCTGGCCACCTACAGCCGCGCCCCCGGGTGCCCGGGCCTTGGCTGGCCGGGTGCCCGGCCCCCTCTGCCCCATCCACTGGGCTCGGCCCCGGGTGCCCGGCCTTGAGGCCCCGGGTGCCCGGCCGCTCCACCCAGCCATCTCCAGCGACTCCCTCGGGTGCCCGGGACTTGGGCCCCCGGGTGCCCGGCCGCCCCGCCCGGTCCTCTCCAGCACCACCCCCGGGTGCCCGAGACTTGGGCCCCCGGGTGCCCGGCCACATGCCAGCCGGCCCCTGAGCCGTCCGGGTGCCCGACCCAAGTTGCCCGAGTGCCGGGCCCCCTTCGCCTAGCCGCACGTTGATGACCTTTTTGGCCTTGCACCCCTCTTTTCTTGCATTGTGTCGCCCCTAGACTATATAAGGACACCTCCTAGGTCATTTGGAAGGGTAGCAAAGATTAGGCTAAGCATTGTGAGCCTTTGCTCCTTGTATCCCCTCCTCTTAGGAGCTCAAGCCCCCACCTAGGGAAGAATCCATTGGATTATCAAGGCCTCCTCTTGGAGAAGATCATCAAGACCTCACATAGTGGGAAGAATTTACCAAGTGTTACTCTCCTTGTATTAATCTTGTAATCTTGTGGATCTCATGTGTGCTACTCTAGTGGATGTGATACTTGGGTTTGTTTGAGAGATTTGTCCTTGGTGTTCTTGAGTTTTTCCTCCTTTTCCCCCCTCCAAGTGTGAAAAGATCCTTCCTAGGGTTTGACCCTACAACAGTATCTTACCTCACGAATGATAGGTGTTGCACTTGCACTAACCTCATTTGTTTTTCCGAGTGTTTGTCATGTTCTTTTGTTTTGAAGGTTTCACAAGGCATTACCTTCATGAGACATATTGGTTATGTGAAGGCATACACGATGTGTGACACCAACATTTGCGACATACTCATAAAGGTGAACTCCTTCTCTTTGAGCCATCCTCAAATACGCATATTGGATGGGTCATTCTTTCATTGTTGTTTCCTTCTTGTTGTCTACATGATACATCTCGCGAACGGAGGAGCGACATTGGAGATTGGCTCTATGGACCTTCACATTGAGGAGCGCTCACACTTCTTGGATGCACCTTCGGAACTCCACTCATGCCACGACATCGAGAATTGGTACACCAACACCTCCACATTTGTTGATTGTGCTCATACATGTCATGCTCGATGGACATATCATACTCACCACAAGTTTGCACCCCATGCATGGATTGACTCACATTATGATTGCCTTGTTGCATCTTGTATTCCCATGTCATCCATGATATATGAGCTTGTGCATTTCCTTAGCAAATTTGTTGTGATCTTCCTTGATGGCATATTCATACATCATGATCATATTGTCCACCATCAATTGCATGATAGCTTACACATATTGAGCATCCATTGTCATATTCATGCTATTGATGAACCGTCCCTCTATGACATCATTTTGAACAATGGTAGAATTTGCTGCTTTGTGCACCATGCTAATTACCACATGAATGCTTTGGATACAATTCTAGATCATCTTGATAAGCATCTTGTGCCTTGCACTATCTTGCCGCACGGACTCATTCTTACATGATGGACATTTTGTGTGCGCTAACCATTGTATTTCCGAGTGTCACTTGTTTTTGCTCATTTTGCATGTACCACATACCAGAGACACCTTGGAGTACTTGGATTGCGTCATGCCTTCAACTCCGTCCAACTACAAGTCCGTCCACGACAACCGTTTCCATGGTGATGAGGATCACGATCCGAGGTCGGATCTTTCCCAAGGTGGGGGAGATGATGCGGAGCATCCCACGTTCATCCCCATGTACACTCCGACTACTCTCCAAGCCCCAAGAGGACATATGATGAGACCTCTAACATACGCCATTGGACCTAAGGTGAATTCACTCCTTTTCGAATCTTCCCTTTCCGCATGTAAGACATGGCTGCTACTTCAAGCGTGGACCTTGTGCATACTCAGGTACACCCGAGGAGACCATGGAGAACCCAAGGACCAAGGCCAAGCATGTGCGGAAGCAAAGGAAGGAGAAGGAAGAAGAGCCAGCTGCTATAGGCCCCGGACATCCGGCCCCAGCCCGGACATCCGGACCAGCCCGGACATCCGGCCCGACCCCCGGAAATCCGGCGCCCATCACAGAACGCACCCGAAGCTGAACCCCGTCTGCCCGGACATCCGACCAGAGGCCCGGACATCCGTCTCTTCCCGAGCCGCCGGACATCCGGCCCCCAGCCCAGACATCCGGACCCTGCCTATCCAGAGAGCTCCGAGACCGGCCACTCCAGCCCGGACATCCGGCACCCCGCGAAGGCCCGGACATCCGGCCCGACGCTCGGGCATCCGACCTCCCCTGCCTGCATGCAGCGCGTCTGGGCCGAGGCCCATGTACCCCTTCGCCCCTTAGACTATATATACTCCCCTCCACCTACGTTTTAGGGTTAACAAAGGATTAGCTCATTTGATATAGAGCTTTCCTCATCCATACGGATCTCCTCCTCGTGAGAGACCGCGGCCTCTTCGGAGAAGATCCACCATGGATTCAAGACCCCTTTACGGGAAGATCCCTCATGGATTCAAGACCTCCTCTTGGAGATGAACTACCGCCACTTGTATCGTCCTTTGTTGGATTTGGACCATGTACCTCTTTGTCTTTCTTGGATCTAGCACATGTGTGATCATATTCTTGTTGGTTGAGTGTTTTCCTCTTGTGTTTCCCCGTGATTTCCCTCGTTCCACTTTTGGCATTCTTCGTGTTCCTCATAGGGATCCTCTCCAAACGTGAAAGATCGGCCCCTAGGGTTCCACCCTACATCAGAGGTCTTCGCTCAAGTCAAGACATACCAAGTACCCATCACAAACTCATCTCCCTCGCACTTACATTATTTGCCATTTGCCTCTCATTTTCCTCTCCCCACTTCACCCTTGCCGTTTTATTCGCCCTCTCTTTCCCAATCTCCTCTCTCTTTCGCTTACCTTTTTGTTTGCTTGTGTGTTGGATCACTTGTCGCGATGGCGCAAGATAATACCAAATTGTGTGATTTTTCCAATACCAATAATAATGATTTCCTTAGTACTCCAATTGCTCCTCTTAATGATGTTGAGTCTTGTGAAATCAATGCTGCTTTGCTGAATCTTGTTATGAAAGATCAAGTCTCCGGCCTTCCTAGTGAATATGCCGCTACCCATCTAAACAACTTTGTTGATTTGTGTGAGATGCAAAAGAAGAAAGACAAGAATAATGATACTTTTAAATTGAAGTTATTTCTGTTTTCACTTAGAGATTGTGCTAAAGTTTGGTTTTCGTCTTTGCCTAAGAATAATATTGATTCATGGAATAAGTGCAAAGATGCTTTTATCTCTAAGTATTTTCCTCCCACTAAGATCATCTCTCTTAGGAACGATATTATGAATTTTAAACAACTTGATCATGAGCATGTTACCCAATCTTGGGAAAGAATGAAATTGATGATTCACAATTGCCCTACTCATGGTTTGAATTTATGGATGATCATACAAAAAATTTATGCCGGATTGAATTTTGCTTCTAGAAATCTTTTAGATTCGGCCGCGGGAGGCACGTTTATGGAAATCACCTTAGGTGAAGCTACTAAACTCCTTGATAATATTATGGCTAATTATTTTCAATGGCACACCAAAAGATCTACTAGTAAAAAAGTGCATGAAGAAATTAATGTTTTGAGTGGAAAGATGGATGAACTTATGAAGTTGTTTGCTACTAAGAGTGCTTCTATTGATCCCAATGATATGCCTTTGTCTACTTTGATTGAGAATAATAATGAATCTATGGATGTGAATTTTGTTGGTAGGAATAATTTTGGTAGTAATGCTTATAGAGGAAACTTTAATCCTAGGCCGTTCCCTAGTAATTCCTCTAATAATTATGGAAATTCCTACAATAATTCTTATGGTAATTATAATAAGATGCCCTCTGATTTTGAGAATAGTGTGAAAGAATTTATGATCTCTCAAAAGAATTTTAATTCCTTGCTTGAAGAAAAATTACTTAAAGTTGATGATTTGGCTAGGAACGTTGATAGACTTTCTCTTGATGTTGATTCTTTGAAACTTAGATCTACTCCTCCTAAGCATGATATCAATGAGTCTCTCAAAGCTATGAGAATTTCCATTGATGAGTGCAAGGAAAGAACCACTAGATTGCGTGCAAAGAAAGATTGCTTTGTAAAGGCGTGTTCTTCTAGTTTCCATGAAAATAATGATGAAGATCTAAAAGTTATTGATGGGTCCCCTATTAAATCTTTCTGTTGCAATATGAATCTTAATAATGATGGGACTAGAGATGAGTCAACTTTAGTTAAAAGGCGTCCCAATGATTCGGAGTTCTTAGATCTAGATGCTAAATTTGGTAAAAGTGGGATTGGAGAGGTCAAGACTTTAAATAGCATTGAACCCACTATCTGGGATTTCAAGGAATTTAATTATGATAATTGTTCTTTAGAAGGTTGTATTTCCTTGTTGCAATCCATTTTGAATTCTCCTCATGCTTATAGTCAAAATAAAGCTTTTATCAAACATATTGTTGATGCCTTGATGCAATCTTTTGATGAAAAACTTAATTTGGAAATTTCTATACCTAGAAAACTTAACGATGAGTGGGAACCTACTATAAAGATTAAAATTAAAGATCATGAGTGTTATGCTTTGTGTGATTTGGGTGCTAGTGTTTCCACGATTCCGAAAACTTTATGCGATATTCTAGGTTTCCATGATCTTGATGATTGCTCTTTAAATTTGCACCTTGCGGATTCCACCATTAAAAAGCCAATGGGAAGGATTAATGATGTTCGCATTATTGCAAATAGGAATTTTGGTTCCCGTAGATTATATCGTTCTTGACATAGATTGAATCTTTCATGTCCTATTATTCTTGGTATACCTTTCCTTAGAACGGTTGGTGCGATTATTGATATGAAGGAAGGGAATATTAGATTCCAATTTCCATTAAGGAAAGGCATGGAGCACTTTCCAAGGAAGAAAGTCAAATTACCTTATGAATATATCATGCGAGCTACTTATGCATTAAGTGCCAAAGATGGCACTACTTAGATCTATCCTCGCTTTTATGCCTAGCTAGGGGCGTTAAACGATAGCGCTAGTTGGGAGGCAACCCAATTTTATTTTAGTTTTTTTGTTTTTGCTCCTGTTTAGTAATAAATTTTGCATCTACCTTCTGTTTAGATGTGTTTTCATGTTTTAATTAGTGTTTGTGCCAAGTTGAACCTATAGGATAACCTCTGGTGATAGTTAATTTGATTCTGCTGAAAAACAGAAACTTTGCGCGCACGAAAATAATTTAGTCATTCACAGAAACGTGCTTTTGCGTTGATTCTTTTTTTGTAGATCAATAGACAAGTTGCCCAGCATTTCCTATTTTGGTAGGATTTTTAGAGTTCCAGAAGTATTCGAGAGTTACATATTGCTTCAGACTGTTCTGTTTTTGACAGATTCTGCTTTTCATGTGTTGTTTGCTTATTTTCATGCATCTATGGCTAGTATGTAAGGGTATGAACCATAGAGAAGTTGGAATACAGTAGGTTTAACACCAATATAAATAAAGAATGAGTTCATTACAGTACCTTATGTGGTTGTTTTTCTTTCTTGCACTAACGGAGCTTATGAGATTTCCTGTTGAGTTTTGTGTTGTGAAGTTTTCAAGTTTTCGGTAAAGATTTGATGGACTATGGAATAAGGAGTGGCAAGAGCCTAAGCTTGGGGATGCCCAAGGCACCCCAAGATATTCAAGAATAGCGAAAAGCCTAAGCTTGGGGATGCCCCGGAAGGCATCCCCTCTTTCGTCTTCGTTCATTGGTAACTTTACTTGGAGCTATATTTTTGTTCGCCACATCATATGTGTTTTGCTTGGAGCGTCTTGTATAATATTAGTCTTTGCTTTTTAGTTTACCACAATCATCCTTGCTGAACACACCTTTTGGGAGAAACCCACTTGATTGGAATTTATTTGAATACTCTATGTGCTTCACTTATATCTTTTGAGCTAGATAGTTTTTGCTCTAGTGCTTCTCTTATATCTTTTAGAGCACGACAGTGGCTTAATTTTGAAGAAATTGTTAATTGCTCATGCTTCACTTATATTATTTTGAGAGTCTCTTAGAACAACATGGTATTTTCTATGATTATAAAATTGGTCCTAGAATGATGGGCATCCAAGTTGGGTATAATAAAAACTATCATAGGAAGTGAATTGGATGCTATGATCAATTTGATACTTGATAATTGTTTTGAGATATGGAGGTAGTGATATTAGAGTCATGCTAGTTGGGTGATTATGAATTTAAAGAATGCTTGTGTTGAAGTTAGCAAGTCCCGTAGCATGCACGTATGATAAAAGTTGTGTAACAAATTTGAAACATGAGGTGTTCTTAGATTGTGCATCCTTATGAATGGCGGTCGGGGACGAGCGATGTTCTTTTCCTACCAATCTATCCCCCTAGGAGTATGCACGTAGTGCTTGGTTTTTGATGACTTGTAGATTTTTGCAATAACTATATGAGTTCTTTATGACTAATGTTGAGTCCATGGATCATACGCACTCTCACCCTTCCATCATTGCTCGCCTCTTCGGTACCGTGCATTTCCCTTTCTCACCTTGAGAGTTGGTGCAAACTTCACTGGTGCATCCAAACCCCGTGATACGATACGCTCTGTCACACATAAACCTCCTTATATCTTCCTCAAAACAGCCACCATACCTAGCTATTATGGCATTTCCATAGCCATTCCGAGATATATTGCGATTCAACTTTCCACCGTTCCGTTCATCATCATGACACACATTATCATTGCCATATTGCCTTGCATGATCATGTAGTTGACATCGTATTTGTGGCAAAGCCACCATGCATAATTTTTCATACATGTCACTCTTGATTCATTGCCCATCCCGGTACACCGTCGGAGGCATTCATATAGAGTCATATCTTGTTCTAGTTTTGGGTTGTAATTCATGAGTTGTAAGTAAATAAAAGTGTGATGATCATCATTATTAGAGCATTATCCCCAAATAAATAAATAAAAAGAAAGGCCAAAGAAAAAAAGAAAGGCCAAATAAAGAAAATAAAAAAAAGGAAAGGCCAAAAGAAAGAAAAAGAAAAGCCAAAAGAAAAAAAGAAAAAAAAGAAAGAAAAAGAAAATAAAAATAAAAAAGGGGGCAATGTTACTATCCTTTTCCACATTTGTGCTTCAAAGTAGCACCATGTTCTTCATATAGAAAGTCTTTCATGTTATCACTTTCATATACTAGTGGGAATTTTTCATTATAGAACTTGGCTTGTATATTCCTACAATGGGCTTCCTCAAAATGCCCTAGGTCTTCATGAGCAAGCAAGTTGGATGTACACCCACTAGTTTCTTTTGGTGAGCTTTCATACAATTATAGCTCTAGTGCATCCCTGCATGGCAATCCCTACTCCTCATGTTGACATCAATTGATGGGCATCTCCATAGCCCGTTGATTATCCTCGTCAATGTGAGACTTTCTCCTTTTTTGTCTTCTCCACACAACCTCCATCATCATATTCTATTCCACCCATAGTGCTATATCCATGGTCACGCTCATGTATTGCGTGAAAGTTGAAAAAAGTTTGAGATTGCTAAAGTATGAAACAATTGCTTGGCTTGTCATCGGGGTGTGCAAGATGGGAGCATTTTTGTGTGACAAAAATGAAGCATAATCTAACCATATGATTTTGAAGGGATGAACTTTCTTTGGCCATGTTATTTTGAGAAGACATGATTACTTTGATTAGTATGCTTGAAGTGTTACTATTTCTTATGTCAATATGAACTTTTATTTTGAATCATTTGGATCTGAACATTCATGCCACAATAAAGAAAATTACATTGAGAATTATGCTAGGTAGCATTCCACATCAAAAATTCTGTTTTTATCATTTACCTACTCGAGGACGAGCAGGAATTAAGCTTGGGGATGCTTGATACGTCTCCAACGTATCTATAATTTTTGATCATTACATGCTATTATATTACCCATATTGGATGTTTATGGGCTTTACTTTACACTTTTATATCATTTTTGCGACTAACCTACTAACCGGAGGCCCAACCCGAATTGCTGTTTTTTTGCCTATTCAGTGTTTCGAAGAAATGGAATATCAAACGGAGTCCAAACGGAATGAAACCTTCGGGAGCGATCTTTTTGGAACAAATATGATCCAGAGGACTTGGAGTGGAAGTCAAGAAACAAGGGAGGCGGCCACGAGGGTGCCCGACGCGTCCCCTAGGGCTGGGCGCCCCCCACCCTCGTGGGCCCCTCGATCATCCACTGACCTACTTCTTCCTCCTATATACACCCATGTACCCCGAAAACATCAGAAGCGACCACGAAAAACTATTTCCACTGCCGTAACCTTCTGTATCCGCGAGATCCCATCTTGGAGCCTTCGTCGGTGCTCCGCCGAGGGGGAATCGATCATGGAGGGCCTCTACATCAACTCCAAGGCCTCTCCGATGAGTTGTGAGTAGTTTACCACAGACCTTCGGGTCCATAGTTATTAGCTAGATGGCTTCTTCTCTCTCTTTGAATCTCAATACCATGTTCTCCTCGATCTTCTTGGAGATGTATTCTATGTAACTCTTTTTGCGGTGTGTTTGTCGAGATCCGATGAATTGTGGGTTTATGATCAAGTTTATCTATGAGAAATATTTGAATGTCCTCTGAATTCTTTTATGTGTGATTAAGTTATCTTTGCAAGTCCCTTCGAATTATCAGTTTGGTTTGGTTTGCTAGATTGATCTTTCTTGCAATGGGAGAAGTGCTTAGCTTTGGGTTCAATCTTGCGGTGTCCTTTCCCAGTGACAGCAAGGCACATATTGTATTGTTGCCATCGAGGATAAAAAGATGGGGTTTATATCATATTGCATGAGTTTATCCCTCGACATCATGTCATCTTCCTTAATGCGTTACTCTGTTCTTTATGAACTTAATACTCTAGATGCATGCTGGATAGTGGTCGATGTGTGGAGTCATAGTAGTAGATCCAGGCATGAGTCGGTCTACTTGTCACGGACGTGATGCCTATATACATGATCATGCCTAGATAATCTCATAATTATTCGCTTTTCTATCAGTTGCTCGACAGTAATTTGTTCACCCACCATAATACTTATGATATCTTGAGAGAAGCCACTAGTGAAATCTATGGCCCCCGGGTCTATCTCTTATCATATAAGATTTCAATCTACTTTTATTTGCATCTTTTACTTTACCAATCTATATCATAAAAATATATGTATCTTATCATATTATCTCTATCAGATCTCACTTTCGCAAGTGGCCTAGAAGGGATTGACAACCCCTTTATTGTGTTGGTTGTAAGTTCTTGTTTGTTTGTGTAGGTGCGTGGGACTTTTGAGGAGCTTTCTACTGGATTGATACCTTGGTTCTCAAAAACTGAGGTAAATACTTACGCTACTATTGCTGCATCACCCTTTCCTCTTCAAGGAAAACCAACGCAAGCTCAAGACATAGCAAGAAGGATTTCTGGCGCTGTTGTCGGGGAGGTTGATGCGGAGCATCCCACGTTCATCCCCATGTACACTCCGACTACTCTCCAAGCCCCAAGAGGACATATGATGAGACCTCTAACATACGCCCTTTGACTACAACGGTTGCTGATCACCACCTGCTGTTGGGTAAGAACTGGTAAGACTTTGAGATTTGCTTGAAGGATTTGTGACACACCACCATCACCACCACTTCCTAGTAGTCTGTAGGATCATATCCTTTTGTGTTTCTATTGCTGCTAACCATGGCAGGATCACAAGCCGATGAGACTGATTGGGAGAACATGACGAACAAGCAGCTACATGATAAATTTCAGCAAATGATGAGTGGACAGGTGCAAGATGTGCTAAACAGATTTGAAGAGGCCATGGAGAAGATAGAAGGCATTGAGAGGATGTTCGAAACAAAACTCGATAACAAGTTTAATGAATTGCTCGCGTGTCTTCCACCACCACCACCGGCTGCACCTGTTGTACCTCTACAACAGCAACAACTACAACAACGCCTTCCAAATCAAGTGGGACGAGCACAACGCGTTCCAATTGAGCTTGGTCAAAATTCTGGTGCTGCTGTACCTATTGTTGATGCTTCTTTGGCTCTTGCTACTGCTGCTACTGGTACCCAGGAGGATGATGATTATGCGGGCGATTATGAGGATGAGGTTGATCAAAATCAGAACTACGTGCAGCCACCAGCACCACCACCAGTAGGTCGACCTCAGGTATATAATCGCAATGGTAGGCCTGCACCACAACCTCAGGTACGAGATCATGACCATGTTCCTAAACTGAAATTGAATATTCCACCATTTGAGGGTAGATATGTTCCTGATATATATCTTACTTGGGAATTAGAAACTGAACACGTTTTACATGTTTACAATATCCCGAGGAGAGACGGGTTGCTGCTGCTGTTTGTGCTTTCACTAGTTTTGCATGTGTATGGTGGTCTAAACATTGTAGATTATATCCTATTCCAGCCACTTGGGCTGCTTTGAAAGCTGCTATGCATACTCGTTGGGTTCCACCATATTATCAACGTGAATTGCTTCAAAAATTGCAGCGTTTAAGAAAGGAAAAAAATTATGTAGAAGAATATTATTAGGAATTACAAACTGGCATGATTAGATGTGGTATTGTTGAGGAGAATGAAGCTATGCTTGCATGTTTTATGGGTGGATTAAATAGAGAGATTCAGACCATTCTAGAGTATTAGGAGTATACTAATATCACTCGTTTATTCCATCTTGCTTGTAAAGCTGAACGTGAAGTGCAGGATCGACAAGCATTGGCGCGAACTAACTTTTCTGCAGGTCGACCTTCATCATGGACACCGCGTGCATCTTCTACTTCCACTGCACCAACACCTCCATCAGGTGCCACCTCCAGCCGTGATACAAGAAAGCAGGCACATCCACCACTATCTGCCAAGAGCGCACCTGTTGGGCCTGCACAGAGCTCCTCTTCTTCCATGGCATCAACAGGGCACACAAGTGATATTATTTGTCGTCGTTGTAAGGGAAGAGGTCATTATGTGAGAGAATGCAAATCTCAGCATGTGATGATTGCTACTGAGGATGGTGGGTATGAGTCCGCTAGTGACTATGATGAGGAGACTTTGGCTCTTATTACACGTGAAGAACATGGTGGAGATGATTCTGATCATGAGACACAATACATGGCTCCTGAAGACGCTGACAGGTATGAATGTTTAGTTGCTCAATGTGTTTTGAGTTTGCAGGTCACACAAGCTGAGCAAAATCAGAGGCATAATTAGTTCCATACAAAGGGAGTTGTGAAGGAACATTCTGTGCGCGTTATCATAGACGGAGGGAGCTGCAACAACTTGGCTAGCATGGAGATGGTGGAGAAGCTATCTCTCACCACAAGACCACATCCACATCCTTACTACATCCAATGGTTCAACAACAGCGGCAAGGTTAAGGTAACACATACTGTTTGTGTGCATTTTTGTATCTCTACATATGCTGATTGTGTTGATTGTGATGTGGTACCTATGCAAGCATGTTCCTTATTACTTGGTCGACCATGGCAATTTGATAAAATTTCTGTACACCATGGTAGAAACAATCACTATACTCTTGTTCATAAGGATAAAAATATTACTTTGCTTCCTATGACTCCTGATTCCATTTTGAAAGATGATATTAATAGAGCTAATAAAGCAAAACAGGAGAACAATAAGAGTGAAAATAAGATTGTGGCAAAAGAATTTGAGCAACAAATGAAGCCTAATAATAAACCATCTAGTGTTACTTCTGAAATTAAATTGAAAAGTGCATGTTTATTTGCCACCAAATCTGATATTGATGAGCTAGATTTCAGCAAATCTATTTGCTATGCTTTTGTGTGTAAAGAGGAATTATTTTCATTCGAGGACGCGACTTCCTCTTTGCCTCCTGCTGTCACTAACATTTTGCAGGAGTTCCACAAGACGTGCCACTGGGATTACCACCTATTCGAGGGATTGAGCATCAGATTGACTTAATTCCCGGTGCTTCACTGCCAAACCGTGCGCCATACCGTACCAATCCAGAGGAGACGAAGGAGATTATGCGTCAAGTACATGAGCTTCTCGACAAAGGATATATACGCGAATCCCTTAGTCCTCGTGTTGTTCCTATTATTCTAGTGCCAAAAAAGGATGGTACATCGCGTATGTGTGTTGATTCTAGAGGCATTAATAATATTACTATTCGTTATCTTCATCCTATTCCTAGGCTAGATGATATGCTTGATGAATTGAGTGGCTCTACAATATTCTCCAAAGTTGATTTGCGTAGTGGATACCATCGAATTCGTATGAAATTGGGGGATGAATGGAAAATAGCATTTAAAACTAAGTTTGGATTATATGAGTGGTTAGTCATGCCTTTTGGCTTAACTAATGCACCTAGTACTTTCATGAGATTAATGAATGAAGTTTTACGTGCTTTCATTCGACGATTTGTGGTAGTCTATTTCGATGATATACTAATTTATAGCAGATCTTTGGAGGAACATTTGGAACATTTATGTGCTGTTTTTATTGCTCTACGTGATGCACGTTTGTTTGGTAACCTTGGGAAGTGCACATTTTGCACCAACCGAGTATCTTTTCTTGGCTATGTTGTTACTCCACAGGGAATTGAAGTTGATAAAGCCAAGATTGAAGCTATTGAAAGTTGGCCGCAACCCAAAACGGTCACACAAGTGAGGAGTTTTCTTGGCCTCGCCGGATTCTATAGGCGTTTTGTGAGAGATTTCAGCACCATTGCTGCACCTCTCAATGAGCTTACAAAGAAAGATGTGCTTTTTGTTTGGGGTACCGCACAGGAAGACGCCTTCACGGTATTGAAAGATAAGTTGACACATGCTCCGTTACTCCAACTTCCTGATTTTAATAAGACTTTTGAGCTTGAATGTGATGCTAGTGGAATTGGATTAGGAGGTGTGTTATTACAAGATGGCAAACCTGCTGCATACTTTTCTGAAAAATTGAGTGGGCCTAGTCTGAATTATTCTACTTATGATAAAGAATTATATGCTCTTGTTCGGACTTTAGAAACATGGCAACATTATTTATGGCCCAAAGAATTTGTTATACATTCTGATCATGAATCTTTGAAACATATTAAAAGTCAAGCCAAACTGAATCGTAGACATGCTAAATGGGTTGAATTCATTGAGACTTTCCCTTATGTCATTAAATACAAGAAGGGTAAAGAAAATGTTATTGCTGATGCTTTGTCTCGTCGCTATACTATGCTTTCACAACTTGACTTCAAGATATTTGGTTTGGAGACCATCAAAGATCAATATGTGCATGATGCTGATTTTAAAGATGTATTGCAGAATTGTAAAGAAGGGAGAACATAGAACAAGTTCATCGTTAATGATGGATTTGTGTTTCGTGCTAACAAGCTATGCATTCCAGCTAGCTCTGTTCGTCTTTTGTTGTTGCAGGAGGCGCATGGAGGAGGATTAATGGGACACTTTGGCGTGAAGAAGACGAAGGATATACTTTCTACACATTTCTTTTGGCCAAAGATGAGACGGGATGTTGAGCGTTTTGTTGCTCGCTGCACTACATGTCAAAAAGCTAAGTCATGACTCAATCCTCATGGTTTATATATGCCTTTGCCTGTACCTAGTGTTCCTTGGGAGGATATATCTATGGACTTTGTTTTAGGTTTACCTCGAACAAAGAAGGGGAGGGATAGCATATTTGTTGTCGTGGATAGATTCTCAAAAATGGCACACTTTATACCATGTCATAGAAGAGATGATGCTGTAATGCTGCTGATTTGTTCTTTCGTGAAATTATTCGCTTGCATGGTGTGCCAAATACTATTGTTTCATATCGTGATACTAAATTTCTTAGCCACTTTTGGAGATGTTTATGGGCTAAGTTGGGGACTAAACTACTTTTTAGTACTACTTGTCACCCCCAAACTGATGGACAAACTGAATTAGTCAATAGAACATTGTCTACTATGCTTAGGGCTGTTTTGAAGAATAATAAGAAAATGTGGGAAGAATGCTTGCCTCATATTGAATTTGCTTATAATCGTTCACTACATTCTACTACTAAGATGTGCCCTTTTGAAATTGTGTATGGTTTTCTACCGCGTGCACCTATTGATTTGTTGCCTTTTCAATCTTCGGAGAAGGTAAATTTTGATGCTAAACAACATGCTGAATTGATCTTAAAAATGCATGAGTTAACTAAGGAAAACATAGAGCGTATGAATGCTAAATATAAACTTGTTGGAGATAAGGGTAGAAAACATGTTGTCTTTGCCCCTGGAGATCTTGTTTGGTTACATTTGCGTAAGGATAGGTTTCCTAATTTGCGCAAATCAAAGTTAATGCCACGTGCTGATGGTCCTTTTAAGGTGTTAGAGAAAATAAATGATAATGCATATAAACTTGAGCTGCCTGTAGATTTTGGGGTTAGTCCCACTTTTAACATTGCAGATTTGAAGCCTTATTTGGGTGAGGAAGACGAGCTTCTGTCGAGGACGACTTCATTTCAAGAAGGGGAAGATGATGAGGACATCAATACCATTGTTACACCCACATCCCCTACTGCTACATATACTGGACCAATTACTAGAGCTCGCGCACGCCAATTAAATTATCAGGTACTTTCGTTTCTTGGTAATAATTCTATTGTTCATGAGAATATGATGCTGCCTAAATTGGATACATTTGTTTTGCTTACAAATGAAGGGCCTGGCATGGATAAGAGGGATGAACACTGGAGCAAGACCAAGCATGGAGACGATGGCATGCGCTAGGGGAACAAGAACAGAGTTACAAGTGATGATTTCAGGACTTTGAAGCCACCATAATGAGTGCATGAAGCCTTGGATGAAATATACAAGATGCCACTTCATAAATTTTGTCCAGAGGCTATTCTAGGTGCCGCGTCACCTTTTTATTGGGCCAGGCCCATGTAATTTTGAAATACATAAGTATAGGCTATTTTTAAGAGTCCGTATGTGTGGGGAAACAATAGATAGGGTTGGTTTCGGACCCCTCCACCAAGGTCCACGAAATTCACCCCTCTTCCTCCATATATACAGCCCTTAGGGCACCGTTTAGACTTTGGGTTTTGTTTAAATTAAAAGTTCGCCATAGCTGCAACTTCGCGTACTTCGTTTGTGTTCAACGACCAGACAAAGGCGTCACAGAAGCCCACCTTCATTAATAAAGCTTTCCTCTGTTATTCACAATATCCAGATTGCATTCTTAGTTTCTTGCTTGTTCTTTGTTTGCTTGCAGGAAATAGACCTTTGTGGTCAGGTTGATCATGCTCCAGCGTGGTCAATAACCTCTCAAAGTTGGTTTAGCGATTGCTAAGGCGCGACGTCCTCACACGTTCGTAGTCGGATCGTCATAGTCGACTTCCACCAAAACGATAGCCACCATCTCATTGAAAGGACACCTTTGCCTCTATCAGTCAACCTGGGGCCATGCATGTGGAGTTTAAAAAGTCAAGCCTCCCTGATAGAGCAAAGAAACCTAAGATCGAGTTTATCCCTTTTTGTCTCTTGTAGGAGAACAGACAGGAACTATGCAAAAGGTTATTAAGCCTTGAGTAGGAGATCGATGATCTAAGGGAGCAAAATTCCATCCTCAAGCGCAAATTAAGGAAGAAGCCTACATCATGAACAACTCCATCATCATCACCTCCAAAGAAGGAGACATAATCACATGGGTATGGGCACTCCCCTTGGCAACTGCCAAGCTTGGGGAAGGTGCCCCAGTATTGTATCACCATCACACTCCTATCTTTATCATTTTTCTTAGTTTGATCCTTTTGGTATGATTTAGTTTTGAGTTTTGCTTTATGATCCCTCTATGTAATTGAGTCCGTGATCTATATATAATAAAGATTAGTCTTGAGTCAAGGGCTTTGCTATCTTGCTATGATCTTGAGGGAATAAAAGAAAAAGAAAGAATGAAAAGAAATAAAGAGATCATATTGATCTTATGGAGAGTAATGACTTCACATATTAAGAGTATGATGAATAAAAGTTGTTGAGAGTTGGCAAACATAGTTTTGATCATCGTTGCAATTATAGGAAGTAATAAAGAAAGAGAGGTTCTCACATATAAATATACTATCTTGGACATCTTTTATGATTGTGAGCACTCATTAAAATATGACATGTTAAAGAGTTGATGTTGGACAAGGAAGACAACGTAATGGGTTATGTTTTCTTATATCCAAAATAAAGTATATTGTCATGGATCATCCAACATGTTGAGCTTGCCTTTCCCCCTCATGCTAGCCAAATTCTTTGCACCAAGTAGAGATACTACTTGTGCTTCCAAATATCTTTAAACCCAGTTTTGCCATGAGAGTCCACCATATCTACCTATGGATTGAGTAAGATCCTTCAAGTAAGTTGTCATGTTGCATGCAATAAAAATTGCTCTCTAAATATGTATGATTTATTAGTGTGGAGAAAATAAGCTTTATACGATCTTGTGATGTGGAAGCAATAAAAGTGACGGACTTCATAATAAAGGTCCATATCACAAGTGGCAATATAAAGTGACATTCTTTTGCATTAAGATTTCGTGCATCCAACCATAAAAGCACATGACAACCTCTGCTTCCCTCTGTGAAGGGCCTATCTTTTCCTTTTGTCTTATACCTTTTACTAGAGTCATGGTGATATTCACCTTTCCTTTTTACATTTTATCCTTTGGCAAGCACCTTGTGTT
>NC_041391.1:310807584-310834833 GCF_002162155.2 Triticum dicoccoides
TTGGCATTACCCTTGAGGTAAAAGGTTGGGAGGCAACACTATAAGCCCCTATTTTTCTCTGTGTCCGATTAAAACTCCATACCCATAAGTATTGCGTGAGTGTTAGCAATTGTGAAAGACTAAATGATAGTTGTGTATGTGGACTTGCTGAGAAGCTCTTATATTGACTCTTTCTGATGATATGATAAATTGCAATTGCTTCAATGACCGAGATTATAGTTTATTAGTTTTCAATGAAGTTTATGATCCATACTTGACATTGTGAATAGATTGTTACTTTAGCATAAGAAATCATATGACAATATTTATATATGTTGCTGTTATAAGAATTATCATGATGCCCTCATGTCCGTATTTTATTTTATCGACACCTCTATCTCTAAACATGTGGACATATTTTTCGATATCGGCTTCCGCTTGAGGACACGCGAGGTCTAAGCTTGGGGGAGTTGATACGTCCATTTTGCATCATGCTTTTATATCGATATTTATTGCATTATGGGCTGTTACTTCACGTTATGTCACAATACTTATGCCTATTCTCTCTTATTTCACAAGGTTTACATGAAGAGGGAGAATGCCGGCAGCTGGAATTCTGGGCTGGAAAAGGAGCAAATATTAGAGACCTATTCTGCACAACTCCAAAAGTCCTGAAACTCCACGGAAGTTATTTTTGGAAATAATAAAAAATACTAAGCGAAGAAAGTACCAGAGGGGGCCCACACCCTGGCCACGAGGGTGGTGGCGCGCCCTACCCCCCTGGGCGCGCCCCCTGCCTCGTGGGCCCCTTGGCAGTCCTCCGGTGGCCATCTTCTGCTATATGAAGTCTTTTACCCTGGAAAAAATCATAAGCAAGCTTTCGGGACGAAACACCGCCACCACGAGGTGGAACCTTGGCGGAACCAATCTAGGGCTCCGGTGGAGCTGTTCTGCCGTCCCTCCGGGAAGGGGAAATCATCACCATCGTCATCACCATCGATCCTCTCAGCGGGAGGGGGTCAATCTCCATCAACATCTTCACTAGCACCATCTCCTCTCAAACCCTAGTTCATCTCTTGTATCCAATCTTTGTCCAAAAACCTCAGATTGGTACCTGTGGGTTGCTAGTAGTGTTGATTACTCCTTGTAGTTGATGCTAGTTGGTTTATTCGGTGGAAGATCATATGTTCAGATCCTATATGCATATTAATACCCCTCTAATAATGAACATGGATATGATTTGTGAGTAGTTACGTTTGTTCCTGAGGACATGGGAGAAGTCTTGCTATAAGTAGTCATGTGAATTTGGTATTCGTTCGATATTTTGATGAGATGTATGTTGTCTCTCCTCTAGTGGTGTTATGTGAACATCGACTACATGACACTTCACCATTGTTTGGGCCTAGAGGAAGGCATTGGGAAGTAATAAGTAGATGATGGGTTGCTAGAGTGACAGAAGCTTAAACCCTAGTTTATGAGTTGCTTCATAAGGGGCTGATTTGGATCCATATGTTTCATGCTATGGTTAGGTTTACCATAATACTTCTTTTGTAGTTGCGGATGCTTGCAATAGGGGTTAATCATAAGTGGGATGCTTGTCCAAGAAAGGGCAGTACCCAAGCATCGGTCCACCCACATAAACGAACGCGAATCATATGAGCGTGATGAAAACTAGCTTGACGATAATTCCCATGTGTCCTCGGGAGCGTTTTCCTTCATATAAGAATTTGTCCAGGCTTGTCCTTTTCTACAAAACTATCTGTTACCGATAATTTCAGTGCTTGCAGAGAATACCTTACTGAAAACCGCTTGTCATTTCCTTCTGCTCCTCGTTGGGTTCGACACTCTTACTTATCGAAAGGACTATGATAGATCCCCTACACTTGTGGGTCATCACACCTTCAACCGTAAGCAAGGACGGTAACCTCGATGACATCTTTGTGTACTCCTTGCCATTGCATTGATAACCCCATAGCCTTACTTTCGCGTCGCTTCCCCATCAAGACTAGCCTTTGAGTATTGCCGGCAACGTGACTTGTGCACATTAGTGATCATACTTCCCATAGCATACATACCATATCATCGTGGTGCATATCT
The DNA here is from genome assembly GCF_002162155.2 of Triticum dicoccoides. Classification (NCBI taxonomy): domain Eukaryota; kingdom Viridiplantae; phylum Streptophyta; class Magnoliopsida; order Poales; family Poaceae; genus Triticum; species Triticum dicoccoides. The sequence continues at coordinate 310,809,661 of NC_041391.1, forward strand.
TGGTACCATCTCTTGTGTCACAAAGTTGTCATCGCATACACAATTGCTATCTTGGTTCGTGAAGTTTTGCATGAGAAAAGAGCTCAAAAGAGAAAGAGCCAAACAAGCTTTTAAGCAAAAGGGAAAGATAAGCAAAGAGCTTATAAGCAAGAACCACAGCATCATACTACATTAAGATTGTCATACTCGATCATCCTATATCATATCACTCGAATACCATACATATAGCATACTTGGGATAGAAATCGTTGCATTTTTTCTTAGTAGGTTGTGCATGAGTTTCGTATCCGCCTATTGTGAAATCGTGCTAGCGTCTCTCTGATGTCTGCTAGAACTACGTCGGTATTTCCCCAAAGAGGAAGGGATGATGCAGTATAGCGACGGTAGATATTTCCCTCAGTGATGAGACCAAGGTTATTGAACTAGTAGGAGAACCTCCACACACCACATAAACAACACCTGCACACAAATAACAAATGCTCGCACCCCGACGTGTTAAAGGGGTTCTCAATCCCTTTCTGGTACGGCGCCTCAAGATAGGCAAATAACGTGAGATAAAAGTGGTAGATAGGATAAATAGATCACGGAATAATAAAATTGCAGCAAGGTATTTTTGTATTTTTTGTTTAATAGATCTGAAAATAAATGCAAAAGAAAATACATCGCAAAGGAAAATATGATGAAAAGAGACCTCGGGGCCGTAGGTTTCACTAGTGGCTTCTCTCGAGAAAAATAGAAAATGGTGGGAAAATAATTACTATTGGGCAATTGATAGAACTTAAAATAATCATGACGATATCCAGGCAATGATCATTATATAGGCATCACGTACAATATTAGTAGACCGACTCCTGCCTGCATCTACTACTATTACTCCACACATCGACCGCTATCCAGCATGCATCTAGTGTATTAAGTTCACGGAAAAACGGAGTAATGCAATAAGAACGATGACATGATGTAGGTGGGATCCGTTTATCTATTTGCTTAGATATAGACCCCATCTTGTTATCCTTAGTAGCAATGATACATACGTGTCAGTTCCCCTTCTGTCACTGGGATCAAGCACCGTAAGATCGAACCCACTACAAAGCACCTCTTCTCATTGCAAGATAAATAGATCAAGTTGGCCAAACAAAACCCAAATATCGGCGAAGAAATACATAGATCTGATCATAAACTCAAAGTTCATTGGATCCCAGAAAACACACCGCAAAAAGACTTACATCATATGGATCTCCAAGAGACCATTGTATTGATAATGAAGAGAGAGAGAGAAAGCCATCTAGCTACTAACTACGGACCCGTAGGTCTACAAAGAACTACTCACGCATCATCGGAGAGGCACCAATGTAAGTGGTGAACCCCTCCATGATGGTGTCTAGATTGGATCTGGTGGTTCTGGACTCTGCGGCGGCTAGAATTGATTTTCGTCGACTCCCCTAGGGTTTCTGGAATGTTGGGGTATTTATAGAGCAAAGAGGCGGTTCAGGGGGCACCCGAGGTGGGCACAACCCACCAGGGTGCGCCTTGGCCCCCTAGCGCGCCTTGGTGGGTGGTGCTTGTTGGAAATATGCCCTAGAGGCAATAATAAAAGCATTATTATTATATTTCCTTGTTCATGATAATTGTCTTTTATTCATGCTATAATTGTATTATCTGGAAATCCTAATACATGTGTGAATACATAGACCACAATACGTCCCTGGTGAGCCTCTAGTTGACTAGCTCGTTGGTCAACAGATAGTCATGGTTTCCTGACTATGGACATTGGATGTCATTGACAACGGGATCACATCATTAGGAGAATGATGTGATGGACAAGACCCAATCCTAAGCATAGCACAAGATCGTGTAGTTCGTTGTGCTAGAGTTTTTTCAATGTCAAGTATCTCTTCCTTAGACCATGAGATCGTGTAACTCCCGGATACCGTAGGAGTGCTTTGGGTGTACCAAACGTCACAACGTAACTGGGTGACTATAAAGGTACACTACAGGTATCTCCGAAAGTGTCTGTTGGGTTGACACGGATCGAGACTGGGATTTGTCACTCCGTATGACGGAGAGGTATCTCGGGGCCCACTCGGTAATGCATCATCATAATGAGCTCAAAGTGACCAAGTGCTTGGTCACAGGATCATGCATTACGGTACGAGTAAAGTGACTTGTCGGTAACGAGACTGAAGGAGGTATTGGGATACCGACAATCGAGTCTCCGGCATGTAACATACCGATTGACAAAGGGAATAGTATACGGGGTTGCTTGAATCCTCGACATCGTGGTTCATCCGATGACATCATCGAGGAGCATGTGGGAGTCAACATGGGTATCCAGATCCCGCTGTTGGTTATTGACCTGAGAGTCATCTCGGTCATGTCTGCATGTCTCCCGAACCCGTAGGGTCTACACACTTAAGGTTCGGTGATGCTAGGGTTATTAGGAAGACTTGTATGTGAATACCAAATGTTGTTCGGAGTCCCGGATGAGATCGCGGACGTCATGAGGAGTTCCGGAAGGGTCCGGAGGTAAAGATTTATATATGGGAAGTTGTCAAACGGACACCAGAAAGTTTCGGGGGCATATCGGTATTGTACCGGGGCCACCGGAAGGGTTCCGGGGGTCCACCGGGAGGGGCCACCCCTCCTGGGGGGCCACATGGGCTGCATGGGGCAGGAGCCAGCCCCTGGAGGGCTGGCCCCCCCCCCTTTGGGCCCATGCGCCTAGGGTTGTGGGGGGAACCCTAGAGGGGGCGCCCCCCTTTGCTTGGGGGGCAAGTCCCCCCTCCATGGCCGCCCCCCCTCTAGATCCCATCTAGAGGGGCCAGCCCCCCTTGCCCCTTCCCCTATAAATAGAGGGGTGAGGGGAGGGCTGCATACACAAGCCAAGGCGCAGCCCCTCCCCTCCCCAACACCTCTCCTTCTCCGTCACGAGCTTGGCGAAGCCCTGTCGGAGTGCTGCTTCTCCACCAACACCACGCCGTCGTGCTGCCGGTGGAGCTGTCTTCCTCAACCTCTCCTTCCTCCTTGCTGGATCAAGACGGAGGAGACGTCGCCCGTACCGTACATGTGTTGAACGCGGAGGTGCTGTCCGTTCAGCACTTGGTCATCGGTGATCTGAATCACGTCGAGTACGGCTCCATCATCACCGCTCCCTCGAACGCTTCCGTACGCGATCTACAAGTGGTATGTAGATGCAAACTCACTCCCTTGACTCGTTGCTTAGATGAACTCATAGATGGATCTTGGTGAAACCGTAGGAAAATTTTTAATTTTTTGCAACGTTCCCCAACAGTGGCATCATGAGCTAGGTCTATGCGTAGTTCTCTATTGCACGAGTAGAACACAATTTTGTTGTGGGCGTAGATCTTGTCAACTTGCTTGCTGCTACTAGTCTTATCTTGCTTCAACGGTATTGTGGGATGAAGCGGCCCGGACCAACCTTACACGTACGCTTACGTGAGACCGGTTCCACCGACTAACATGCACTAGTTGCATAAGGTGGCTGGCGGGTGTCTGTCTCTCCCACTTTAGTTGGAGCGGATTCGATGAAAAGGGTCCTTATGAAGGGTAAATAGAAGTTGACAAAATCACGTTGTGGTTATTCGTAGGTAAGAAAACGTTCTTGCTAGAACCCAATTGCAGCCACGTAAAAGATGCAACAACAATTAGAGGACGTCTAACTTGTTTTTGCAGCAATTGTCATGTGATGTGATATGGCCAGAAGTTGTGATGAATGATGAATGCCATATTGTGATGTATGAGATCATGTTCTTGTAATAGGAATCACGACTTGCATGTCGATGAGTATGACAACCGGCAGGAGCCATAGGAGTTGTCTTTATTTTTTTGTATGACCTGCGTGTCATTGAAGAACGCCATGTAAATTACTTTACTTTATTGCTAAACACGTTAGCCATAGAAGTAGAAGTAGTCGTTGGCGTGACAACTTCATGAAGACACAATGATGGAGATCATGATGATGGAGATCATGGTGTCATGCCGGTGATAAGATGATCATGGAGCCCCGAAGATGAAGATCAAAGGAGCTATATGATATTGGCCATATCATGTCACTACTTTATATAATTGCATGTGATGTTTATTATGTTTTATGCATCTTGTTTACTTAGAACGACGGTAGTAAATAAGATGATCCCTTATAATAATTTCAAGAAAGTGTTCCTCCTAACTGTGCACCGTTGCTAAAGTTCGTCGTTTCGAAGCACCACGTGATGATCGGGTGTGATAGATCCTTACGTTCACATACAACGGGTGTAAGACAGATTTACACATGCAGAACACTTAGGGTTAACTTGACGAGCCTAGCATGTACAGACATGGCCTCGGAACACAGAGACCGAAAGGTCGAACATGAGTCGTATGGAAGATACGATCAACATGGAGATGTTCACCGATGATGACTAGTCCGTCTCACGTGATGATCGGACACGGCCTAGTTGACTCGAATCGTGTAACACTTAGATGACTAGAGGGATGTCAAATCTGAGTGGGAGTTCATTAAATAATTTGATTAGATGAACTTAATTATCATGAAGTTAGTCTAAAACTTTTGCATAATATGTCTTGTAGATCAAATGGCCAACGCTCATGTCAACATGAACTTCAACGCGTTCCTAGAGAAAACCAAGCTGAAAGATGATGGCAGCAACTATACGGACTGGGTCTGGAACGTGAGGATCATCCTCATAGCTACTAGGAAACAATATGTCCTAGAAGGACCGCTAGGTGACGCTCTCGTCCCAGAGAACCAAGACATTATGAATGCTTGGCAGTCTCGTGCTGATGATTACTCTCTCATTCAGTGCGGCATGCTTTATAGCTTAGAACCGGGGCTCCAAAAGCATTTTGAGCAACACGGAGCATATGAGATGTTCGAGGAGCTGAAACTAGTTTTCCAAGCTCATGCCCGGGTCGAGAGATATGAAGTCTCCGACAAGTTCTATAGTTGTAAGATGGAGGAAAATAGTTCTGTCAGTGAGCATATACTCAAAATGTCTGGGTTGCACAACCGCCTGTCCCAGCTGGACATTAACCTCCCGGATGAGGCGGTCATTGACAGAATCCTTCAGTCGCTCCCACCAAGCTACAAGAGCTTCGTGATGAACTACAATATGCAGGGGATGGTGAAGACCATTCCTGAAGTATTTTCAATGCTGAAGTCGGCAGAGGTTGAAATCAAGAAAGAACATCAAGTGTTGATGGTCAATAAGACCACTAAGTTCAAGAAGGGCAAGGGTAAGAAGAACTTCAAGAAGGACGGCAAAGATGGTGCCGTGCCCGGTAAGCCAGTTGCCGGGAAGAAGTCAAAGCATGGACCCAAGCCTGAAACTGAGTGCTTTTATTGCATGGGGAAGGGTCACTGGAAGCGGAACTGCCCCAAATACTTAGCAGACAGGAAGGCCGGCAACACTAAAGGTATATTTGATATACATGTAATTGATGTGTACCTTACCAGTACTCGTAGTAACTCCTGGGTATTTGATACCGGTGCCGTTGCTCACATTTGTAACTCACAGAACGAGCTGCGGAATAAGAGGAGACTGGTGAAGGACGAGGTGACGATGCGCGTCGGGAATGGTTCCAAGGTCGATGTGATCGCCGTCGGCACACTACCTCTACATTTACCTACGGGATTAGTTTTAAACCTCAATAATTGTTATTTAGTGCCAAGTTTGAGCATGAACATTGTATCTGGATCTGGTTTGATGCGAGATGGCTACTCATTTAAATTCGAGAATAATGGTTGTTCTATTTATATGAGAGATATGTTTTATGGTCATGCCCCGATGGTCAATGGTTTATTCTTAATGAATCTCGAACATAATACTACACATATTCATAGTGTGAATACCAAAAGATGTAAAGTTGATAACGATAGTCCCACATATTTGTGGCACTGCCGCCTTGGTCACATTGGTGTCAAGCGCATGAAGAAGCTCCATGCTGATGGACTTTTAGAGTCTCTCGATTATGAATCATTTGACACATGCGAACCATGCCTCATGGGCAAGATGACCAAGACTCCGTTCTCCGGAACAATGGAGCGAGCAACCAACTTGTTGGAAATCATACATACCGATGTGTGCGGTCCAATGAGCGTTGAGGCTCGCGGAGGATATCGTTATGTTCTCACTCTCACTGATGACTTGAGTAGATATGGGTATGTCTACTTGATGAAACACAAATCTGGAACCTTTGAAAAGTTCAACGAATTCCAGAATGAAGTAGAGAATCAATGTGACCGAAAGATAAAATTCTTGCGATCGGATCGTGGAGGAGAATATTTAAGTCACGAATTTGGTACACACTTAAGAAAATGTGGAATCGTTTCACAACTCACGCCGCCTGGAACACCTCAGCGTAACGGTGTGTCCGAATGTCGTAATCGCACTCTATTGGATATGGTGCGATCTATGATGTCTCTTACCGATTTACCACTAACATTTTGGGGATACGCTCTAGAGACAACTACATTCACTTTAAATAGGGCACCGTCTAAATCCATCGAGACGACACCGTATGAATTATGGTTTGGGAAGAAACCTAAGCTGTCGTTTCTAAAAGTTTGGGGATGCGATGCTTATGTCAAGAAACTTCAACCTGAAAAGCTCGAACCCAAGTCGGAAAAATGCGTCTTCATAGGATACCCTAAAGAAACCATTGGGTATACCTTCTACTTAAGATCCGAGGGCAATATCTTTGTTGCCAAGAACGGATCCTTTCTAGAAAAAGAGTTTCTCTCGAAAGAAGTAAGTGGGAGGAAAGTAGAACTCGATGAAGTACTACCTCTTGAACAGGATAGTAGTGCAGCTCAGGAAAATGTTCCTGTGATGCCTACTCCAACTGGAGAGGAAATTAATGATGATGATCAAGGTACTTCTGATCAAGTTGCTACTGAACTTCGTAGGTCCACATGGACACGTTCCGCACCAGAGTGGTAGGGCAACCCTGTCCTGGAAATCATGTTGTTAGACAACGGTGAACCTTCGAACTATGAAGAAGCGATGGCGGGCCCAGATTCCAACAAATGGCTTGAAGCCATGAAATCCGAGATAGGATCCATGTATGAAAACAAATTATGGACTTTGACTGACTTGCCCGATGATCGGCGAGCAATAGAAAACAAATGGATCTTTAAGAAGAAGACGGACGCGGATGGTAATGTCACCATCTATAAAGCTCGACTTGTCGCTAAGGGTTATCGGCAAGTTCAAGGGATTGACTACGATGAGACTTTCTCTCCCGTAGCGAAGCTTAAGTCCGTCCGAATCATGTTAGCAATTGCCGCATACTATGATTATGAGATATGGCAGATGGACGTCAAAACGGCATTCCTTAACGGGCATCTTAAGGAAGAACAGTGTATGATGCAGCCGGAGGGTTTTGTCGATCCTAAGAATGCTAACAAAGTATGCAAGCTCCAGCGATCCATTTATGGGCTGGTGCAAGCATCTCGGAGTTGGAACATTCGCTTTGATGAGATGATCAAAGCGTTTGGGTTTATGCAGACTTACGGAGAAGCCTGCGTTTACAAGAAAGTGAGTGGGAGCTCTGTAGCATTTCTCATATTATATGTAGATGACATACTCTTGATGGGAAATGATATAGAATTCTTGGACAGCATTAAGGCCTACTTGAATAAGTGTTTTTCAATGAAGGACCTTGGAGAAGCTGCTTATACATTAGGCATCAAGATCTATAGAGATAGATCGAGACGCCTCATAGGTCTTTCACAAAGCACATACCTTGATAAGATTTTGAAGAAGTTCAAAATGGATCAGTCTAAGAAGGGGTTCTTGCCTGTATTGCAAGGTGTGAGATTGAGCTCGGCTCAATGCCCGACCACGGCAAAAGATAAAGAAGAGATGAGTGTCATCCCCTATGCTTCAGCCATAGGATCTATTATGTATGCCATGCTGTGTACCAGACCTGATGTAAACCTTGCCGTAAGTTTGGTAGGAAGATACCAAAGTAATCCCGGCAAGGAACACTGGACAACGGTCAAGAATATCCTGAAGTACCTGAAAAGGACAAAGGACATGTTTCTCGTTTATGGAGGTGACGAAGAGGTCGCCGTAAAGGGTTACGTCGACGCCAGCTTCGACACAGATCTGGATGACTCTAAGTCACAAACCGGATACGTGTATATGTTGAATGGTGGAGCAGTAAGCTGGTGCAGCTGCAAGCAGAGCGTCGTGGCGGGATCTACATGTGAAGCGGAGTACATGGCAGCCTCGGAGGCAGCGCATGAAGCTATTTGGGTGAAGGAGTTCATCACCGACCTAGGAGTCATACCCAATGCGTCGGGGCCGATCAAACTCTTCTGTGACAACACTGGAGCTATTGCCCTTGCCAAGGAGCCCAGGTTTCACAAGAAGACCAGACACATCAAGCGTCGTTTCAACTCCATCCGTGAAAATGTTCAAGATGGAGACATAGATATTTGCAAAGTACATACGGATCTGAATGTCGCAGATCCGTTGACTAAACCTTTCTCGCGAGCAAAACATGATCAACACCAGAACTCTATGGGTGTTCGATTCATCACAATGTAACTAGATTATTGACTCTAGTGCAAGTGGGAGACTGTTGGAAATATGACCTAGAGGCAATAATAAAAGCATTATTATTATATTTCCTTGTTCATGATAATTGTCTTTTATTCATGCTATAATTGTATTATCCGGAAATCGTAATACATGTGTGAATACATAGACCACAATACGTCCCTGGTGAGCCTCTAGTTGACTAGCTCGTTGGTCAACAGATAGTCATGGTTTCCTGACTATGGACATTGGATGTCATTGACAACGGGATCACATCATTAGGAGAATGATGTGATGGAGAAGACCCAATCCTAAGCATAGCACAAGATCGTGTAGTTCATTTTGCTAGAGTTTTTTCAATGTCAAGTATCTCTTCCTTAGACCATGAGATCGTGTAACTCCCGGATACCGTAGGAGTGCTTTGGGTGTACCAAATGTCACAACATAACTGGGTGACTATAAAGGTACACTACAGGTATCTCCGAAAGTGTCTGTTGGGTTGACACGGATCGAGACTGGGATTTGTCACTCCGTATGACGGAGAGGTATATCTGGGCCCACTCGGTAATGCATCATCATAATGAGCTCAAGGTGACCAAGTGCTTGGTCACGGGATCATGCATTACGGTACGAGTAAAGTGACTTGCCGGTAACGAGACTGAACGAGGTATTGGGATACCGACGATCGAGTCTTGGGCATGTAACGTACCGATTGACAAAGGGAATAGTATACGGGGTTGCTTGAATCCTCGACATCGTGGTTCATCCGATGACATCATCGAGGAGCATGTGGGAGTCAACATGGGTATCCAGATCCCGCTGTTGGTTATTGACCTGAGAGCCGTCTCGGTCATGTCTGCATGTCTCCCGAACCCGTAGGGTCTACACACTTAAGGTTCGGTGACGCTAGGGTTATTAGGAAGACTTGTATGTGAATACCGAATGTTGTTCGGAGTCCCGGATGAGATCCCGGACATCACGAGGAGTTCCGGAAGGGTTCGGAGGTAAAGATTTATATATGGGAAGTTGTCAAACGGACATCGGAAAGTTTTGGGGGCATATCGGTATTGTACCGGGGCCACCGGAAGGGTTCCGGGGGTCCACCGGGAGGGGCCACCCCTCCCGGGGGGCCACATGGGCTGCGTGGGGCAGGAGCCAGCCCCTGGAGGGCTGGGCGCCCCCCCCTTTGGGCCCATGCGCCTAGGGTTGGGGGGGGGGGAACCCTAGAGGGGGCGCCCCCCTTTGCTTGGGGGCAAGTCCCCCCTCCCTGGCCGCCGCCCCCCTCTAGATCCCATCTAGAGGGGCCGGCCCCCCTTGCCCCTTCCCCTATAAATAGAGGGGTGAGGGGAGGGCTGCATACACAAGCCAAGGCGCAGCCCCTCCCCTCCCCAACACCTCTCCTTCTCCGTCACGAGCTTGGCGAAGCCCTGTCAGAGTGCTGCTTCTCCACGAACACCACGCCGTCGTGCTGCCGGTGGAGCTGTCTTCCTCAACTTCTCCTTCCTCCTTGCTGGATCAAGACGGAGGAGACGTCGCCCGTACCGTACGTGTGTTGAATGCGGAGGTGCTGTCCGTTCAACACTTGGTCATCGGTGATCTGAATCACGTCGAGTACGACTCCATCATCACCGCTCCCTCGAACGCTTCCGTACGCGATCTACAAGTGGTATGTAGATGCAAACTCACTCCCTTGACTCATTGCTTAGATGAACTCATAGATGGATCTTGGTGAAACTGTAGGAAAAATTTTAATTTTCTGCAACGTTCCCCAACAGTGCTCCCCTCGATCCACCCCCAAGTGCTTTCTTGGCCCACTGGATGTCTTCTGGCCCAAAAAAAACCCTCCAGGAGTTTCGCTGTGTTTGGACTCCGTTTCATATTGATTTTCTGCGATGTAAAAAACTTACAGAAAACAACAACTGGCACTGGGCACTATGTCAATAGGTTAGTACCAAAAAATGATATAGAATGACTATAAAAATGATTTTAAAACATCCAAGAATGATAATATAACAGCATGGAACAATCAAAAATTATAGATACGTTGGAGACGTATCAGCATCCCCAAGCTTGATACGTCTCCAACGTATCGACTTTTTCTCACGATTTTCCTCTTGTTTTGGACTATAATTTGCATGATTTGAATGAAACTAACCCCGTACTAACGTTGTTTTCAGCAGAACTACCATGTGTTGTTTTTGTGCAGAAATAAAGTTCTCAGAATGGAACAAAACTTTCCGAGGAATTTTTATGGAATAAAATAGGATTTTTGGAGCCAAGACCCACCAGAGAGGGCCCCCTGGGTGGGCACAACCCACCAGGGCGCGCCCCCTCTCCTGGCGCGCCCAGGTGGGTTGTACCCACCTGGTGGCCCTGCTGACGATTCCTCTGATACTATAAAATCACATTATTCTGGAAAAAATCAGGGAGAAAGAACTATCGCGATCCACGAGACGGAGCCGTCGCCAAGCCCTGTTCTTCCTCGGGAGGGCAGGTCTGGAGTCTGTTTGGGGCTCCAGAGAGGGGGATCTTCGTTCTTCGTCAGCACCAACACTACAAAAAAAATACACTTCCGTGATGATACGTGTTTGTCATAGTAGGTCACGTTTTTTGTCATGCATGTACATCCATGACGATTTTATGACAGAATCAAGATAGTCATACCTGTGCTGTCGTAGAAGTGTTCCATGACATTACCAAAATTTTCATCACAGAAGTGTCCACTTCCATGACGATAAATCGCGTTTCATAGAAGTGCTTTCGTAACGGAAAGCCGTTAAACTATCGGGTCTGGTTTTGGATCCAATAACCCGTTAACAGCCTGGACCAATGGGGATTTTCCACGTGTAAAATCATCATTGGCCAGAGGAAACACGTGTTGCCTCACCATTGGGACAAATGTCATCCACTCATTGGACAGGAGGCACCTATGATAGGTCGACATGTGGCACGACCCAACAGTGGCCTGTTCCGGTGAAAAAGGTCGGCCCAGTAAAAATTAGCAAGCCGATCCATATAAGGCCTACTTGTGTCAGGTCCATTTAAGCCCACGGCCCCTACGAGATGTGCCAATTCGGCCCATCAATGGCCCGTTAAAGATTTGACACCATTGCAGCCGATCGTCAGTTTGAGTCCGTTAACAGCCCGCTATATATTTGGGCTCAATATCGGCCCGATGAGAATTTGGCTGTTAACGACCCATTCAAGGGATGGGACAATTTTCAGGATGTACATCTTTCGGCCTTTTAGTGACCATTTAAATGTTGGGCTAATTTCCGGCCCGGTGTGTCTTTCAACCTGTTGACGGCCCATAAATCAGTTGGGCCATTTGTAGTCGGACTTGAGTTTTGGCCTTTTAGCGACCCACTTAAGTGTTGGGCCAATTTCCGGCCCGGTGTGTCTTTAGCCTATTGACGGCCCATAAATCAGTTGGGCCATTTGTAGTCGGACCTGAGTTTTGGCCTTTTAGCGACCCATTTAAGTGTTGGGCCAATTCCCGGCCCTGTGTGCCTTTCAGCCTGTTAACGACCCATAAATGAGTTGGACCATGTGTAGTCGGACCTAAGTTTTGGCCTTTTAACGACCCATGCCCTTCATGGTCCAATACCAGCCCGGTTTCTCTTTCGGCCTGCTAAAGGCCCACAACACAGTTGGGCCATTTACAATATGACCTGACTTTCGGCCTCTTAGCGGCCCATGCTCTTCATTGTCCAGTACAAGCCCACTGTCTCTTTCGGCCTGCTAAAGGCCCACAGTATAGTTGGGCCATATGTAGCTCGAACTTAGTAACGACCTGTTAACGGCCCGTGAAATCAAATGGGCCCACCTATTGCCCGCTTCGATGTCGGCATGTTAACGACCCATGAGGTAAGAGGGTCGACCATTAACTTCTGGTCTGGTAACGACCCATTAGCTTAATGGGCCCACTAAAGTTCGTACATGTCTTTAGGCCAAATTAGATAATTTGAGCCCATTACGACGAGCAATTATGCACAGGACCAAAACCGATCAAGCAAAGGTACGACATACAGGGAAAAACGTTGCACATCCAGCATATATTGCAGGAAATTACATCCACTGGGCAATCAAAGATTGATGCCAGTGCAAATAAATGAACAGAACCTAACGATCTACAATGTCACAATCTGCAACCTCAACATGGATGACGCCCATAAGCATGTGGGCAAGTTCTTGCTGCTTTGCTACACTGTCTCTAAAAACATTGATTAGTTGTTGTTGCGCATGAATCTGCACCTCTGATTCCTCCACCATTTCCATGATCGCTTCAACCATTAATTGGTTCACAAACATACATTTTTTCCATTGCATTCGAGACAGAGGATACTGAACAGATTCAGATGGCGATTTTGGCAGGCTTGTATTATTGATAGTGGAGAGTGTCTCGACCATTGCATCATAACATAAATTAGGAGGGGAACCAAACAGATGAATCATGAGTTATTGCCATATTACCTGGCCTAGATTTATTGGAAAGAAACAATGGGGTTGCCTTGCTGTTTTCAGAGTTTGCCTTCTTATCTTCAGCAGCCTGCACCAAATTAACACACTAGCATTGCTATCATTGGCCAAGTCAGATAATAGGAAAGCAACATTGACACAACGAACATTTGGGCAACTAGCCTACACCAAATTAACACAATATGTCACAGCTATCATCAACCAGGTAAGGTAATACGAAAGCAACATTGACACAATGAATGAATGGGCAACCAGAGCAGCACTAGAATTCAGTAATGTGCATGATATGAGATAGTATACTCATGCAGCTCAGTATGCAAAACTACCAGGCAGTTTTCTTTACAAAAATCAACATTGGCGCCTTTAACATTTTGCTACAACTAAGTTTAGATCAGATAAAGGTTGGATTCACGCCAATTAACAAATACATGCTGATGTAAAAATATAGTGATATACAACAGGTACTTACATCAGCATTGGAGCATAGAGAATTCCCGCAAGATATTTTCCTCGAATACAATCCCAATGGAGGAAGTCTTCTATCATTTAACCTTATTTTCTAAAAGAGAGATGGGTCAGAAACATGTATAAATTATGATCAGAATGCTATAAAATTTCATGATGCGAGGATACGCAAACGCTTCTTAGAATGGAGTTGACATTCTTTTGCTGGACTGGAGCAGACTAGTTCTTCGGCCACTGGAATCTGCTTATTATCAGTGGGAGTTGGGTTTCTCTGTGCTGGAGCAGTATCTATGAAAAATGGAGTTGGTTTATTATCTCCTGGCGTTTGGATCTTTTGCAAAGACCTGGTTTGTAACCCTTCAGATTCTAACATAGCTGTCTTCCCCTTGCATGCCTTATATAGAAGAATGGTGCTTCAATTATAAAACATGCTACAACAGAGATGGAATAGGTACTGAAGAATAGAAAGGCATGACATATTGACATGTATTCCCTCCATCCGGAAATAAATGGATGGGTCTAGGCGTATATCAGTTCTAGATACATCCAGTTTTATCCATTTCTGCGACATGTAATCCAGACGGAGGGAGTATGATGTAAGAGCTAGGGATGCGACAGGACAACACAGTAAAAAAACACTGAAAATCCACCACAGAACCAAAGTATTCAAACCCACTAATATGAGATAGTACACTCATGCAGCTCAGGATGCAAAACTACTAGACAGTTTTCCTTACAAAAATCAACATTATGGCCTTTAATCATACATTTTGCTACAACTAAACTTAGATCAGATAAAGTTTGGATTCACGCCGATTAACAAAATACATGCTGATGTAAAAATATAGTGATATACGACAAGTACTTACATCTGCATTGGAGCACAGAGAATTCCTGCAAGAATCTTTCCTCGCAGACGATACCAGTGCAGAAATTCTTCTATCTGTTAAGCTTATTTTCTAAAAGACAGATGGGTAAGAAACATGTAGAAAATATGATCAGAATGCTATAAAGTTTCATGATGCAAGGATACACACACGCTTTTTAAAATGGAGTTGACATATTTTTGCTGGACTGGAGCGGACTAGTTCTTTGGCCACTGGAATCTGCTTATTACCAGTAGGAGTTGGGTTTCTCTGTGCTGGAGCAGTATCTATAAAAACTGGAGTTGGTTTATTATCTCCTGGCATTTGGATCTTTTGCAAAGACCTTGTTTGTAACCCTTCAGATTCTAACATAGTCGTCTTCTCCTTGCATGCCTTGTATAGAAGAATGGTGCTTCAGTTATAAAACATGCTACAACAGAGAGATGGAATAGTGCTACCTCTTGAGCACTGTGTTGGTTTTCCCTTGAAGGGGAAAGGGTGATGCAGCAAAGTAGCGTAAGTATTTCCCTCAGTTTTTGAGAACCAAGGTATCAATGCAGTAGGAGGCTCCTCAAAAGTCCCACGCACCTACACAAACAAACAAGAACCTCGCAACCAACGTGATAAAGGGGTTGTCAATCCCTTCACGGTAACTTGCGAAAGTGAGATCTGATAGAGATAATAAGACAAGATAAATATTTTTGGTATTTTTGTGATATAGTTGAAAAGTAAAGATGCAAATAAAAGTAGATGGGAAAATTATATGATAAAAGATAGAACCGGGGGCCATAGGTTTCACTAGTGGCTTCTCTTAAGATAGCATAAGTATTACGGTGGGTGAACAAATTACAAATTACTGTCGAGCAATTGATAGAAAAGCGCATAGTTATGAGATTATCTAGGCATGATCATGTATATAGGCATCACGTCCGTGACAAGTAGATTGAAACGATTCTGCATCTACTACTATTACTCCACACATCGACCGACTCCTGCCTGCATCTAGAGTATTAAGTTCAAGAAGAACAGAGTAACGCATTAAGAAAGATGACATGATGTAGAGGGATAAACTCATGAAATATGATATAAACCCCATACTTTTATCCTCGATGGCAACAATACAATACATGCCTTGCTGCCCCTGCTGTCACTGGGAAAGGACACCGCAAGATTGAACCCAAAGCTAAGCACTTCTCCTATTGCAAGAAAGATCAATCTAGTAGGCCAAACCAAACTGATAATTCGAAGAGACTTGCAAAGATAACCAATCACACATAAAAGAATTCAGAGAAGATTCAATTATTTCTCATAGATAAACTTGATCATAAACCCACAATTCATCGGATCTTGACAAACACACCGCAAAAAGAGTTACATTGAATAGATCTCCAAGAAGATCGAGGAGAACTTTGTATTGAGATTCAAAGAGAGAGAAGAAGCCATCTAGATAATAACTATGGACCCGAAGGTCTATGGTAAACTACTCACAACTCATTGGAGAGGCCTTGGAGATGATATAGAGACCCTCCATGGTCAATTCCCCCTCCGGCGGAGCGTCGGTGAAGGCTCCAAGATGGGATCTCGCGGATACAGAAGGTTGTGGCGGTGGAAATAGTTTTTCGTGGTGCCCCTCGATGTTTTCAGGGTACGGGAGTATGTATAGGCGAAGGAAGTACGTTGGTGGAGCAAAGAGGGGCCCACGAGGGTGGGGGGCGCGCCCACCCCCAAGGGGCGCGTCGGGCACCCTCGTGGCCGCCTCGTTTGTAGCTTGACATCCACTCCAAGTCTTTTGGATTGCATTTGTTGCGAAAAGATCACTCCCGAAGGTTTCATTCCGTTTGGACTCTGTTTGATATTCCTTTTCTTTGAAACACTGAAATAGGCAAAAAACAACAATTCAGGCTGGGCCTTCGATTAGTAGGTTAGTCCAAAAATTGATATAAAAGTGTAAAGTAAAGCCCATAAATATCCAAAACAGGTAATATAATAGCATGGAACAATAAAAAATTATAGATACGTTGGAGACGTATCAAGCATCCCCAAGCTTAATCCCCAAGTCTCACATTGACGAGGCTAATCAACGGGCTATGGAGATGCCCATCAATTGATGTCAACATGAGGAGTAGGGATTACCATGCAACGGATGCACTAGAGCTATAAATGTATGAAAGCTCAACAAAAAGAAACTAAGTGGGTGTGCATCCAACTTGCTTGCTCACGAATACCTAGGGCATTTTGAGGAAGCCCATCGTAGGAATATACAAGCCAAGTTCTATAATGAAAAATTCCAACTAGTATATGAAAGTGACAACATAAGAGACTTTCTATATGAAGAACATGGTGCTACTTAGAAGCACAAGTGTGGAAAAGGATAGTAACATTGCCCCCTTTTGTTATTTTATTTTTTGGGGGCCTTTCTTTTTTTGGCCTTTTTTTCTTTGGCCTTTCTCTTTTTTTCTTTTTGGACTTTTTTTATTTGGGGACAATGCTCTAATAATGATGATCATCACACTTCTATTTATTTACAACTTATGAATTACAACTCAAAACTAGAACAAGATATGACTCTATATGAATACCTCCGGCGGTGTACCGGGATGAGCCATGAATCAAGAGTGACATGTATGAAAATTTATGCATGGTGGCTTTGCCATAAATACGATGTCAACTACATGATCATGCAAGGCAATATGACAATGATGATGCGTGTCATGATAAACGGAACGGTGGAAAGTTGCATGGCAATATATCTCGGAATGGCTATGGAAATGCCATGATAGGTAGGTATGGTGGCTGTTTCGAGGAAGATATAAGGAGGTTTATGTGTGATAGAGCGTATCGTATCTTGGGGTTTGGATGCACTGGCGAAGTTTGCACCAACTCTCAAGGCGAGAAAGGGCAATGCACGGTACCGAAGAGGCTAGCAATGATGGAAAGGTAAAAGTGCGTATAATCCATGGACTCACATTAGTCATAAAGAACTCATATACTTATTGCAAAAGTTTTATTAGCCCTCGAGGCAAAGTACTACTACGCATGCTCCTAGGGGGGAGGTTGGTAGGAGTTAACCATCGCGTGCCCCGACCTCCACTCAAGGGAAGGCAATCAAAAGAGCACTCTATGCAATAAATTTGTTACACAACTTTTACCATACGTGCATGCTACGGGACTTGCCAACTTCAACACAAGTATTCTTTAAATTCACAATTACCTAACTAGCATGACTCTAATATCACCACCTCTATATCTCAAAACAATTATCAAGCATCAAATTGATCATAGCATCCAATTCACTTCCTATGATAGTTTTTATTATACCCAACATGGATGCCCATCATTCTAGGACCAATTTTATAACCATAGCAAATACCATGCTGTTCTAAAAGACTCTCAAAATAATATAAGTGAATCATGAGAGATCAACAATTTCTGCAAAATCAAGCCACCGCCGTGCTCTAAAAAGTATAAGTGAAGCACTAGAGCAAAACTATCTAGCTCAAAAGATATAAGTGAAGCACATAGAGTATTCTAATAAATTTCAAATCATGTGGGTTTCTCCCAAAAGGTGTGTACAACAAGTATGATTGTGGTAATCTAAAAAGCAAAAGCTAATATCATACAAGATGCTTCAAGCAAAACACATATCATGTGGTGAATAAAAATATAGCTCCAAGTAAAGTTACCGATAAACGAAGACGAAAGAGGGGATGCCTTCCGGGGCATCCCCAAGCTTAGGATATTGGTTATCATTGAATATCTTGGGGAGCCATGGGCATCCCCAAGCTTAGGCTCTTGCCACTCCTTATTCCATAGTCCATCAAATCTTTACCCAAAACTTGAAAACTTCACAACACAAAACTCAACAGGAAATCTCATAAGCTCCGTTAGTGCAAGAAAGAAAAACCACCACATAAGGTACTGTAATGAACTCATTATTTATTTATATTGGTTTTAAACCTACTGTATTCCAACTTCTTTATGGTTCATACCCCCGATACTAGCCATAGATGCATCAAAATAAGCAAACAACACACGGAAAACAGAATCTGTCAAAAACACAACAGTTTGTAGCAGTCTGTAACTTTCGAATACTTCTGGAACTCTAAAAATCCTACAAAAATAGGAAGTCTTGGGCACTTTTTCTATTGATCTACAGAAAAGATAATCAATGCAAAAGCACGTTTCTGTGATTTACTAAAATTATTTTTCGTGCGCGCAAAGTTTCTGTTTTTTCAGCAGAATCACTTTAACTATCACCGTAGGTTATCCTATAGGTTCTACTTGGCACAAACACTAATTAAAACATAAAACCACATCTAAACTGAAGCTAGATGAAATATTTATTACTAAACAGAAGCAAAAAGAAAAAAACTAAAATAAAATTTGGTTGGCTCCCAACAAGCGCTATCGTTTAACGCCCCTAGCTAGGCATAAAAGCGAGAATAGATCTAAGTAGTGCCATCTTTGGCACTTAATTCATAAGTGGCTCGCATGATAGACTCATAAGGTAATTTAACTTTATTTCTTGGAAAGTGTTCCATGCCTTTCCTTAATGGAAATTGGAATCTAATATTCCCTTCCTTCATATCATTAATTGCACCAATCGTTCTAAGGAAAGGTCTACCAAGAATAATAGGACATGAAAGATTGCAATCTATATCAGGAACAATAAAATCTATGAGCACATAATTCCTATTTGCAACAGTAAGAACACCATTGATCCTTCCCATAGGTTTCTTAATGGTGGAATCCGCAAGGTGCAAGTTTAAAGAGCAATCATCAAAATCATGGAAACCTAGCACATCACATAAAGTTTTCGGAATCATGGAAACACTAGCACCCAAATCACATAAATCATAGCATTCATGATCTTTAATTTTAATTTTTATAGTAGGTTCCCACTCATCATAAAGTTTTCTAGGTATAGAAAGTTCCAATTTAAGTTTTTCTTCATAAGATTGCATTAAGGCATCGATGATATGTTTGATAAAAGCTTTATTTTGACTATAAGCATGAGGAGAATTCAACACGGATTGCAACAGGGAAATACAATCTACTAAAGAACAATTATCATAATTAAATTCCTTGAAATCCATAATAGTGGGTTCAATGCTATGTAAAGTTTTGACCTCTCCAATCTCACTTTTACCAAATTTAGCATCAAGATCTAAAAACTCTGAATCATTGGGACGCCTTTTAACTAAAGTTGACTCATCTCCAGTCCCATCATTATCAAGATTCATATTGCAAAACAAAGGCTTAATAGGAGACACATCAATAACTTTTAGATCTTCATCATTATTTTCCCCTAACCATTCTGGTTTGGCAGCCATCTTATTGACTAAGGTGGCTTGCTTATCAGAAATTTGGGCTATAGATTTTTCAAGGCGAGCAATCTAGGAATTCAAACCATGAAACTCTTTAGATATATCATCAAGCTCTTTATTCATGTATTCCATAAAGCTTTATTGTTCTTTAAGCTCTTTTCGAAAGAAACTGATGTGCTCAAATTGTAAAGTCATAAAGCTCCTAATATTTAATTCAATTTCATCCAACCTTTTAAGGTGGAGATCGACGTTCTTAGGCAAAGCCATAAGGGCAAACAGGCACACAAGAGGCAAGCAAAAACAAGAGGCGAACGAAAAAGAGAGGGCGAATAAAACAGCAAGGGTGAAGTGGGGGAGACGAAAACGAGAGGCAAATGGCAAATAATGTAATGCGAAGGAATTGAGTTTGTGATGGGTACTTGGTATTTCTTGACTTGAGGGAAGACCTCCCCGACAACGGCTCGGAAATCCTTCTTGCTACCCCTTGAGCACTGCACTGGTTTTCCCTTGAAGAGGAAAGGGTGATGCAGCAAAGTAGTGTAAGTATTTCCCTCAGTTTTTTTAGAACCAAGGTATCAATCTAGTAGGAGGCTCCTCAAAAGTCCCACGCACCTACACAAAAAAACAAGAACCTCGCAACCAACACGATAAAGGGGTTGTCAATCCCTTCACGGTAACTTGCAAAAGTGAGATCTGATAGAGATAATAAGATAAGATAAATATTTTTGGTATTTTTATGATATAGATTGAAAAGTAAAGATGCAAATAAAAGTAGATGGGAAACTTATATGATAAAAGATAGAACCGGGGGCCATAGGTTTCACTAGTGGCTTCTCTCAAGATAGCATAAGTATTACGGTGGGTGAACAAATTACTGTCGAGCAATTGATAGAAAAGTGCATAGTTATGAGATTATCTAGGCATGATCATGTATATAGGCATCACGTCCGTGACAAGTAGATCAAAACGATTCTGCATCTACTACTATTACTCCACACATCGACTGAGTCCTGCCTACATCTAGAGTATTAAGTTCAAGAAGAACAGAGTAACGCATTAAGAAAGATGACATGATGTAGAGGGATAAACTCATGCAATATGATATAAACCCCATATTTTTATCCTCGATGGCAACAATATAGTACGTGCCTTGCTGCCCCTGCTGTCACTGGGAAAGGACACCGCAAGATTGAACCCAAAGCTAAGCACTTCTCCTATTGCAAGAAAGATAAATCTAGTAGGCCAAACCAAATTGATAATTCGAAGAGACTTGCAAAGATAACCAATCACACATAAAAGAATTCAGAGAAGATTCAATTATTTCTCATAGATAAACTTGATCATAAACCGACAATTCATCGGATCTCGACAAACACACCGCAAAAAGAGTTACATCGAATAGATCCCCAAGAAGATCGAGGAGAACTTTGTATTGAGATTCAAAGAGAGAGAAGAAGCCATCTAGCTAATAACTGTGGACCCGAAGGTCTGTGGTAAACTACTAACAACTCGTCGGAGAGGCCTTGGAGATGATGTAGAGGCCCTCCATGGTCGATTCCCCCTCTGGCTGAGCTCTGGCGAAGGCTCCAAGATGGGATCTTGCAGATACAGAAGGTGTGGTGGTGGAAATAGTTTTTCGTGATGCCCCTCAATGTTTTCAGGGTATGGGAATATATATAGGTGAAGGAAGTACGTCGGTGGAGCAACAAGGGGCCCACGAGGGTGGGGGCGTGCCGGACACCCTCGTGGCCGCCTCGTCTGCAGCTTGACGTCCACTCCAACTCTCCTGGATTGTGTTTGTTCCGAAAAGATCGTTCCCAAAGGTTTCATTCCGTTTGGACTCCGTTTGATATTCCTTATCTTTGAAACACTGAAATAGGCAAAAAAATAGCAATTCGGGCTGGGCCTTTGGTTAGTAGGTTAGTCCCAAAAATGATATAAAAGTGTAAAGTAAAGACCATAAATATCCAAAACAGGTAATATAATAGCATGGAACAATAAAAAATTATAGATACGTTGGAGTCGTATCAAATAGGTACTGAAGAATAGAAATGCACGACATATTGACTTGTATTCCCTCCATCCGGAAAAAAATGGATGGGTCTAGGCGTATTTCAGTTCTAGATACATCCTTTTTATCCATTTCGGCAACATGTAATCCGGACGGAGGGAGTATGGTGTAAGAGCTAGGGATACAACAGGACAACACAGCAAAAAAACACTAGTTGAATGTAAAACTCTGTGCTAGCGGAATATGTACAGAAAAACTAAGGCAACATACACGTGTATGATTGGGAAACTAAGATGGTATTGCAACAGAGCACTGGAACAACACTTCAATGTGAAAAAACATGGTATGGTAGACAGATGAAGTACATACTGATGAATAGCAATGCATAAGATATTCAGAAGCATGATGTCCAAATTAAGCAGATGACATTGCGATAGAGTAGAATGATAGTACTTGAATTTGAAAAATGTTATCATGAATGGAATAGGTACTGAAAAACAGGAAGGCATGACATATTTACATGCATGATCAGCATGCTAAGCACATGGCATTGCAACAGAGTAGATACACTCCAGGACATTATATGCATGTTGTACCCATAGCACGGGCCAAGTTAGAGCAAGGACCTTGTGGGGTTAAGAGGATTCATCATCTTTCTGCAGGTCTTCTAAAGAACTGCCTTTACATGTTCCATCATATTGGGTATCATTGACATCAAGTTTATTGGCCTTTACATTGCTCCGTGAGGTTCTTGTGGATATATCAATGTGTGCAATTATATCTGACATGCATGGAAGACAACTAGTGGTTAGATTTATGTAATGAGTGCCTATAGGAGACGACATAAATAGTAGGACTGGGGTTAACTAGAAGCAACATGTCTCAAAAACTAAAGGGAGAACACAAACGAAAGCTACAAAATATGTATCGTTTGTACTTGAGATTAACTAGATGGCACACAAAAGTATTAAAGAACAACATAGGTAATACTAGAAGTGGTATAATACTATAATCACCAGCCTGTGGGATAGCATTGGCTGATGGATGATAACTATGGAACAGCGTTACCTAAAGAACAAGTATCTTAGCTGAACTATGGAACAACGTTAACTCCTGAACAAGACCCGTAAGAGATCAACATGAATATACAGTGAAATGTGATAATATATTTTCCATACTTAGATGAATAACAAAGCCATAAATGTTGCACACAAGTAATATGAGGGTACAACCTATCTGGCCGCCATCCATAGGAGTGAGCATCATGTGCTGACTTGCCGATGGCCCTGCAGTTGTTGTGGCTGTCCATGTCGGGCACGTGCATTCGATGTAGGAAACTATTGAGTGGGGACTATAGCTCCCTTCTGGTGTATGCTTCCCTTGTTGGAGCAACTGCGGTGAGTCGGAACACGGTGTGGCTGAAGATGCAGATAATGCATAATGTTAAGAACGACACATCTCTTTGATCTAAAGAAATACCCTAAGAGATCAACAACAAGGTATGAGAGTGGTCACATGTCTGTTGACTCAAGACTAAATTGGGGTCACATGATTTTATTTTATTTTGGTACTGTCCTATCTACGTCGGATGGCTTGATGGCCGTCTTGTGCCTCCTGGCTGACACTATTCGGAATCTTCCCCGAAGAGCCAGCGACCAATGGCAGAGCAGCCTGCCTCCACCGTCCATGGCCCCGACCAAAACCCCGCTCCCCGCCCCACCGCACTGTCGTGGTTGCGCCGCCCCCGAGCCAATCCACAAAGACTGGCCTCATCCAGATCCGGCAGCGGCGGCACCTTCAACCCACGCAACTCTAAAATGGCCATCTAAGCGCTGCTTCTGCGGCGAACTTGCGGCCCCGCACCCTTACGTTAGACACCATCCAACCGACAGCCTAGGAGCTCCGCCGCCTCGAGGGGTGCTGCTTCCCATTGGGAATCGATTGGCCCAGAATAAAAATTCAGACAACTGATGCCTAAATAAAGTGATTTGAGATGAAGGTGCGACCTATCTGGCTACATGGTGATGTAGGCAGCTCCAGCTGCCGAGTCGGTGAGGCCGGCGCGGTTGCGATGGCGACCGGTGGCAGGGAAGCCGTGGTGTCACGACGGTCGATGGCTACGGGGAAGTAACGACGGGACTCTGGACGGATCCGAAGTTGGAGCCGCTCCGGCGCCGTGAATAGCGGCTGGGTCAATCGGCTCCAGTACGGTTCACGCGGCCGTCGTCGACTCAACTCCAGCAGCACAGAGTAAGAGGCGCACGGCCCAGTGCAAGACGACAAATGGACAGCGTCTCCGGCATTAGGGAGGAGGGTGGCTGTGAAATTGGTGCGGTGGGGGCGCCATGAAGGAGGGGCTGAGGTTTCACGGCTCTGGAGAAGGGAGCTTCCGGGGAGAAGGTGGTTTGGCGCCCACGAGGTATGAATGGGGGGGATTGGGAGGGGAGTGGAACCATGTCTTACGGACGCATTTGTCTAAAATGTGTGTGGGGGGCGGGGGGAGTTACAGTTCTACCCCTGCCTTTAGGCTTCTCGGCTTGGGTGTGTGTACTGAGGGTCGGGGATAGTAGAGTAACTTTGCTTCTCCCCAAATAGTGGGCGGGAGTGATTTTGGGCGAGGAGGGCGTGTTTTGAAATATAGTGGGCGCGAGCGATTTCGGGTGAGGAGAGCGTGTTTTGAAATAGTGGGCGCGAGCTATTTCAGGCGAGGAGAGCGTGTTTTGCCGACCATGGTTTATGAATTATTCGGCACATGTGATTTCAGCTGAGGAGAAGGCGCGCTTGGATGAAGTTACAAACCTACCCTCGATCTACAATGGGCCAATTGATGCGTGTCCCACATAGGCCGGTAATTTCGCGTCTCCCATTTATTTGCTCGTGCGAATTTCGCCGAGCAGAGGATGGTTAACGGTTCGTTCAAATTTTGGGAGAGCGAGCATCCACGTCTACCTTACCAAGTCGATTCGAATCAAATTTTGAAATATTAGCTTGCCACTTCTTTTTTAGATGGAGAGATGATGCTCGGGAGTAATGTGTTTTTACATGCTCGTTGCTAGCGATTTACTATATGACAAATAGTTGACCCACTCAAAAACGGGAATCAAACCCAAAATGAAATATCTCGATTCAATGAAATAGCTCGTTCACCAGGTCAAAATAGTGAACTAAATCCAAAATTGAACACCTCAATCGAGTAGCATGTTGTACAGTATCATAGTACTCCATGAACATGTTGAAAGTCAAATTAATGAACTTGTTTGATATATGCATATATCCGTTCATGTGTGGATTGCAGATAACATGTTCTCCAATTTAAATATTTGAATGCAAGTTTATATCGAAACATGGTTTATATCAGTCTTTGATGCATAAAACGCGACCTCCCCCTCTCCCGAACTCCTGCTCTCTCTCTCTCTCTCTCTCTCCCCTTCCGACAATCTTCAATTCTGTCGCACGCA
>NC_041391.1:310835176-310863567 GCF_002162155.2 Triticum dicoccoides
CAAAACCGGCCGATCTCAGGTAGGGGGTCCCGATCTGTGCATCCAATGCTAATGCTAACAGGAGGCAGGGGACACGATGTTTTACCCAGTTCGGGCCCTCACTATGGAGGTAATACCCTACGTCCTGCTTGATTAATCTTGATGATATGAGTATTACAAGAGTTGATCTACCACGAGATCGTAGAGGCTAAACCCTAGAAGATAGCCTATGATTATGATTGTTGTTGTCCTACGGACTAAACCCTTAGGTTTATATAGACACCGAAGGGGGCTAGGGTTACACAGAGTCGGTTACAGAGGAGATCTAAATATCCGCATCGCCAAGCTTGTATTCCATGCAAAGGAGAGTCCCATCCGGACACGGGACGAAGTCTTGAGTCTTGTATCTTCATAGTCCAACAGTCCGGCCAAAGTATATAGTCCGGCTGTCCGGATACCCCCTAATCCAGGACTCCCTCAGTAGCCCCTGAACCAGGCTTCAATGACGATGAGTCTGGCGCGCAGATTGTCTTCGGCATTGCAAGGCGAGTTCCATCTCCGCATAGTCCAAAGTAAATCTCGAACACTTAAACCGTGTCTGGCTCTGCAAGACGATTTTCACATATCACCGTAGAGAGAACAATATTCCACAAGTATAATCTGCTGACAACTTGAGATAACGTGACATCACACCACAGCCGAGTCATCATTCAAACTGTTTTCCCAACCAGCTACTGCGCATATAGCGAGGCGGTTTCCTGGGCACGTCCTGTTGAAGCAGAGATCGTGTCCCCCTTATCGCGGGACTTTCATCAATACGGGTGTGGGTAGCCCAACCGTACCGCCAATCGCGGCGAGTGGGGAACGAGCAGGTTCCACCAGGCAGGTAGGGAGGCCCAAAAGTTTTTGCGGCCTCTATAAAGAGATAAGGCCTCTTCTTCTTTACCCACGCCTTTTCCTTTCGCTCGTCCATTCCCCTTCGCTCGATCCCTAGCGCCCAAGCGCTCGTCTTCTCCACCAAAAAGAGGTTCTCCGAAGATGTCCGGATCCGGAGCAGGAGGCAAATGGATGGCGTGTACCACCTAGGAGAAGGATATTAAAAAGCTTCGAGAGGCCGGGTACCTGGCCAAGAAAATCGGCCACCGTCTTCCGACGGCGGGACAGATTGTCCCTAATCCGGAGCCTCACGAGAGGGTCATGTTTCTTCCTCATTTTGTCCGCGGGCTCGGGTTTCCCCTTCACCCATTTGTTGGCGGCATCATGTATTATTACGGGATAGATTTTCATGATCTGTCCCCTAATTCTTTCCTGAACATCTCGACGTTTATCGTCGTGTGTGAGGCCTTTCTTCGTATTTAGCCCCACTTCGGCTTATGGCTAAAGATCTTCAATGTGAAGCCCAAGGTGGTGAACGGCGAGCACGCCAAGTACGGCGGCGCCATGGTGAGCGAGATGCCCAAGGTCACATGGCCGACAGGCACCTTCAATGATTCCGTCAAGGAGTGGCAGCAGCAGTGGTTCTACATCACTGAGCCGCGCGGTAAAAAGTGGGCCGCTGCTCCCGAATTCAGATCTGGAGCCCCCCTGCGGCTCACGTCCTGGCCCAAGAAGGGCCTAAACTGGTCCTCATCCGATGAGCCGTCGGTGATCCAAACACGCATCAAGGGCGTGGTAGACAAGGATGTCAAACTCATCAATGTAGTCCAGGTGATGTTAGTTCGCCTGGTTCTCCCTTGCCAGCACCGGGCCTGTAATTTGTGGGAATACGACCCGGCCGAGCACCAGACCTGCGGGAGCTCTACGGCTCCTCACACAAGGATATCTGGAAGGTTCTCTTCAAGTCCGACAAACCGTTGCCGGGCTCCACTGAGGACCGCAGGTATAAACTGTTCCTCTCCGAGTCCGGTAAGTAATCGCTATGTTCTATCTATCCATGTTTAGCTGGCATATCCTGAGGGAGACGCTTTATCATGCTTTCCGCAGTTATCCCAAGAATGGACGAAGAAGGTGGGGCGGATACATTGTCCGGCCCCGCTGCCGGAGGAACCGGCAGGACCTCTTCTGACGAAGATGCTGGTCCCAGTGCCTTACAAGGCGCCGAAGAAAGAGGCCTTCAAGGAGGCCAAGGAGACCCGGAGCAGCCTCCGTCGCAGCGGTGCTTCAGACACAAAATCCGAAGACTCCAACGCCCATCCTTCCTCCGAAGATGAAGAGGAGGAGGAAGAAGATGAATCCTCCATGGGGGAAGGGAAGAAAAAGACGGCCTCCTCATCCTTGGAGGCTGAATCGCCGAAGAGGAAAAAAAATCCCCTTCCAGAGGCGTCCACCACGGCTACCAATAGCAGTCCGGAGTGGGATCCCAGGGCCCAGCCCCTGGTAAAATCGTGAGTACACGAAATCCGAACACGCTTAAGCGCCCAGGATTACTAAGGTGCAATATTTTAACTTGTGCCATACTTTGTGCAGCCCGGCGAGGTCTCGCGCCGAACAGTCCTCATCGAAGGATTCGCTGAGCTCAGATGCCCTGGAGAGCGAGACGCCTACGGAGGCCCCTTCCCCGAAGCCTGGGCGTGACACCGAGGTGTCGTCTCAGCAGGACCCAGACCAGGGAGGGCACACCTCTGGGGCCGGATACACGGGAGCAATGGTTCCCATGAACGTCGACGGCGGGGGCGATTTTACATTCGGCCCGCAGCCGGACACGATCCTGGACCTTTGAAGCTCCAGGATCAGGCTGGCGGCCCCCCTTGACGGAAGGAGGCATGCCTGCTCCACTGGCGACCTCTGTCCAAGCAGAGCTGCAGGGCGGCCTATCGACAACGCTAAAGAATGCGTCCATCATCGATGAACATCGCGCCCTTATGGGTGCGGTGATTGAAAAGATTCAGTCCGCTGAGAGCGGACCGAATGAATCCCGCATTAGCCTTATAAAAGGCTTTGAGGTATGTTTTTACAAACCTTTGAAGATTGTCATAGTATGAACGGTAGCCCCTGATGCACTATCCGGTGAAAGAGAGAGAACCAGACAGGGGATCAAATTTCCGCTTCGCAGGAGACTCAGTTAATGACATGTATCTCTTTGTTTGAAAACAGGCGTCTGTAGCGACGACCGCCTCTCATACTGTGGAAGTGCCCGGACTAAAGCAGAGTCTGGAGCGGGTCGAAGAAGAACTTGGCCGAGTGAAGAAGCAGTTGGAGGACAAGCAAGGTATGTCGAAACCTTTGGTAATTTAAGCACAAATGAGTAGTTGTGCCTGATGAAATCATTTATATTGTGTGCTCTAGGAGCAAATGCCGAAATTGAGGCACTGAAGAAGGCTGTGGCCGAAGCCGACAAGAAGGCCGCTGCGGACTAGGCTCTTCGCGAGAAGCACGAGGCCAGGGTCATTGAAGCTGAATGAGAGCTCCAGGAGGCCATGAAAAAAGCGAGACCTTGGAGCAGAGTCTACCAGGGAAAGAATTCGAACTTGCCCAAGCTCTCCAAGCCACAAATGATGTTCGGGGGGAAGCCCGAGGTGCTCTGAAGGACATTCATGAGGCGAGGAGGATTGCGGCTGGTAAGGCTTTTTTACTGAAAGCGATTTTTATATAGTAACAGGAGAAATTCGAAGTGACAAATTGAATTCTTGTTTCTCCAGGGGCGTTTGCCGACCTGCCATGCAGCATATCTGATGTTGCTCAATTCTACCGGGCTAAGGAGAAGAAGTCTGTGGGAAAGCATTTCTGGTCGAAGTATTTGGCGCCGAATTATCCGGTGCCCTTTGTCGATCAGCTGAAGCAGCTGATCGAATTGCACCAGGCGGCCGAACTAGCCATGAAGGACTTAGTTGTCCGGCTGTGGCCCGCTGAGCCAATTCCAAGCAGTTACTTCGGACTCGTGAAGCGGATTGTTGGTGCTTGCCCTCGGCTCAAAGTCATTAAGCGGTCGGTCTGTATAGAAGGTGCACGCATGGCACTTGCCCGTGCGAAGGTGCACTGGGGAAGCTTGATGCTAAAAAGCTAATGACTGAGGGACCACCAGAGGGTAAGGAGCACCACAAGCCCGAATTATATTATGATGGTGTCCTGAAAGGAGCCCGCCTTGTGGCAGAAAAATGTACCAAAGACATTATATTTCCCCTGAAGGCAGTCATGCTGTCCTTTGTAATGCGGGACACTGGCACTGTTATTATTTATTGCTTGTTATATGAAAGTTTTTTCTTCCTGTGCGGCCATTTGATATATATGAATCCTGAGAGTTGGCTAGTCGTCGGCTTCTGCCCCCACGTAGAAAGTATGGGGGTGTTCGGGACATACCTGAACACTCTTTATCCCATTTTTGGGTCCTTGAAGGAGGTGTTCATCACAGCGAACCAGGCAATCAGACTATAGGGCTTTATCACTCTCACTTAGCCATAGGAATTCGAGTATGGTAGGCGCAGACCATGGTGTTCAGAAGACCGTACGAGGGTCTCTAACAGCGCCTGATCGGAAGACTGATCCGTCGCACTCTGCATTTGTTATGGCATTATGCGGAATAAATCCTTAAAGATTTTACAACCTCTCGAACAGCTGACCAACTCTCGCCGTATCATGACAGTCAGTTTTTGGCTTTCTCTACTGAGGTGCTCGTCTGGAAGAACCGGGACACAATCGCAGTAGTTCTCCCAGTGCTACCTTAGCCGATGGAGCGGAACGTAAGGTACCAAAACATGGGAGCCGGGCAAACCCAACTAATGACCCAAGACATCATTCGGAGCTGATGCATATAGTGCTATAAGTTCGGGGTGCCGAGCGACCAAGAGGGTGGCCGGACTTTGTTGCCATATTATGAGGACAATGAAGCCCCTGGCATAGTGGGGCATGACACAATGTGCGAGTGCCGTTATGATGAAAAAGGCGTCAATGAGGAATGACGACCCGTAAGTGTCATATAGTTCTACGTGTTGTAGTGGAGTGACACGTCTATGCGTATAAGTATGGTTTATGCTATGAAAGGAGGTATACTGGCGGATCCTGTTGCGACCGGACGAGAGGAAGTTGTGTGCGGATCCAAATTGTATCTAGACTGTCTTCTTGGGAAATACTTGTGTATTCCCTCTTTGTGCGTCCGGGCTGATTCCATGTCGCCAGTCTTGTTCTACGCAAAAGTGAGTCTGTAAAGAAAAATGCTTAGAGGCATTTGCGTGTCATAGGGTGGTTGAACCGCGGGTGCTTGATCGGAGCTGGTCGAGCCGGGCTATCATGCCGTAAAGTATCTAGGACTCCTTTGTTGGTGTCCGAGGGGTTGGCTCTCGAATCGAGGTTCGATAGAAAGGCACAACTCGCTACCTGAGCGACGGTATACTTTCCAGTGTCGGGGTGGAGTTCGGCCTTGCCCATAATTGTGACTATGTCACGTGGGTTTGGCATGGTGTGGTACCGCGTTGAGTCGAGCCAACGCGGTTCGTCCCGGTAGTATATAATAGTTACTGTGTAAGGGGACAATGCCGAAGACTTACTCTTCGGTATGGTGTTTGTTTGGTGATCCAAAGACAACCTCCAGGGTGGTGGGCCTGTAAAACTTGGCCTTTACACCTGGAACGACATCTTTGAGAAGATGTTTTTAGTGGGTTTGATCCTCGAGCGATTAATACCTATCTGGTGAACTGTGTCTTGGCGCGGCAAGTTTGGGCTGCTGTTTATGCCAATACGGGCTCGTGTGAGGTGGAATCCGTCGATGATTGGGTCAAGGGCCAATGCGGCTGAACCGCCGTGACGGATGCTGGTAGGGTGGTCCCTATGATCAAAAGTGATCGGACAGGCTGACTATGGGTTGAACTTTGGGGCGACTGGCTCAATCGCATAGACGTCCCTTAGTGCCCGCTTTCGTTCCCGTTTGGGAATGTGGGTGGCATAGATCATGTTTACCGATTTCACCCGGGGAGGAAATTTCTTCTGTCCCCCAGTGTTCGGACGCCGGGTATCCTCGTCATCGTCACTGTGTAGCCCCTTGTCCTTGTTTTCGGCATTTATCTTGCCGGCCTATTTGAACACCCAGCAATCTCTGTTAGTGTGGTTGGCTGGCTTATCAGGGGCGCCATAAATTTGGCACGAGCGATCGAGTATGCGGTCCAGACTGGATGATCCCGGATTGTTTCTTTTGAACGGCTTTTTCCGCTGACCGGATTTTGAGCCACTGAATCCGGTGTTAATTGTCGTGTCTTCGGTGTTGTTGCCATTGTTCCGATGCTTATGTCTGTTGCACCGTGGCTTGCCGTTATTGTCATGGACATCTGAAGTGCCGGAGTTTATTGGCGTGGTGCTACTGCGAGCCAACCAGCTGTCCTCGCCCGCGCAAAAGCGGGTCATGAGTGTCGTGTGGGCCACCATGGACTTCGGTTTTTCCTGGTCGAGGTGTCGGGCGAGCCCCTCGTCGCGGATATTATGCTTAAAGGCCGCCAAGGCTTTGGCGTCCGGACAGTCGACAATTTGGTTCTTTTTAGTTAGGAACCGAGTCCAGAATTTCTTGGCTGACTCTCCGGGTTGTTGGGTAATGTGACTCAAGTCATCAGCATCCGGTGGTCGCACGTAAGTGCCTTGGAAGTTGTCGAGGAACGTGTCCTCCAGGTTTTCCCAACTGCTGATGGAATTTGCCGGCAGGCTATTTAGCCAGTGTCGGGCTGGTCCTTTGAGTTTAAGAAGATACTTGATGGCATGTAGATCGTCACCGCAGGCCATGTGAATGTGGAGAAGGAAATCTTTGATCCATACCGCAGGGTTTGTTGTGCCGTCGTATGATTCGATATTTACGGGTTTAAGCCCTTCTGGGAATTCGTGATCCATTACTTCATCAGTGAAGCATAGGGGGTGTGCGGCGCCTCTATGCGGGGTTATCTTACTACGCAGTTCGGATAAGTCTGGTCGGCTATGTTCGGCCCGGCCGGACTTGTTGATAGTGTATCCGGCATGACAATCATGGTCATGTGTTGGGGCGCGCCCCCGCGATCCGTAGATCGATCTTGGCTGACCTGCTTTGTTTTCCAGCATGTCTCTTAGGTCCTGCCTATTGCCCCGGGCCGTAGTGTATTGGCGTGGGGGTGGGGGCTGGTATTCGGGCTGATATGTGGTTTTATCCCGGCCATGAGGTGGCCGGTCAGCCTCGTCCTGTGCTGGTAGTATGGGCTCCTCCTCGAGTTGAGGTAGCAACTTGTGCTTTGGGTAGCCTTTGGTGTGGCGCTCGAGTCCATATTCCTCGGCTGCCAGGACCTCAGTCCATCTGTCTATGAGCAGATCTTGATCAGCTTGGAGCTGCTGCTGCTTATTTTTCAGGCTTCTCGCGGTGGCCATAAGCCGGCGCTTTAAGCAATCCTGCTCTACGGGATCCTCAGGCACGCCGAATTCATCGTCGCCGAGGCTCACCTCGTCTTTGGAGGGGGGCATGTAGTTGTCCTCCTCCAAGTATCCGTCCGTCGCCTATTCCTCTGGGCTATCGTGCCCGTCTTCCTGTTCGGCCTGCTCGAAGGCAGGCTGATCGGGATTGTATTCATCTTCGACACCATCCGGATTGTTTTCGTTTCCTATGCCGGTATTGCTGTGGCGGGGCTTGGAGCGGCGCCGATGACGCCCATGCTTTGATTTTGTTCCGTAAGGGGTTATCCTCTGTTGCCTCATCGCCATTGGTTTCTCTGGGAGTGTCCACCATATGTATATATCATACGAGGAGGTGGCTATCTAGCGCCCCGTGGGCGGTGGTTCCTGTTCTTCTCCTGCATCGTCGTCCACACCGTCGATGTCCTCGGAGTCGAAGTCGAGCACGTCGGTCAAATCGTCGACAGTGGCAATGAAGTGGGTGGTGGGTGGGCAACAAATTTCCTCGTCGCCTGCTTCCCACTCGAGCCGGGCATAGTTTGGCCAAGAGTCTCCTGACAAAGAGAGAGGCCTTAATGAATCCAGCATGTCGCCGAAGGGCGAGTGCTGAAAGATATCTGCAGCGGTGAACTCCATTACCGAGCCCAACCGGATTCGGTGGGCTCGGGTGCGCGCGGTTTGGAACCTACAGCCGGACACAAGTCCGGGGGTCCGGTGACACAGACTTCCTCGGGGGTGGAGTCTGTGTTTGGCTCTACCGCCGATGAGTATGCGGCCTCCGGGGCGGGGTCTATCCACCTGTCCTCGAACGACGCGATCTGCCCCGGATTTAGATCCGGAGCTATTACAGGTGCGATATCCCGAATATTGTCTGACAACAGGTCTAAGCCGTGCTCGTCGTGACCGTTCAGCGCTCCTGGCATAGGCCCGAATCCGTCGAAGATCAAGTCTCCGCGGATATCGGCCGTATAGTTCAAGTTTCCAAACTTGACCTGATGGCCAGGGGCATAGCTGTCGATCTGCTCTAGATGGCCAAGCGAATTGGCCCGCAGTGCGAAGCCTCGAACACGAAGATCTGTCCGGGGAGAAAAGTCTCACCCTGGACCGCGTTGTTGTTGATGATTGAAGGAGCCATCGAGCCTTGCAGCGACGACACAGAGGAACTCTCAATGAAAGCACCAATGTCGGTGTCAAAACCGGCGGATCTCGGGTAGGGGGTCCCGATCTGTGCGTCTAAGGCTAATGGTAACAGGAGGCAGGGGACATGATGTTTTACCCAGGTTCGGGCCCTCTCTATGGAGGTAATACACTACGTCCTGCTTGATTGATCTTGATGATATGAGTATTACAATTGATCTACCACGAGATCGTAGAGGCTAAACCCTAGAAGCTAGCCTATGATTATGATTGTTGTTGTCCTACGGACTAAACCCTCCGGTTTATATAGACACCAGAGGGGGCTAGGGTTACACAGAGTCGGTTACAGAGAAGGAGATCTAAATATCCGCATCGCCAAGCTTGTCTTCCATGCAAAGGAGAGTCCCATCCAGACACGGGATGAAGTCTTGAGTCTTGTATCCTCATAGTCCAACAGTCCGGCCAAAGTATATAGTCCGGCTATCCGGATACCCCCTAATCCAGGACTCCCTCAAGGGGGGTCTTTCTAGTTCGCATGCATATATACTCCAGGTATAGGTCTCTCTCGCACACTATGTATGATTCTCTAGTCCAAGCTAGATATCTTGGGTGCACTCATCGTACGCACACAAATTCCTTGGCTCGTTGCCTGTAACTCTCTCACGCACCACTCTGTTGTCTCGGAGCTCTTCCCTGTCTCTCTCTCTCGAACTCTCCATCTACATGGGTCACATATACACATGCATATCTCACTCACACTCGATAGGCCCATCTAAAACTCTATCTCTCTCCCTCGTTCTCTCTCCATCTCACATGCACACACACACACAATCTCATGCCTAGCTAGCCAAGTATGATGGTCTCTCACTCAATTGTAGGCACACGCAGTCCCCCCCTATATGTATATGACTAGCTAATCTTAGTCTCCATCACAAACATGTGCATGGTCTATCTCGATTTCTCTCGGGGCATCTTTCTATTGCGCACTCACCTCCCTCGATCTCCCACCCATATAGTCCCCTCATGATCTCGAGGGGATCTCTCTATCACAAACATACCCTCTCTCCCTCCCCATGCGTCCATGTTCTCCATGTGTCCCTCTCGACCTTTGTTCCTTGTTGGCCAGACCTCTATTGGACATGTGCTATAGGGGTGTCTTTCTCCGTTGCAAGCAATCACTCACTAGCTATCTTCGTGTATCTCCTTGCCTCGCTTTTCTATGTCGGAGATGCATGCGTGATATGTTTGCATAAGAAACAAAAAAACACACACTCTCTAATTTATCGTTTGTTGTCACTTTCTCTTTCACACACATACTCTTTTTGCACACTTACCCATTCTCCTTCGCACGCACTTGATCTCTCTCTACTTAGGCACTCTCTTCGGTCCATGGCATATAGATTTATTGAAAAGTCAAACATCACAAAGTTTGACCATGTACGTGGAGAAAAACAATTACATCTAGAACGGCAAACATATACCATTAGATTCACCATGAGATGTAGTTTCATATGATGTATCTTTGGTATTGTAGATATAAATAACATTTGCGTAAACCTGATCAAAGTTTGACTTCTAAAAAATTTACATGCACTGATTATCGAGCAGATGGAATATCTCTTTCCCCCTCTCAGCTATCTGACGTACCACTCAGCCTTATCGGGGCTCCTCCATCTCTCTCAAACTTTATATCTCCTTGGTTCACACATACACATGTCTCGCTCGCGCGATACATATAGACCCATCCAACACTCTCCGCCCTTGTTCTCTCTCTCCATGTGACACGCACCCCCTAAGTACCATAATCCCTCACTCCATCATAGGCGCAAGCACTCCCCCCTAAGTATTATTATCTCCCACTAGCCATCAGGAACACACGTATTGTCTCCTTCCATCCATATATCTATCTCGATATCTCTTGGGGTATCTTCTATCGCGCACACACCTTGTCACTCGATCTCCCACCCATGTAGTCCCATCGCGATCTCCAGGGGATCTCTCTATGACAAACATACACTCTCTCCTCCCCATGTCTGCATTTTCTCCGTATGTCTCTCTCGACCTCTGTCCCTTGTTTGTCAGACCCCTCTTGTCCACATGCTAGGGGTCTTTCTCTCTCAGTTGCAAACAACCACACAATATCTCCTCACCTTGCTTCCGTTGTCGAAGATGCATGTGTGATATGTTTGCATAAGACACACACGCTTTTTCTCTACTTTTATCGTGTGTTGTCCATGTCTCTTTCACACACACACACACACACACACTTTTTTCACTCACTCTTTCTATTTCACACACACACACACACACTCTCTCTCTCTCTCTCTAGTTAGGGACTCTCTCACGTCCATAAGCATATGGATGTTTTGAAAAGTCAAACCTTAGAAAAGTTTGACCAGGTATATGTGGAGAAAAACATTTACATCTGGAATGATCATTAGATTCATCACAACATGTACTTACTTCATACTATCATTTATCTTTGGTATTGTAGATATAAGTAATTTCTTTATAAACTTGGTCAAAGTTTCAAAAGTTTGACTTTAAAAAAATGTTGGAACTACATTATCGAACGGAGGGAGTATCTCTTTCTCTCTCTCTTCTATCTCTCACGGGCCTCCCCTCTCACTCGAACTCTCTATACCGACGGATTATACACTCACTGTGTTAGCGTATAGCTCCGTATATTGTTTAGTTGACCGGTCAACTAGTCCACATGCTCCCTTGTCAGCTCGTGTTCTGTATTTTTGTGTGCTGGCCCATGTGGCAGTGGGTGAAAATAAGTAAACTAGAGGCCAATCTGACACGCGGTGAAGTAAACAAAGTTGAAACCACTTGGGGTAGCACCCTGTGATACATCTCCAACGTATCAATAATTTTTGATTGTTCCATGCTATTAAATTATCTGTTTTGGATGTTTAATGGGCTTTACTATGCACTTTTATATTATTTTTGGGACTATCCTATTAATTGGAGGCCCAGTCCAAATTGTTTTTTTTCCTATTTCAGTGTTTTGCAGAAAAGGAATATCAAACGGAGTCCAAACGGAATGAAACCTTCGGGAGAGTCGTTTTTTGAACAAACTCAATCTAGGAGACTTGGAGTGGACCTCA
The DNA here is from genome assembly GCF_002162155.2 of Triticum dicoccoides. Taxonomy (NCBI): domain Eukaryota; kingdom Viridiplantae; phylum Streptophyta; class Magnoliopsida; order Poales; family Poaceae; genus Triticum; species Triticum dicoccoides. The sequence goes on from NC_041391.1 coordinate 310,846,735, forward strand.
AGGAAGCAACGAGGCGACCACGAGGCAGGGAGGCGCGCCCAGGGGGGTAGGCGCGCCCCCACCCTCGTGGGCCCCTCATGGCTCCCCTGACCAACTTCTTTCACCTATATATACTCATATACCCTAAAAACATCCAGGAGCACCATAGATCGAGAGTTCCGCCGCCGCAAGCCTCTGTAGCCACCAAAAACCAATCGGGACCCTGTTCCGGCACCCTGCCAGAGGGGGGATCCATCACCGGTGGCCATCTTCGTCATCCCGGTGCTCTCCATGACGAGGAGGTAGTAGTTCACCCTCGGGGCTGAGGGTATGTACCAGTAGCTATGTGTTTGATCTCTCTCTCTCTCTCGTGTTCTTGAGGTGGTACAATCTCGATGAATCACGAGCTTTGCTATTACAGTGGATCTTATGATGTTTCGCGAGCTTTGCTCCGTTAGTATAGAGAAGTTAGAATACAGTAGATATTACAACAATATGAATTTATAATGAGTTCACAACAGTACCTAAGTGGTGGTTTATTTTCTTATACTAACGGAGCTTACGAGTTTTTTGTTGAGTTTTGTGTTGTGTAGTTTTCAAGTTTTGGGTAAAGATTCGATGAAATATCGAATAAGGAGTGGCAAGAGCCTAAGCTTGGGTATGCCCAAGGCACCCCAAGGTAATATTCAAGGACAACTAAGAGCCTAAGCTTGGGGATGCCCCGGAAGGCATCCCCTCTTTCGTCTTCATTCATCGATAACTTTACTTGGAGCTATATTTTTATTCTCCACATGATATGTGTTTTGCTTGGAGCGTCATTTTGTTTTGCTTGCAGTTTGAATAATATCCCAAGATCCGAAATTCTTAAATGTTAGGGAGTCTTCACATAGTTACATAATTATTCGACTACTCATTGATCTTCACTTATATCTTTTGGTGTAGTTTGTCGTTTGCTCTAGTGCTTACTTATATCTTTTAGAGCACGACGATGGTTTTATTTTGAAGAAATAGATGAACTCTCATGCTTCACTTATATTATTTTGAGAGTCTTTTAGAACAGCATGGTAATTTGCTTTGGTTATAAAATTAGTCCTTAAAGTGATGAACATCCAAGAGGGATATAATAAAAACTTTCATATAAAGTGCATTGAATACTATGAGAAGTTTGATTCTTAATGATTGTTTTGAGATATGAGGATGGTGATATTAGAGTCATGCTAGTTGGTAATTGTGAATTTGAGAGATACTTGTGTTAAAGTTTGTGATTCCCGTAGCATGCACGTATGGTGAACCGTTATGTGATGAAGTTGGAGCATGATTTATTTATTGATTGTCTTCCTTATGAGTGGAGGTCGGGATCGCGCGATGGTTAACTCCTACCAACCCTTCCCCTAGGAGCATGCGTGTAGTACTTTGTTTTGATGACTTGTAGATTTTTGCAATAAGTATGCGAGTTCTTTATGACTAATGTTGAGTCCATAGATTATACGCACTCTCACCCTTCCACCATTGCTAGCCTCTCTTGTAACACGCAACTTTCGCCGGTACCATACACCCACCATATACCGTCCTCAAAACAGCCACCATACCTACCTATTATGGCATTTCCATAGCCATTCCAAGATATATTGCCATGCAACTTTCCACCTTTCCGTTTATTGTGACACGCTCCATCATTGTCATATTGCTTTGCATGATCATGTAGTTGACATCGTATCTATGGCAAAGCCACCTTTCATAATTCTTTCATACATGTCACTCTTGATTCATTGCACATCCCGGTACACTGACGGAGGCATTCATATAGAGTCATATTTTGTTCTAAGTATCGAGTTGTAATTCTTGACTTGTATGTAAATAAAAGTGTGATGATGATCATTATTAGAGCATTGTCCCAGTGAGGAAAGGATGACGGAGACTATGATTCCCCCACAAGTTGGGATGAGACTCCGGACGAAAAATAAAAAAAGGAAAAGGAAAAAAGAGGCCATAAATAAAAGGAGAAAAGGCCCAAATAAAAAAATAAAAAAAATAAAAAAATGAGAGAAAAAGAGAGAAGGGGCAATGCTACTATCCTTTTACCACACTTGTGCTTCAAAGTAGAACCATGATCTTCATGATAGAGAGTCTCCTATGTTGTCACTTTCATATACTAGTGGGAATTTTTCATTATAGAACTTGGCTTGTATATTCCAACAATGGGCTTCCTCAAATGCCCTAGGTCTTCGTGAGCAAGCAAGTTGGATGCATACCCACTTAATTTCTTTTGATGAGCTTTCATACACTTATAGCTCTAGTGCATCCATTGCATGGCAATCCCTACTCACTCACATTGATATCTATTAATGGGCATCTCCATAGCCCCTTGATATACCTAGTTGATGTGAGACTTCTTCTCTCTTTTTTGTCTTCTCCACAACCACCATCCTATTCCACCTATAGCGCTATGTCCATGGCTCACGCTCATGTATTGCGTGAAGATTGAAAAAGTTTGAGAATACTAAAGTATGAAACAATTGCTTGGCTAAAACCGGGGTTGTGCATGATTTAAATATTTTGTGTGATGAAGATATAGCATAGCCAGACTATATGATTTTGTAGGGATAACTTTCTTTGGCCATGTTATTTTGAGAAGACATGATTACTTTGTTAGTATGCTTGAAGTATTATTACTCTTATGTCATAAACTTTTGTCTTGAATCTTTCGGATATGAACATTCATGCCACAATAAAGAAGATTACATTGATAAATATGTTAGGTAGCATTCCACATCAAAAATTCTATTTTTATCATTTACCTACTCGAGGACGAGCAGGAATTAAGCTTGGGGATGCTTGATACGTCTCCAACATATCTATAATTTTTGTTTGTTCCATGCTATTATATTATCTGTTTTGGATGTTTAATGGGCTTTACTATGCACTTTTATATTATTTTTGGGACTAACCTATTAACCGGAGGCCCAGTCCAAATTGCTATTTTTTGCCTATTTAAGTGTTTCGCAGAAAAGGAATATCAAATGGAGTCCAAACGGAATGAAACCGTCGGGAGAGTCATTTTTGGAATAAACTCAATCCAGGAGACTTGGAGTGGACGTCAAGGAAGCAACGAGGTGGCCACGAGGTAGGGAGGCGCGCCCAGGGGGGTAGGCGCCCCCCCATCCTCGTGGGCCCCCCGTGGCTCCCGTGACCAACTTCTTTCGCCTATATATACTCATATACCCTGAAAACATCCAGGAGCACCATAGATCGGGAGTTCTGCGGCCGCAAGCCTCTGTAGCCACCAAAAACCAATCGGGACCCTGTTCCGGCACCCTGCCGGAGGGGGGATCCATCACCGGTGGCCATCTTCATCATCCCGGCGCTCTCCATGACGAAGAGGGAGTAGTTCACCCTCGGGGCTGAGGGTATGTACCAGTAGCTATGTGTTTGATCTCTCTCTCTCTCTCTCTCTCTCTGTCGTGCTCTTGAGGTGGTACGATCTTGATGTATCGCGAGCTTTGCTATTATAGTTGGATCTTATGATGTTTCTCCCCCTCTACTCTCTTGTAATGGATTGAGTTTTCCCTTTGAAGTTATCTTATCGAATTGAGTCTTTAAGGATTTGAGAACACTTGATGTATGTCTTGCATGTGCTTATCAGTGGTGACAATGGGATATTCACGTGATCTACTTGATGTACGTTTTGGTGATCAACTTGCGGGTTCTGTGACCTTTTGAACTTATGCATAGGGGTTGGCACACATTTTCGTCTTGACTCTCCGGTAGAAACTTTGGGGCACTCTTTGAAGTACTTTGTGTTGGTTTGAATAGATGAATCTGAGATTGTGTGATGCATATCGTATAATCATACCCACGGATACTTGAGGCAACATTGGAGTATCTAGGTGACATTAGGGTTTTGATTGATTTGTGTCTTAAGGTGTTATTCTAGTACGAACTCTATGATAGATCGAACGGAAAGAATAGCTTCGTGTTGTTTTACTACGGACTCTTGAATAGATCGATCAGAAAGGATAACTTTGAGGTGGTTTCGTACCCTACAATAATCTCTTCGTTTGTTATCCGCTATTAGTGACTTTGGAGTGACTCTTTGCTGCATGTTGAGGGATTGTTATATGATCTAATTATGTTATTGTTGTTGAGAGAACTTGCACTAGTGAAACTATGAACCCTAGGCCTTGTTTGCTACCATTGCAATACCATTTTCGCTCACTTTCATTACTTGTTACCTTGCTGTTTTTATATTTTCAGATTACAAAAACCTATATCTACGATCCATATTGCACTTGTATCACCATCTCTTCGCCGAACTAGTGCACCTATACAATTTACCATTGTATTGGGTGTGTTGGGGACACAAGATACTCTTTGTTATTTGGTTGCAGGGTTGTTTGAGAGAGACCATCTTCATCCTACACCTCCCATAGATTGATAAACCTTAGGTCATCCACTTGAGGGAAATTTGCTACTGTCCTACAAACCTCTGCACTTGGAGGCCCAACAACGTCTACAAGGAGAAGGTTGCGTAGTAGATATCACCCTGCACGCTAGTAAATTGAGGGCGCATTGAGGACACACTTCTTCCGCGTGAAGGATGCACTCGCACACAATTCAGCACTGCGCAGCGGCATGCACAGAAGGACGCACTCGCGCACACTCAGCACACAACACACACCAGCACATGTGTACACCGCGTCACCGCCGGTTGAGATGGATGGCAAGGCAGCCAACAAGCGGAGGCAGCTCGAGCCAAAACCGCATCCGGCGAGCCTGGACTTCATCAGCAGCCTCCCCGACGACATGCTGCTCGTCATTGTCTGCCTCCTCCCCACCAAATCTGCTGTGTGGACATGCCCTGCTCTCTCAGCGGTGGCGCCCCCTCTGGCACCGCATCCCCCTCAACCTCACCGTCGACAGCTGCCTCTGTGATGGGGATTGCAAATGCATGGCTGCAGTCACCAAGATCCTTTCATCGCACCCTGGGCCAGCCAGACGCCTTGACATCCGCATGTTCAGTACCAACTACAAGGTCCAACCCAAGTTCAATGAGTGGTTCTTATCCCCCGCCTAGATCAGCTCGAGGAGCTCACCTTTGAAGCTGGACGATGTCGCTCTCTACCGCCGTCCGCGCTCCGCCTCACGCCAATGCTGCGCCGCGCCAGCTTCAGCTCCTGCTATCTTCCCCAGATTAATGCCGTGCCCGCCCTTCTTCTCCCTCAACTCAAGCAGCTCGACCTCTTCGACGTTGTCATCTCGAAGAAGGCTATGGAGCACCTGCTCCGCAGCTATACTGCGCTCGAGTACCTTCGTCTTGAGCAGATCCACGGGTTCATTAGCCTCCACATCGCCTCGATGAATCTCTGATGGATTTATGTGTCTTGCTGGCCCCACAACAAGACATCAATTGGGAAGAGATCACTCCAGCTGTTCCATGTTATGGTCATTGAGAATGCGCCTTTCCTTGAGAGATTTCTTGTATCAGATCTAGAAGGTCCAACAAAAATCAGGGTCATTGACGCACCGAAATTGACAGCCTTGGTGTACTCATCTGCCAAATTCTCCGAACTCTTTATTGGATCCATAATCGTTCAGGTATAACACTCATCTTCTTCTCCGTCTTCTTGAAATTCACATATTTAAATTTCTTCTTGATGTATGTACGACCTCCCACAAGCTTGACCCAGTCTATGCGCACAGTGAAGATCTTGGCAATAAAATCTATCGGCCCCAATCTAGATCAAGTTGTTGGATTCCTTACATGCTTTTCGTGCACGGAGAAGCTACTCATCGAGGTGAAACTTCTTTCCTATTAGTAAATGGTAATCACAACGTAGCTCAATTTTTTCGTAATTTTCCGAAATTATGATGACAAGTGTAGTGTTCAAAACTGCATCTACGCACTGCACCGAAAGAAATGTTTTTAGTATTTTTTCTCACGTGATCACCTGCATCGTTTTTTTGTTGTACTACTATAGTAGCCTTGGCTAGTCATAGTGGAAAGTAACTTAGACTAGTCACTCTATGGTTACCCTAAGAGCAAGTACTACCTCCGTCCTTGTTTACTCTTCCTATTTTCTAGTATCAAAATTTGACCATAGATTTAACTGACAAAATGTTAATGCATGTCACTAAGAACTATATCGTTGGATTCGTGTTTGAACATAATTTCAAATGGTATAATTTTTAGTGACATGCATTGGCATTTTGTTAGGTAAATCTATGGTCAAAATTTTATACTAAATACGAGCTAGACAAAAGTGGGCTATAACGGCCCTCCACTATGTAGGCCAAAACATGTGCCAAATTCACTTGTGATGCATTTGGCATCGATGCCCCTCCATTGCTCACCTGGTGCCCCATTCTGGATCACCTACTTTGCTCCGGTGCCAAATTAACTCACGCAATGAAAAAACACTTGCGTGGGAGGGAGAGAGAACTGAGGCAATGAAAAAACACTTGTTTGGGAGAGTGAGAGGCTGGTGTAGTTGGTTTGATTGATTTGTTTATACATGTGGGTCTGTGTGCACAGCGGTGCCAACTCTCTCACATCGCGAGAGCAGTGCAAAAATATTTTGATTAGACATCGATGCGTATTATGCGGCATACTTTTGAGAAATATGGCATCGGCCACATAGTGGAAGGCAACAAATGCCCAAGCTCTTCACGTGCTCCTAGGTAAATGAGAGGAAAGAGAAAGAGAGAGAGAGAGAGAGAGAGAGAGAGAGAGAGAGAGAGAAAATATCATTAGCCAGCCAACCTTATACAGCCAGCTGCTCTAATATGTTCTCTTCTTTTGTAGATAAAAAAAGACCCGGAAGTGAAAAATGTGCTGCACTATAACAATCTCATCGAATTCCTTGATCTCCATCTTACAGAAATTGATTTGATGGACTACCGAGGCAGCACATCTGAGATTAAATTGGTCAGGTTCTTTGTTCTGGAGGCAAGTGTGCTCAAGGTAATGAGGTTTGGCGTTCTCTGGTGTAACAATGAATGGCGTGCTGATCACCGCAAGCGTCTAAGCCTAAATGACAAAGTCTCCGCAGAAGCTGAATTAGTTTTTGAACCATCAAGTGGCCAGAGACTCGAAAACCTTTTTGCCCATTAGTGACTTGTCAGGGCGGTGGATTTTAGTTTGTACGATAATGCTGCATCCACCTAAAGTAATGAAAGTTCTTATGTAAACTTCCTAGTAATTCCCTCTTTGTAGGTGCAGCATTACTCCTGACGTTTGTAATATCAGTTTGAAACTTGTAATATTGCCGTGTCCTATTCCCGCGTTTTCAAAATCCTGCAAATCAAATAGGTCCTGAGTTGGTGATGATGTTGTGCCGGCCATCTTTCACCAATAGCCGTCGGATCTAGATCTGACGCATACAAACCAAACTTCTCCAGTTTTGCAAAAAGATGCCCGCACTTGTTCCCTATTTACAAACAACTCCTTGTCTCTCACAATCAACCTTATCTCCTCCCCACCACATCTAGAAGGCCATGGAAAAATTTGGCGCGATGGCCGCTGCCGGCGCCGTCCACCCCCCGACTTGGTGTTCCGTGCAATGCACGGGCATCTATGCACGGGAAATTATGTCGAACACGACTAGTTGTAAGCAGGCTAGCTCTAGAACCATGATGATAGTGACTGTAGACGGTGAGGCTGACTATGGTATGCCGAACATGGCGCCTATACTCAGGTGTCATCTCCGGCGCAGGGTCTTGTCACTTCACTCTGAGGAGCAACACGTAATAATTTGACCAACGGGTAGTACAGTGCTACTACATTGGTAGTACTACTACTACTAGTACTAGCACCACCGTCTGGATTTAGTAGTACTACCATGTCCATCTGGATTTTAGTATTTGACTAGCAATATCTAGTAATGCATGTCACAAAAAATGTACTACTCCCTCTGTAAATAAATACACGCTGTATTGTTTTATTCCTATCAATGAGAGAACTTAATGTCTTTTTGATAATTAATAGGATTACATGCAATGAACTAACCACTACATGTCATGTTTGGTAGTCTCAAGTCATTGAAAGCATGCACGGCCCACATCTCTCATTGGTTGATATGTCACGAAGTAAGAAACGAGGAGGGAGTTAACGTACCATGCCTAAGTGTTTTGGGATTACCCCTAAAAAAGTGTTTTGGGATTATTTGGTTTTCGTAAGGTGACTTACACAACATTTTTGGTTATATGCATTAACATTTTATTAGTTAAATCAAAGGTTAAAACTTGGCGTAAAATGCAAAGGGGACCAATAAACGAGTAAACATCAAACTTCTCTCATTTGGCCCCAACTAGAGGTCCGGTGAGATGACTATACTGCACCGGCACGAAGGGGGATGCAGCTTCATTGACTTACCGCACCTGCCTTTGGGTGCATGACACGTGGACCCAATGGGTGGCTGGCCCACCTGTCATACAGCCAAAGGCAGGTGCAGTAGTGTAGCGACCAGACCTCAAACAGTCTGATCTCTGTGCTCAGGTGTCATCCCTGGATCAGTAATGCTGACACCACACAGTACTTGTAGGATTTATAACAGAGTAGCAATCACACACTTATTACATCGAATGTCTCAAGAGAGATCTTATTAAAATAAATATGGCTTAAGGCCATCTAAATACAATAACAGCGGAAGGCTTGGAAGAATAAGCGAGTCCATCAACTCCAACGGCATCACTGAGTATAGAACCACGACCTAAGAACCTTACTCGTCGTTTGAAAAGTCTGCAACATGAAATGTTGCAGCCCGAAAATGGGTCAGCACATGGAATATGCTGGCAATGTAACACATAGAGAAATATGATGGAATAAGCTATACTACATGCATATTTGGCTGGTGGAAAGCTCTATGGTTACAGTTTTGCGTAAAGCCAATTTTTCCCTACTGTAAAGGAATAAATTTATTTAACTATCATGGTGGTTGTTAAACATTGAGAATGGTTGACAGCATTCTCAATCCCAATTAAAAGTACTCATTAACAACCCAACAATATTAATTAAAGTAACATGATGAGATTCACATGATATCCAAGTACTAGATACTCAAGATGTCCATAACCGGGGACACGGCTAACCATGATTAGTTTGTTACACTCTGCAGAGGTTTGCGCACTTTTCCCCACATGACTCGATCTCCTCCGTTTGGTTTCTCACACTACATGGTGTTTGAGAAACAGATGACCGAGACATAGTCTTTCAGAAGCGCTAGCACCTCACGTAAAGGGTAGACCGTACCAACCTACATCCCTACATCAGCTAGTCTACCCTGTAAGAGTTCGCACGACTTAGTCAACTATTCTAGAGCCCATAGTAGCAAGTGGCTACACACGGAAGTTTCTAGCATGAATAATCTTATGATCCCTTTGAGCCTGGGTGGCGGTCCGAACAAAAACAGGCAAGTCCTGGAAACCAGGTGCCTCAGTCCACCTAGATGTGTGTTTAAGTTGCCACCTTAAATAAACCATTAATTAACAAGCTCACATCTGTCATGGATACTCTCGCCCAATCCACGTCTACTAGCATAGCATGGCATAATAAGCAAACGTAGAAGTAACTCCCAAAGGTTTGATAATAAAACAGGTAATAGGTACTACCTCATCTACTTCCCAAAACCCACAATTTAATTAGATCCTAGTCATGCAATGTTTGAGGATTGATCTAATGCATAAAACTGGGTAGTAGAAAAGGTATGATCAAAGTGTTACTTGCCTTGCTGATGATCCACGAAACATAGAGACTCGAAGTAACAGGCGGCGCACTCCGGGTATTCTATCGCAGACAAACAAACAAGCATACAATAAGTACTCATCTAATGCATAGGTAAAACTCGAATAAAAGATCTAACCAGAAAGTTCAACTTAAGAACTCCGGATTGCAAAAAGAATCGAATCAAACGAAACAACGGAAGTCAAACGGCGAAAGAAAACAGCTCCGTTTTACTAATCTAAATCTAAGTCAAGTTTTTACAGAAGCAAAAACTTGTTTAAGTTGGTTATTCGGAAAGAGGGTTTCAAGACGAAACTCCAGGCGCTTGAATCGCCCGATTCCGATAAACGAGCGAAAAGTTATACTAAATCGAAAATCGGATCAGAAATCGCGATTAGAAAAATCGCGGATTAAATCCGAGAAAAAGAAAAACGACGAACGGGTTAACGAACGAATGTTCGTTAACTAAATCTAATCTGACGAATACGTTTGTTGAAACGAACGAACGAGCGAACGCTCGCTATTTAACCGAACCGAGAAAAAAAACAATCTAAAAGAAATAAACCGAAACTAAAAAAATAAACCGACAAAAACCAAAGAAAACCGATCGGTTTTTAAAAAAAACTGGCGGCACGGATTTCGAGGTGCGGCAAACCTCGGGCAGCAGGATCAACGGCGGCGGCGTCCGGCGGGGTCGGCGGCGGCGGCTCCGGCGGCGGCTGGCGGCGGCGGCTGGCGCGGGGATCGAGGTAGCTAGGGTTAGGGTTTCGGGCGGGGTGGGCTGGCGGTGGGGTCTGGTGGGCTGGGGGGCTCGGGCGGCGGCTTTATATAAGCTTCCCCTGGGCGGAGTCCCGCTCGGGTACGGCCCGTAAGGCGGTTCGCGTTTTTTTAAAATAATTTCACACAGAAAAACAAATGAAAGAAATACTACACGGACTCCAAAAATCCCGAAATAAATTTTCTCCGGCTTCTAAAATCAAGCCGGACAGTATGAACATTTATTTGGGGCCTAAATGCAATTTTGAAAAACACGCATTTTTCCTAAATCCAAATAAAAAGGCGAAAAACTCCAAATAAAATCCTATTTGATTTTTTTATTAAATCTTCATTATTTCTTTATTTTGGGAAAGTCATTTTATTCCCTCTCTGAAATTTTGATAGTAGAAATAATTGAAGATAAAATAAATAAAATCAAATTATCCTATTTTCAAAATTTGAGAAAACTAAATTATGAAAATAACGAAATTCCCAACTCTCTCCGTGGGTCCTTGAGTTGCGTAGAATTTCTAGGATCGAGCCAACAATGCAACAAAATATGATATGCAATGATGATCTATGTATAACATTCGAAATTGAAAATTTGGGATGTTACAAGTAGAGGGCCGAGGAGTAGATGGCCAACATGCACGTGAATTCAACACAGTCTACACTTCTCATATAAAGGCTCCCCGCCAGTCCAATCTAGTATGAAATCCTACGCACGTAAGCACGCTAACCAAGGGCAAGAGTGATCACTCCAATCGCAAGATCAGTTGACTAGAAGCTAAGCTAGACCCATGGAGGCGATGAGCACGAGCATCAGCCGACTATGCCAGATGGTCCACGACGCCGGCCTGCGGCCCGACACCGAAGAACGTCTCCAGGTAGTGCTTGAGGCCGCCAGGGCGAGGGGCCGCTTGGACGACAGCTTCGTCTCCTTGTTCGATGAGGTCCTCGTCGGCTTCCTCGACAAGTTCACCATCGTCAAGAAGCTCGCGGACGACCTTGACGTACGCCTCCAGCCGACGCGCCCAGGCTCTACGATGCCCGCCACCCTCAATGGCCACTATGGTGACAACCTCTTCGACGCACTGGTGGCCCTGCGACTTCCCGCCATCGCACCGGAGAATGTCCACCTCGAGGTCGCGCTCGCCGTGCAGCGCCTGGCGCAACAAGAGACCATCGACATAATCACCCACGTCTACGCGCAAATCATCCACAAGGACTACTACATGCAAGAGGAGGACGATAGGACGCTGGCCTTCTTGGACCACAGGGCAACCTTGGACGACATTGTTTAGAAGCACGTTGAGCTTGCCGCCAACGCTGCTGCTCCTCACATGTCGGTTGGTGACCCGGCGCACTAGGGCGTGAGGATGTCGTTGATGGATCCGTATGTATTTTTATCTTTCCGTCAAATCCATGTAGTAGTATATGGTACTACTAGTAATTATCTTACCTTTCGCATCAACTTCATAATTTTCATACGTACTCCAGGCATGAACCGCGCCAGAACCAAACTTCTCATTACTCTAGGGAAAATCGTTATTTCTATCTATCGGTCACGCCATGGAGCAAAACCAAATTTTACAAGTTACAAGTTCAAAAGGAAAAGCCTATCGTGTTCGCGTCGCACCCCCACACGGTTGGTTCGGCACGCCACTCAAGGGGGAATGCATGCGTTGTTGCATTTTCACTTACAAGTGGGATCACAGTTGAGCAAACCGACTATCGACAAACCCCCACCCCGCCCACCACAGGATGGCTGAGAAAATAGGAGGGAGAAGAGATGGCTGTAGCACGGACTCCAAGAAAATTGGTGTCAGATGGGACTCGTGTGGGTGGCGTGTGCCGTACTACTAGGCGTGAATGCTAGTTATGGCCCATGCCATCCCACTATATCGAGCCTATATCGAGGTGTTGGTTATGTAGAACAAATTTCCTGGAGTCTGTGCTCAGCCCTCCTCTATCTCTCTTCTCAGCCAGCCAGCAGACGCGCGGAGCCCATCGTCTGTTTGCTCATATGCGGTCCCACAGGTTAGTGAAAACGCAAGAGGACCCACTGAACCTGCACATCTTTCACCTCGACGTGCTGGTGATGAAGAACAAATGCAATAAAGATCTTCGGTGGCCGCTTTTGGAGTTACTCAAGAGTAGTAAGATTCTATTTACAGTTTAACCCAAGATGCACATCACGTGGCTTCAACTACCACTCTATTTTCTTGCATGACACGACCTGGATGTTGGATGTCCCACGTGTCGACAAAAGGAGGAAGAACTCGACCAAATCTTCGGTTGTGCTCTCGGATTAGACTAGTTGTGCTAACTTAAAACTTTATTGTGTAGAATGGATGCAAGTTTTGGTATTGGGAAGAAGAGTACATCGATATGTTGATAGAGCACAATTTAGTAGATGTTCTAGCACTTTTATCTAGCATAGAGGCTAGAGATGAGACTAGTGCACTTGTTGATAGAATAGAGGCTAGACATGAGACTCAATGCGAGGAAGCAACGTCTACTTCTTTACACTCGAAGAAGAAATAAGCACGCAAGATCGAGCCTCCGCAGATCAATAATGAATGCATCGAGAAGGCACTAATCCAACTTACAGGAGCAGTTATGGAAGTTGGATATCTTCTAAAATGTATTCTTGTGGTTCTTGTTTTCTTTGGTCTTGCTTTTCTAGTCAAATTTTGGTGATGTATTTCCATGTACCAAAAATCAATGATGAAAAAAAGATATGTGTTTGCAAAGAAAAATGTACGCGACTGGGATGCATCCGCGCGTTCGGCGCACAGCCACCGCATCCGAGAAATGGCCCGGACACGACCCCATTGCCCTAACCAAACAGACAGAATCAAGGCAAAATGGAGGTTCGTTTGGGGTCGTGCGTTGGAGTTGGCCTTACAAGTGGGACCGTAGTTGAGGAAACCGACTATCGGCAAACCATCGCCTCGCCCGTCGCTTGATGGCTGAGTTAGAGAAATGACGAGGTTGAAGAGATAGCTGTAGCACAGACTCCAAGAAATATGGTGTCAGATGGAAGTCGTGCTGGTGGCGTGTGCCGTACTCCTGGACGTGAATGCTTGTTCTGGGCCATGCCACCCTACTACTATATAGTATTAGTATCGAGGATTCGAGGTGCTAGTTACGTACAGTGAACACATTAACATATGGCCCACCTCACACTGTGGAGAAATATCCTGGAGTCTGTGCTAGGTTAAAAAGTGCTCTTTCTGAGGGTGGGTGGCTGGTCTCAAGTTTAAAACTTGTTGTATTACGTATACGTAGACGTAGGTATAGTGTAACAGGTCATCAACTATGTATTTAGTAAGTTTATCACATGTCATTTTATTACAATTATGTATTCGAAAAATATTTTTTTGCCTCGTCGCAACACCCACTCAGAGAAGCGACTCGAAAGCCATTCATAAATTTAGTAAGTTTATCACATGTCATTTTATTACATACAACAGGTCATCAACTCACAACGACAATGAGGATACATTATAAATACTAAAGTTTTCATCACACAACAAATTACAAGCAATGAAATGAACTTCAACTCAACCAATCCTCGGTGCTGGAAATGCTTGCTTTGAACCACAAGTGATTCTCTGGGAAGGGCCATCTATTGTCAATCTCGAGACCAATGCAGGACTGATCATCCAGGTTGAAGCGGCCTACTATATCAGTACCAAGGTAGGGAACCACCGAAATGTCCAAGGTATAGATACAATTGCTTCTCATAAATGGTAGTAACGTTGTGTCAACAGCAGTTGGATCTCCTCTCACCATCATTGGATAGTTTTGTCCAAGGAAGAGCGAGTTTTCTCCAAGACTATCAATACTGTACTAGGGAGAAGGTGTTGGCGCTAGCACACTAGTATCCATCCCGAATACCATGAAACGGGTGTTGGAATAGGTCCGGAGAGTGCGACCATGGGTGACAACACCTGCTTCCTTAGTAGTAACATCAACAGTGCGCTGTATACAGACAAGAAGGGGTGATCCATTGGAATAAGTTGCCAGGCGCCACTGAGTATATGGGGCCTCCTCGTCCTCATGCTCGTGATCATCACCATCGTCATTTCCCCGTTGGTTATAAATTTTTTCAAGTATACGTGGTGGAATGTTCACAAGACCTTGGAAACACAAGAAGAAGGTTAATTAGTAAAGGGAAACATGCTAACCCGCATGCATGTGGATGAAACAATTATAATTACAGTGGAAGACAAACGTACCGAAACTACAAGGATCCCCTACAAAAACAGTGCCATGAGTGGTGGAAGAAAACACAAGACCCTCATATTGAATTGCATCACAATACACATCCGTGTATAGAAACTGATTTTTGAGCAATATCTATCCTGTCAAATCATGAAGGACGACAACAAGCTTGTCGAAGATAGCAACAAGTAAATAGTTCCTGTAATTCCAAGAGCGGTTGAGAACTCGACAAATTGCTATCTTCCATAGAAGACAATCACGATGATCGTATTTGAACATGCGTAGAATACCAGTGTGCTCAACCTCTAGGCAGTCTGCTGAGATTTTTCGAAGTGGAACCCGGTGACGAGTGTACACATTCACAAGTTCCCACTCACAGTTGTACCCAATATAAACAACCCAATCTCCATTTGCGCCTGCCCAAGCCTTGCCCTCAAGCGATGGCATCTTAACATCATACGTATCATTATCAAGCGGCATCAACTTACACAAGGCGAGGCCTCCGTCGTTCCCGCGCCAGTCAGCAGGGTCACGGCGAAGAAGATAGGGGAGATCAAACCACTCCTGGACCCTTGGGTTCCTTGTAATGATGTTATTAGTTGAGTCGAGAATGGTCTTGAACGAACCTGCCATTCTAGTCGAGGTGATGACGTCGCACCGATCAATGAGTTCCTCCACCACGTCATCTTTCAGATCAGGGCAAAAATAACAGGGTCGTTTCCGGCCTGTTCCCTCCATGGAGAAGACGATCAAAAAATGGCAGAAGGAAGGGTGAAGTCAAATGGAGGAGGGAGGAAGAGCGTGCGACAACAATTCCAAATCGAGAGGGAAAGGCGAAGAGTCGGTGCACGGTTGCCAGTTTGCCACGGTACACGAAGAGGCACCCCTGCCTACATGTCCGTTTGGAAATAGTAGAAAAGGACTCACCGTCGTCTCACTGACATGTTGGAACGGGACCACATGTCAACGAAACATGGTGTGTAATTTCTCGTGCAAAATGCGATCTGGCCGCGTTGGCCCGAGGTGCCGCATTAGTTATCGACCTTTATTTTTTAACATACAATTTGAGTGGATAGCTCCTATGGTCATCACACGTGAGTGGATATATAGGTGGGCTAGGTGGGCAGGCGGCAACAATCTAAGTGCTAAAAGAGTTGATCCAATGCTTGGTTTTGTTTGGATTTTCCAACTATGACCATTGGATAGAGTGAATCAATGGCTTACGTTCAAAGTTATTCTCATACTATAGAATGGTATAGGAACGTGGAGAGATTTGGTTGATTTTATATTGCTGAAGAATATAAAATATTTTGAGTGCAGATGCTCCACCGTGAGGTTTGTTGTTCCTTCTCGGTCATCGGGAATCTATGTTCTTCCACTCTTTCGTTTAAGACATGAGCTTTGTTCATCCTTTTGCCGACATGCGGGACATCTATATGCCTCCATTTTAAAAATCATACTATATGCCTCCATGACACACGGGACATCTAGAATCAAGGTGGCGTGTCATGCAAGAAAATGGAGATATGCAGTGCGTAAGTGAGTCGTGCACTTCGATGGCACCTAGTACTACGATTTTTTCTCCTCGATGGCACGTGAATAGTGCATGTACTCAATGACAGAGCACGAGATGGTAGCCATGGACATGGTCGGCCCTTTTCGAAGAGAGTACTAATAAAAACTTTGATGTGTCCCGTCAACTCGCAGAACGACGAGAAGCTTGCTTACCTTCTCCCTCGCCAACGCGTGCGCAGTGGCTCGCAGCACGAGGAGAAACTTTTGCTTACAAGCGGTGGACGTGCAGCAGTTCATTTGGTGTTAGATTGCCAGAAGTACTACTGTAGTACCATCATTATTGTTCGACTTCCGGAAGAGGAGAAGAGCCAAGCGCAAGGTCACCTACTAACCTAGTACAGGACTACTATAGCCAAAGCTGGTCCACCTTTTTAGAGCATGGTTATTTAATATAGGCAGCTCTTGCAGGGACACATAATTTAGAGCAAGTACTCTCTTCGTAGGAACAAAGGAAGTGAAACAAAAATTGGAGTGGATGCTAGATTGCCAATTAAAACATGATTACATAGGAAAAAAAATCCTATAGCATTCTATCCTATGAATCAAACGACCAATGTTGGAAAATTATGAGG
>NC_041391.1:310863868-310937614 GCF_002162155.2 Triticum dicoccoides
CCTCCAACAGTGTTCCTCAGCTCGCACCTAGCATCACGGTGGTCAAACTTGGAGTCATTCATCTGGTACACGTGGCATCTTAGATCTGGACACAAGGTGACGCGACCTCTCACTTCATTCGCCATTTGAAGCGGCGCCCCGGTGGAGGACTAGCATACTCCAATATTAGGTTGGCTCTATGTGAGGTTGCAACTTCGTATACTAACTGGATGCTGACTATACTACTACGGTACTCACACTCCAAGAAATGACTCGAAAACCATTGATAAATTGAGTCTATGACATGCATTTGCAAATGTGCCATTCATTACATACAACAAGTCATCAACACACAACGACAACGAGGATACATGTTGGATTATAGATTATTTCCAACAAACCATTCTAGTAAATACTGAAGTTTTCATCACACAACAAATAACAAGCAATGAAATGAACTTCAACTCAACCAATCCTCGGCGTTGTAAACGCTTGCTTTGAACAATAGGTGCTCCGGGAAGGGCCAGCTATTGTCAATATCAAGAGCAATGCAGGACTGATCATCCAGGCTGAAGCGGCATATATCAGGAGCAGGGTAGGGAACCACCGCAATGTCCAAGGTATAGATACAGTTGCTTCTCATAAATGGTAGTAACGTTGTGTCAACAGCAGCTGGATCACCTTTAACCATCATTGGATAGTTTGGTCCAAGGAAGAGCGAGTTTTCTCCAAGACTATCACTACTGTATCAGGGAGAAGGTGTTGGCGCTAGCACACTAGTATCCATCCTGAATACCCTGCAACGGGTGTTGGAATAGGTCCTGAGAGGGTGACCATGGGAGACAACACGTGCTCCCTCAGTAGTAACAATCTTAGTGCATTGTATACAGACAAGAAGAGGTGATCCATTGGAATTAGTTGCCAGGCGCCACTGAGTATATAAGTCCTGCTCGTCCTCAAGCTCGTGATCATCACCATCGTCATCTCCCCCTTGGTTATAAATTTTTTCAAGTATAGGTGGTGGAATGTTCACAGGACCTTGGAAACACAAGAAGAAGGTTAATTAGTAAAGGGAAACTTGCTAACCAACATGCATGTGGATGAAACAATTATAATTACGGTGGAAGACAAACGTACCGAAACTACAAGGATCCCATGCAAAAACAGTGCCACGAGTGGTGGAAGCAAACACAAGATCCTCGTATTCAATTGCATCATAGTACTCATCATCCGTGTACAGAAACTAATTTTTGAGCAATATCCATGGACGAACCGTGGAATCAGTAACGACGACAATAAGCTTGTCGAAGATAGCAACAACTTCATAGTTCTTGTAATTCCAAGAGCGGCTGGGAACTCGACAAATTGCTATCTTCCGTAGATGACAACCACCATGATCGTATTTGAACGTACGTAGATCATCTATATGCTCAACCTCAGGGCACTTTGAGAATTTTGGAAGTGGAATCCGCTGACAAGTGTACACATTCACAAGTTCCCACTCACAATTGTACCCAATATAAACAACCCAATCTCCATTTGCGCCAGCCCAGGCCTTACCCTTAAGCGATGGCATCATGACATCACACGTATCATTATCAAGCGGCATCAACTTGCACAAGGTGAGGCCTCCATCGTTCAAGCCCATGCGAACAGGCTTATAGCAAAGAAGATAAGGGAGATCAAACTGCTCCTGGACCCTTGGGTTCCTTGTAATGATGTTATTAGTTGAGCCGAGAATGGTCTTGAACGAACCTGCCATGCTAGCCTAGGTGATGATGTTGCACCGATCAATGAGTTCCTCTACCATGTCATCTTTCAGATCGGGGCAAGAATAACGGGGTCGTTTACGGCCTGTTCCCTCCATGGAGAAGACGATCGAACAATGGCAGAAGGAAGGGTGAAGGAAAATGGACGAGGGAGGAAGAGCGTGCGACACCAGTTCCAAATCAAGAGGGAAAGGCGAAGAGTCGGTGGATGGTTGCCAGTTTGCCACGGTACACGAAGAGGCACCCCGGCCTACACGTCCATTTAGAAATAGTAGAAAAGGATTCACCGTCGTCTCACTGACATGTTGGAACGGGACCACATGTCAACGAAACATGGTGTGTAATTTCTCGTGCAAAATACGATCTGGCCGCGTTGGCCCGAGGTGCCGCATTATTTCTCGCTTTATTTTTTAATGGCGTGTCATTCAGTTCTGAAGAACGACTAACTGGTATTGTATGCAGAGAAAATATAAACTACTCTACCACTACTCCACCTCTAGTACTAGTAGTATAAAAAAGATATATAGGCTGGAGCTTCAGCGCTTTCTTGCTAAGGGCTGCCCACTTGCTTCTCACACTATCACCCTCTCTCCAGATCTAGAAAATACGGCCTCTCTCTCCCTCCTCACCGGTGGTCACAGATCCGCTGGGGAAGAAAAGGACGTGCAGCATTGACGCACTCGTCATCGGCGAGCGAGATCACGCACCGACGACAAGGCCGTCCTCTTAGACCTAGCGCCCGCGCGAGATGGCCTCCGTCCCCAAGCTCACTACCGTAGTGTGTGTGGAGGACGTCGACCATGAGCGAAGCCACTTCCCACCGACCCTCAGGTATGCTACCTTTTTTCGAACCATACCCTTGTTCTATTGCCCCATCTGCCACGTCGCTGCATGTGGATCTTTTTCCACTCCACCATCTTCCCAATTTGCTATCCTTTGCTCTGCTGGTCACGCAGACGAAAACCTTAATTTGCACTATTAAAGGAAACCGTACTTCATGTAGACTAATCCTTGTTTGTGTTGAATAAGGGAAGGAAGGGAGACTGTACTGTCCAAGAGAGTAGGCATCAAACCCGCATCTAGGTTGAAAAGGGGAAATCAATAGCTAGGAACGAGTCTCATGTCTCTTGGTTGAAGAAGGGTAGGAAGGCATGACAACGCAATAGAGAATGAATAGGTCGATCGGTTTGTTGTCCGCACATATGAAAAAGGTGGCTAAAGAGAACAAAAATGGGACGTAATCCACATATGCTGCCTGGATATTTGTTGCTCTGGGCGACCATACCTCCCCTCGAGTTCGAAATGATATTTACCTTGAAGGTACATGGTTTGCAATTTTTTTATACTGTCATTAGTTAATAATGCTAGTTACCTTCAAACTTTTGTATTTGGTTTAGTGCTCATGCACAACTAGTATACCAATGCTGAAACTTGTTACCTTTACATTTTGTATTGTTAATTCTTATAGAAATCTTCCAGTGCTAGAGTTTCTTGAAATCTGTTCAGTAAAACCATTGTACTATACCCTGTAATAAAATAACTACTCTATGATTGCACTAGCCACTGGATTAGTGTATATTTGTAGTACTCGAATGGTGTTGAATTAGCTTATGGACATAAATAAAGTGTGTCAAGCTTTCCTAGATATGTGCTCAAGAAAACTACTACCTGTTTTTCTAAATACTAGACGTTTGTGTACTTTAAATTGAACTGCAAAAACGTCTTATATTAAGGAATAGAGGGTGTAGAGTTCACTCAAAATATCCCCGTAAAGCTAGTCACACCTGTGTTAAAATTAATGTTCATTATGTTATCGGAGGAGGTCTGTATGTTTGTCTCTAATGCCTGTCGACTACATACCTGACATCATGATGTAATGTTAAGTCATTTCCTTTTGTACATTGTCACTGAATCGTCAAGGCGGTGATAGCATTTTATTTTAGTTGAACTGCACAAAATATGCTTAAAAGAAGAGGAAAGTTCAGGAATCGATCATTCTTTTAGAAAGAACTATATATG
This sequence comes from Triticum dicoccoides, assembly GCF_002162155.2. NCBI lineage: Eukaryota > Viridiplantae > Streptophyta > Magnoliopsida > Poales > Poaceae > Triticum > Triticum dicoccoides. The sequence continues at coordinate 310,867,636 of NC_041391.1, forward strand.
CCTTCCTGACATCAGCCGCTGTTGCCTTATTTATTCCTTCAAACAGGTGGTTAGAAACAGTCTTGCTACATTTTTCCATTAAGAAATTGGAATGCTTATATTTGTGAGTCTATGCTTCAACTAGTGCCACTTTTATAGTAATCACACTTTCAATATCTATGCAAACAGGGATGCTCGATTTTAGTGGAACTGCACAAAAAGTCCAAATGGTTCAACACTAGGAGCATGTTTTCTTCCGAACCTTTATATCCAATTGGTGGCACTATGAGCTGTTCATTACGAAGGTACATGGTTTGCTACTATCTTGCTACTCTTTTTGTACTGTCATTAGATAGTAATACTAGTGGTTTGCATGTGAATTTATTGGCAGGGTGGACCTACATTGGAGGTGTAGGACATGATTCAATGATTGGATGCTCAATTTTGGTTGTATTGATTTCACCTCTTCCGTCACTGCGAACATGGATATCCTTGGTCTGATGAAGAATAGGCGCTATATTTCTACTCTGAACCAGCAAATCAATTCAGTATGAAATTGTCCAGGGCAAAACATAACTATATCAAATTGTCCAGTGCAAAACATGACAGATGCTAAGCGGAAGAGACATGTTTAAACCGAAAATACAAGGAGCAGTATATGTTTACTAGCTTCTTGATATTTGTGCAGATAGAGATGTCCGCCCGTTGCTATTTGGCAAACGAACAAAGTGACCGCAATTTTGGTTGAACTGCACAAGAGAATAGTACAGTCACTGCATGCAGTGCCATTTGAAAATAGACACAGAAAGATTGTATAGTCACTTCATGGACTGCAGAATAGTAGTACTGTACTATTTATTGGCCAACACTAGGTGCTTCATTGCTTTGGTCTGATTATACAATGGGCATCATTTTGCCTAAGTTAAAGTTTGTATTCCGAAAATAGTCTCGCCATGTGATCGAGAGAAGATCAAATCATATTGCAATGGATGTTCCTCCATCATGTGTGGTTCATTCTCATGGTTCCAGCTGTTGGTGAAACCACTTACGTTTGCAAGAGAAATTGTAGACTTCACAAACAAATTTGTCTTGGAATCTATACTGAATGTTGGCCAAGAGAAGCATCCATGTTAGTAGGAAGAACATATGTTTTTTCTAGATCTTTGCTTTTGGAGCTACATATTTGTATATGATCTGTGAATCATTGAGATGCATTAACATGTTGATCTTATGTATGGGAATCATACTAGTTGGTTTTAGTTGCGACGCAAGATCCGAAGTGGCTGATCTTTGCTTTTGGAGCTACATATTTGTATATGATCTATGAATCATTGAGATGCATTGACAGTTCCTTATTTCTGTTCGCTCAGTGTTTACAAGTTACTGATTGATCACTAGCTGGCCTACTGATGCGCTCCTGGTAGTTTTAGTTGCGACGCAAGATCCAAAGTGGCAGTGTTTTGAATAAAAATGCCTACCTCTGAACAAACTGACAAGCTGCTCTGAAGAAAATGCCATGCGAATCTGAAGAAACTGCCAGCAAAAACGTTCGCAAATGCCTTATCTCCCAGCTAAGTTCAACAGCTAATGCGATTGTACATGTACACCATCCGACCTACTCGATCCTACACGAATAAATAGAGGATCATGCACGTACTACCTCCTTTCCAGTTTGCAGGGCTCAATTCAAGAAACGACCTACTCGATCCTACACGAATAAATAGAGGAGCACGCACGCACTCGTACCTCCTTTCCGGTTTGTAGGGCTTAATTCAAAAATATCACCAACCAAGGTACTCCCTCCGTCCGGGTTTATTAGTCCCGTGAGCCAAAGCAGCAAGACCAAGGCATGGCAATAATTAATTGCATGCAAAAGTTTAAGCCTAATTAATTCTAGTGATTTAAGTGGCTGCATGCGTGCCCTCGGCTGCAACTCGTTGCATGCTGCTCCGCGTACTAGCTGCGAGCGATTCTGAGTGCCTGCATGCAGCCGGCCGTAATTAAGGTAGCTAACTGCTGCGAAAAAAGATGTGCTTTAATTGTTGCGGGCCTTTTAAATCCGTGGAATCATTATTAAAAAGGAGGGAGTACCTCATCTGGATGATTCGAGTGCACTCATTTGACCATCAGGCCGGCGTGCGACCCAGCACGGATGGGACAGGACGGCACAATCATAATTTCAGTTTCTCTAGTTCTCCACGGCAAGCTGGTGCGCTAAGCCATGCCTACTTATGCATTGAATTCCGATGACCGTCGTGCTACCTTCCGCCTATAAGTACTGTTTCCCGGCCTTCTCCGGTGGCACCGTCACCCAACTTGCCCTATCCTCATAAGCCCCCACCAGCCCGACGTTGCTTGCCACTTATCCTCGCTCTCACCACGTCCGCCATGCCCTCGCCCATCCGCGATAGGCGAGGCCGGAGGCGGTCACCGCCGGAACTAGTGTTCGGTTTTTCACTGGAAGGCAGACGGAGGGAGGAGGCATTCAATCAGTCTTTAGATGGCAATGCGGAGATCGATGACTTGTTGGAGAAAGGCCGTCTGGAGGAGGAGCAGGAGTAGTTGGAGCACGACCGCCTGACGGAGGAGCAGCGTATCGCTGATTTACGCCGCCAGCACGACATGGAGAAGCAGCGCATCGACGCTCTGAGTCACAAGCAGAGCGCCCGCAACTGGTTGACTACATGGAGGCCGGCGCCTGGCAAATAGCCCTGGAGGCTGTTGGGCACGCACACATTTGCGACGCCGATTTTTACTACCACCTCGTCAAGTGGGTTTCCCGCTTAGAAGTCGAAGCTTCAGTGGACCACACCGGCATGGAAAGGGCCAACGCGCGCGAGCAACGCGCCCTATCGTACCTCTGGCAAGTCCGAGGCGAGGCGGAGGACGCTGGTGCCAGCATTTAGCGTGTACCGCAGATGGCCGCTAGCATCATCTAGTTAGCTAAGAGTAAGTTAGTACTTGTACGCTACTAGAGTATTAGTGGGAGTAGATAGTTAACTTGGCTATGATGGTTGTCAACGTGGAAGTTCAGTACTCTATATGTGGATCAGACCTGTTACTTTGCTCTAAATGTTGAACTTTCCGTTTGAACGTATGGAATGGGCTGTTATTTTTTTAAATGGGTTGTATTTGTCCGCCACGGGTTTAGAGGCTGACTTGTGGGCCTACCAAGTTGAGGCGTATACAATCAGGAGATGATTGTACATGGAGAGGAAGACAGCAGGGACCCACCAAGGTCATGGCAATACACAAGCAAGTGCCTCCTTATTTCAAGCCAATAAAAAATGGCTCCTCCTAACGGATTTCTGACATCTGGGTCCCATGCCATTGTCAACGTAGTCAATAAATGAGAGAATTGCACAACGAGTGGCTGACACCAGGGACCCAGCAGCTCGCCCAGTTATTTTTATTTTGGGTTAATTTTTTTTTGACTGTGAACTGTGGGGCAAACCCCCATAGCATTTCAATTTTTTTTATTAAAAACAGATAATAGTTACAACAACATGATTACAAGAGGTAACCAAGAAGAAAAGAAGAAAATATGGTGTTTTGGGTTAATTTGATAAATGCCACTCCAAATATGGTGTTTCCAAGAAATGCCACTGCGATTTCCAAACTTTGAAAAATGCCATTTCATGCCATTTGCAGTGGCAATTTTTGAAATCTGGAGTGGCGTTTTTCAAAGTTTGCAAATTGCAGTGGCATTTTTCAAAGTTTGCAAAAATTGCAGTGGCATTTTTCAAAGTTTGGAAATTGTAGTGGCATTCTTATGAATCGCCATAATTGGAGTGGCATTTATCTAATTTGTTTTTGAGATGGAAGCAGGGTGTCAACTGGGCTGTGTGGGGCACTTTGGCCTGTCTAGACAGCCTTTTATTTTATGTTTACCACGAACCAACCCAGTAGTTTTTTTTCTTTCTGAAAATGGCGAGCCCAGTTTTTTCTGATTTGTCAAGTAAGTCGCTTTGTCAGGCCCGTTGGGCTACAAATCTTTCAAGACGAGGAGAGCTTCATTCGGCTGGCCGAGAAAATGGCCTATTAGTAATGAGAAATGGGCTGTACATTTTCAAAATACATCAAACCGGCAATTAGTTTCAATTTTTTTTTCATTTTGAGATTTTTATGCATGGACAATTTGTTGGATTTTATATTGATATACATTTATTTTTAAAATCAGTTTGAATGTGACTTGAAATTTCGGGATTAAAAACAATTCGGACCGCACTGAAATATGCAAAATATTGTATATTTTTTTAACCGTGGCCAAAATATGGGCTGTAATGCTAACAAAAAGAATATGGGCTCCAAAAAAACTTAAGAATTAGTAAATGGGCTGTAAATTATTAGAAATAATGGCAGATGGGCCGTATGCTGTTTCCCACAGATTTGAGGCTTTCCTAAAAAAAGGTTGACGCACAAGCAGTGACTGTTGGATGTCCATCCAACGGCCATCGTGCTTCTTCAGTCTCTGCTCTTCCTGCTCCAGCCGCTCAAACAAGCACCGGTGGGACTGCCTGCTCCCTCCTCCCGCGGCCGGCTGTGCTGCCGTGTAGGCCTCACCGCCCCATCGTACTCCCATTGCTGGCCTAGACATCCCTCTACTCACCCACACCTGCTGTTATTCTCCGGCGACGACAGATGAACCAGTAAGCCCTCGTACAGTCATACTCCCCTCCACGTGGGAAACAAACTGTCGAGTCTTCCCTGGCTCCATGTCGTTCCCTTCCTAGGCCTCGCCGTTGTCCATCGCCCTGGTGCTCTCGGCGCGGCGTGGTCAACATGGTCAACAACCGACATGCATCTGAAGTGGACTGTACGTGGAAAGGCTGACAGCTGGGTCCATGGCCGCACGCAAGGAAATGCCTCCTTATTACGCGCAAAATAATGATTCCTCCACCTGACTGGGACCCACCGAAAGGGCCTCTGTATTTCGTGAAGAAAACATTAGCGCTGCTGACAGCTCGGACCCACCAGCTATATCTTCACACGCAAGGAAGTGCCTCCTTATTACGCACAAAAAAATAAATACTACCCCTGCTAGCTGGGACCCAGTATAGTGGGAGGCTAACTTGTGGGCCTACTAAGTTGATGGGGATGGAGGGCTTTGTCAACTTAGTCAATATGCACGATTCTAGCTCCAGTGACCTTACAATGTCCATCCAATGGCCGTAGTGCTTCTTCAACCTCTGGTCTTCTTGGTCCAGCCGCCCAAAGCAGCGCCGATCGGGCCGCCTGCTCCTGCCTCCCATGGCCGGCTGTGCTGCCGCGGAGGCCTCACCACCCCTACTACTCCCACCGCTGGCGAGGCCACCCTTCCACTCACCCACAACCCCTATTATTCTGCGGCGACGGCAGCCTCACATCGCAGCCGAACCAGTGAACCCTCGCACTCCTCTCCGCGTGGGCATCCACTGCCGCGTCTTCGCCGGCTCCGTGTCGTCCCCTTCCTAGGCCTCGCCATCGTCCACCGCCGTGGTGCTCTCAGCGCGGCGTGGTCAATGTGGTCAACGACCTACTTCCATCGAAAGAGTACTGTACGTGGAGTGGCTGACAGTTGGGTCCACGATAGCCGCAAGGAAGTGCCTCCTTATTACATGCAAAATAATTATTCCTCCACCTGACAGCGAGGACCCACCGGACGGGCCACCGTATTTCGCAAAAAAATGTTTCCCCCATGACTGCTGGGACCCACCAACTACATCTTCGCATGCAAGGAAGTGCGTCCGGGCAAAAAAAAAAGATTCGCCCCCCTGACTGCCGGGACCCACCAGCTACATCTTCGCACGCAGGGAAGTGCCTGACAGTCGGGACCCACCTGGTCGAAGCATACGTAGCATTGTCATTCTGGTCACGAACGTGTACGTACATACTGGTCGATGTAGAGGCGTGCACATATCGTAGTAGAGGCACGCACGTAGCATGTACACATACGTACATCGGCCAGTGTGCAAGAAAGAAAATACGGCCACGTACGTACATATAGGCGGGGTCTCGAACGCCTACTCGCACATACGTACAGCCAGGGCTCATGTACATGGCTGTGCCGAAACGGAGAAACAACGTCATCGTCGTGTTCACGGGGAGCCAGCCGGCTGGGTCGGAACGGAATGCGTCATTGTGTTCATCGGGAGGGCTTGGATGAAACAGCCGATGGAAACGAGGCCTGGCGTACCGCACAATGAAGGAAACGGCCTTGTGTGCAACAGGCCACGGTCGAAACGGGATCCTATTCATCAGGAGGGGTCTGGCGTACCGCAAAACGGAGGAAACGGACTTCTGTTGGACCTCCTACGATCCAAACGGGGTCCTATTGATCAGGAGGGGTGTGGCGTACCGCAAAACGGAGGAAACGGACTTGTGTTGGAGCTCTATGGTCGAAACAGGCGTCCTGTTCATCGGGAGGGGTGTGGCGTACCACAAAACGGGACTCCACGGGATACTGTTCATCTCCACCGTCGACCTCCTCCAGCCTCCATGGGTTACTGTTTATCCACCGTCGACCTCCTCCAGCCTCCACCTGCGACTGTTCATCCACGGGCTCCTGTTCATCCAGCCTCCACCGTGCGCTACTCCACCGGCTACTGTTCAACCAGCCCTCTCCATGGGGTCCTGTTCAACCACCCCTCCACAAGCTACTATTCATCTAGCCCTCCATCGGCTACTGTTCAACCAGCCCTCCACGGGGTCATCATGTTCATCCAACCCTCCAAGGGGTCCTGTTCATCTAGTCCCAACAGGCTCGATCGATCGGGGTCCTGTTCATCTAGAGGCAACACCATGGGGTCCTATTCATCCACCCCCACCAGGAACTGTTCATCCAAACCCCCTCAACAACGCTCATTGTTCATCAAGGGAAGGAGGCACCAGGGTTCGATCTGCTTCAGTTAACAGCAGTAGCGAAGGAATCGCTCGATCGTTCGAGTTCAGTAACGCGTAGCCTGTAGTGCAATTGCTCGGCTTCAGTTAGGCGACGCCTCACTCGGGTTCAGTTAGAGCCCGATGCCTCGCAACCACGCGTGTATGGTACGAGAAAAACGCGCATCGCTCGGCCCCTGACCACCCACTGTAACCGGGAACACCCCGAAATTTTCCTCGCCCTCGCTTCTAGCATGGTTTTTTCCGTCATGGACAACCCAAAGAATGTCATGCAGTTGCGTCTCCGGCCCGCCCAGGATGAAAAGCCCATTCTGTCATGATTTTTTGTCATAGAAGTAGGAGCCCACCACATCTATAATGATACCGGGTTTTGTCATAGTTATCGTCATAGAAGTGTCATAAGTATGACAGAATGTTTTTTTGTTTGGCCCAAAATGTAACGAATGTGTCTTTTTTTTGTAGTGCAACCCATCTCCATCGCCAATTCCATGATGCTTCCCACTGGGAGTGAGTAATTCCTTCGTAGGCTCGCTGGTCGGTGAGGAGTTGGATGAGATTCATCATGTAATCAAGTTAGTTTTGTTAGGGCCTGAACCCAAGTATCCACTATGTTCTTTGATTGATGTTGCTATGACTTTGCTATGCTTAATGCTTGTCACTTTGGGCCCGGGTGCCATGATTTCAGATCTTAACCGTTTATGAATTCATCATTGTGTCCATGTTTTAGATCCGATCTTGCAAGTTATAGTCACTGATACGTCTCCAACATATCTATAATTTATGAAGCATTCATGCTATTTTATTATCTGTTTTGAATGATTACGGGCTTTATTATACACTTTTATATTACTTTTGGGACTAACCTATTAACCGGAGGCCCAGCCCATATTGCTGTTTTATTGCCTGTTTCAGTATTTCGAAGAAAAGAAATATGAAACGGAGTCCAAACGGAATGAAACCTTCGGGAGCATGATTTTTGGAAAGAATATGATCCGGGAGACTTGGAGTTCAAGCCAGGGAAGGTTTGAGGAAGCCAGGAGATAGGAGGGTGCACCCACCCCCTGGTCGCGCCCCCTGTCTCCTGGGCCCCTCGAGGCTCCCCCGACCGACTTCTTTCGCCCATATAAGTCCAGGTACCCTAAAAACATCGAAGACGAAGATAGATCAGGAGTTCCACCGGCGCAAGCCTCTGTAGCCAGCAAAAACCTCTCGAGAGCCTGTTTCGGCACCCTGCCGGAGGGGGGATCCCTCACCGGTGGCCATCTTCATCATCCCGGCGCTCTCCATGACGAGGAGGGAGTAGTTCACCCTCGGGGCTGAGGGTATGTACCAGTAGCTATGTGTTTGATCTCTCTCTCTCTCTCTCGTGTTCTCTCTATGGCACGATCTTGATGTATCGCGAGCTTTGCTATTATAGTTGGATCTTATGATGTTTCTCCCCCCTCTACTCTCTTGTGATGAATTGAGTTTTCCCTTTGAAGTTATCTTGTCAGATTGAGTCTTTAAGGATTTGAGAACACTTGATGTATGTCTTGCCGTGCTTATTTGTGGCGACAATGGGATATCACGTGATCCACTTGATGTATGTTTTGGTGATCAACTTGTGGGTTCCACCCATGAACCTATGCATAGGGGTTGGCACACGTTTTTGTCTTGACTCTCCGGTAGAAACTTTGGGGCACTCTTTGAAGTACTTTGTGTTGGTTGAATAGATGAATCTGAGATTGTGTGATGCATATCATATAATCATGCTCACGGATACTTGAGGTGACAATGGAGTATCTAGGTGACATTAGGGTTTTGGTTGATTTGTGTCTTAAGGTGTTATTCTAGTACGAACTCTTGAATAGATCAATCCGAAAGAATAACTTTGAGGTGGTTTCGTACCCTACCATAATCTCTTCGTTTGTTCTCCGCTATTAGTGGCTTTGGAGTGACTCTTTGTTGCATGTTGAGGGATTGTTATATGATCTATCTATGTTATTATTGTTGAGAGAACTTGCATTAGTGAAAGTATGAACCCTATGCCTTGTTTCCTACCATTGCAATACCGTTTACGCTCACTTTTATCATTAGTTACCTTGCTGTTTTTATAATTTCAGATTACAAATACCTATATCTACCATCCATATTGCACTTGTATCACCATCTCTTCGCCGAACTAGTGCACCTATACAATTTACCATTGTATCGGGTGTGTTGGGGACACAAGAGACTCTTTGTTATTTGGTTGCAGGGTTGCTTGAGAGAGACCATCTTCATCCTACGCCTCCTACGGACTGATAAGCCTTAGGTCATCCACTTGAGGGAAATTTGCTACTGTCCTACAAACCTGTGCACTTGCAGGCCCAACAACGTCTACAAGAAGAAGGTTGTGTCGTAGACATCAGTCAACTACTACGGTTATGATCCGACAAACCCGGAGTGACAACAACCGGGTCCACTCTCGGTGATGACCGTAGTTTGAGGAGTTCATGTATTCACTATGTGTTAATGCTTTGTTCCGGTTCTCTATTAAAAGGAGGCCTTAATATCCCTTAGTTTCCAATATGGACCCCGCTGCCACGGGAGGGTAGGACAAAAGATGTCATGCAAGTTCTTCTAATAAAGCACGTATGACTATTTACGGAATACATGCCTACATTATATCGATGAACTAGAGCTAGTGCCGTATCGCCCTAGGTTATAACTGTCACATGATGAATATTATCCAACAAGTCACCAATCCAATGCCTACGAATTTATCAAATATTGTTCTTGCTAAGTTACTACTGTTGCTACTGCTATCGTTACTGCTACAGATTACTGCTATCACTGTTACCATTACCGTTGCTGCTGTCACTACTATCAAAACTACCAAACTACTTTGCTACTAATCACTTTGCTGCAGATAATTAATCTCCAGGTGTGGTTGAATTGAAAACTCAGCTTCTAGTACCTTCAAATATTCTTTGGCTCCCCTTGTGTTGAATCTATAAATTTGGGTTAAATACTTACCCTCAAAAACTGTTGCGATCCCCTATACTTGTGGGTTATCAAGACCTTTTTCTGGCGCCGTTTTCGGGGAGCATAGCTATATTTGTTGAGTCACTTGGGATTATTATCAATTTATCACTATGAAGAATCTGAAGGATCCAAAGATTAAGATATTTCCCTCAAGGACGAGGGGAGGTAAGGAACTGCCATCCAGTTCTACTTTAGATTCACCTTCTGTTATGAGTAAACTTGCAACACCACCACATGGTATTAATTCTGATATGTCGCAAGTTATTGATGATGCTACTTCTACTATGAATGATGCTTATGATGATGCTAGTACCATGCTTGATAATGATGATGTGCCACTTGGTAAATTTCTTGATGTACAAATTGCTAGAGTAATACAACATGATGTTGTTGAATCTGATGATGTGTTTGAAACTGAAACCCTGAAACACTTGCTAGAGCTAGCCCTCCTAGATATGAATTGCCTAAGGTACTGGAAGGCTATGTTATGAGTGAAGAGGCAACTAGAGATATTCTTGCTTGTACGGATAGAGATGATCTAGAGAAATTATTACACAAGTATAAAGAAAAATCTCTGAATGCTAGAATGAAATGTGATCCTAAGTTTGCTACTTCATCTATTGCTATTTCCGATAAGGATTATGAATTCTCTGTCGACCCAGAGTTAATGACTTTGGTTGAATCTGATCCTTTCCATGGTTATGAAACTGAAACTGTTGTGGCACATCTTACTAAGTTGAATGATATAGCCACCCTTTTTACTCATGATGAGAAAACTCGATAGTAATTTATTCTCAAATTATTTCCTTTCTCATTAAAGGGTGATGCTAAAGCTTGGTACAATACTCTTACTCCTGGTTGTGTGCGTAGTCCCCAGGATATGATCTACTACTTCTCTGAAAAATATTTTCCTGCTCATAAGAAACAAGCTGCCGTACAGGAAATATTTAACTTTGTTCAAACTAAAGAAGAGAGTCTCCCACAAGCTTGGGGGAGTCTTTGCCAGTTACTTAGTGCTTTGCCTCATCATCCTCTTAAGAAAAATGAAATACTTGATATCTTCTATAATGGACTAATCGATGCTTCTAGGGACTTCCTAGATAGTTGTATTGGTTGTGTTTTCAGGGAGAACTATCGCTCAAGCTGAAGAATTATTGAATAACATATTGAAAAATTATGATGATTGGACTATTCCTGAACCACCGCCTAAACCCACTCCAAAGAAGAGAGGTATATTATATCTCAGTCCTGAAGATATGCAAGAGGCAAAGAAATCTATGAAGGAAAAAGGTGTTAAGGCCGAGGATGTTAAAAATTTACCACCTATTGAAGAAATACATGGTCTTGAAGCACCACCACCACCCAAGGTTCTAGAGGTAAAATCTTTAATGAAATTCAATGATAGTGATGATCCTCATAATAAACATCCTAGTCAATGCCTTTATGAGTTTGACAATTACATTAGAAAGCAAGATCACTTCAATGCAAATGTTATGAAACAATTGAAATATAATTCTGATATGATTGCTCGCTTGAGTGACTGACTTGTTATTTAGAATCTCAAATGATGTTAGAGGTGTTGGAAAACATGCTTCTATGGTTCAAACCCAGTTAGAACAAGTTGCTAAATCACAAAGAGAATGACTTGATGAAATGAATCATAATATACATCACTTTGCTGTTAGAGTTGCAACTAGAGGAGGTAAAATGACTCAGGAACCACTTTATCCCGAGGGACACCCAAAAAGAAGTGAACAAGATTCGCAAAGAAATAACACTAATGCACCTAGTTCTTCTAAAAAGAAAAAGAAAAAGAAAAATGATAGGACTTCGCATGCTTCTAGTGAATCTGAAATAGACAAATCTCCTGATAATGAAAATGAAACTTCTAACTCTGATGCTGAAACTCAATCTGGTAATGAATATCCACCTAGTGATAATGAAGAAGACAATGATGAGGTTCATGAAGACACTCAACCAAATAATGATAAAGAACCAGATAATGATGTTGAGATAGAACCACCTGTTGATCTTGATAACCCACAATCTAAGAATAGAAGATATGATAAAAGAGACTTTGTTGCTAGAAAACACGGTAAAGAAAGAGAACCATGGGTTCAAAAACCTATGCCTTTTCCATCCAAGTCAACTAAAAAGAATGATGATGAAGAATTTGAACACTTTGCTGAAAGGCCGAGGCCAGTCTTTTTGCGTACTCGCTTGACTGATATCCTTAAAATGCCTCCTTATGCAAAGTATATGAAACATATATCATCACAAATAAGAGAAAAATACCGAAGCTGAAATCTCCACTATGCTTGCTAACTATACTTTTAAAGATGGATTACCTAAAAAACTTGGAGCTCCGGGTATACCAACTATACCTTGCTCTATCAAATAGAATTATGTGAAAACTGCTTTCTGTGATTTAGGAGCTGGTGTTAGTGTTATGCCGTTATCTTATATAAAAGACTTGACTTGAATAAACTCACACCTACTGAAATATCTTTGCAAATGGCTGACAAATCAACTGCCATACCTATTGGTATCTGTGAGGATGTGCCCGTTGTTGTTGCTAATGCTACTATTTTGACTGACTTTGTTATACTTGAGATGCCCGAGGATGACAACATGTCGATTATCCTTGGTAGACCCTTCTTGAATACTGTAGGGGCTATTACTGATTGCAATAAAAGCAAGGTCACTTTTCATATTAATGGTAATGAGCATATGGTCCACTTTCCGAAGAAACAATTCCAAGTGAATGGTATTAATGTTATAGAAAAATCTCCGACAATCACTATTGGAAGTTTTCAAATACCTCTACCTACTGTCAAAAAGAAATATGAAATGCTTATTGTTGGGGAAATGCATATCCCCATTGAGGTAACTTAGTGATTTACGAAAGTTCTTCGGTTTCATGCTAATCGAAAATGGTTGTTAATAAGACATGATCAACCTTATTAATGAATCATTTTTGAACGGCATGAAGTTGATGAATTTAGTAAGCACTACGTTCTGTCCCTACCTTTTGTTTTCTATTTTTATTAGTTAAATAAAATAAAATGCCATGTTTTGTCCGTTTTCTGAATTTCCCGCGCAATAAAAATTGACCAAAAATAGAAGTTCTCAGAATGCTCTAAAAATTTTACACGGTTTTTTCTGAATATTTCTGAATTTCTGGTGCAAATAATACCAGAGGGAGGTGCACTAGGTGGGCACAACCCACTTGGGCATGCCAGGACCCCCAGGCGCGCCCTGGTGGGTTGTGGTCCCCATGTGCCCCCCCTCACTTATCTCTTTAGCCCACATCATCACTTACCTCCATAAAAAATCCCCACTGCTCTCTCTCCCGTGTTCTTGAGCTCAAACCCACAGATTTTGATCTCTTGGCACGAAGCTATGTTTCTGAAACTATTTCAGGGGATTGTTGCTTGGTATGTGACTCCACCATTTGTCCAATTAGTTCTTGTTTTATTGGTTTATACTTTGAATAATTAGCTACTCTTGGTGCTGCTGTAGATGAGCTTGCATGATGAATTCTTAGTGTTCTAAGTAGTTTGAATGCTTGCTATGACCTCTATGTATCCCTAGGAGTAGTTGCTATCAATCTTGTGAAGTTTTGTTGACAATTTTTTGTCACCTCAAATTTTTTATTTTCAGAAAACTGTACGCGAACACGATGAACCTATTTGGAAGGGGATCTCGAAGAGACGATCCTCGGGGGCATCCTCTAGTGAAAGTTCTGCTCGCCGGTCTTATGTGGAACCAAGTGAAAGTTCCACGCACGATGCCGCCACCAAAACATGCTTATGGCCTTGCGATGAAAATATGGTGCGTGGGGGCATTAAGGAGGAATTTGAGCAATATGTTCACAATGCTGGCCTCGGTCCCTACCTTTCAGATAAGTGTGAACAACACCAACTTCTCACTGAGACATTTGTCAAAAGATTTACATTTTTCCCTCATGAGTCTAGGGTGTCTTTTATGCTTTATGATAATCCATCACCATCTCACTGGAAGTTTGCTTACCATTGCAAATTGCCATATTGGGGTTCGCTTGATGAACCGTCGAAGGCTGAGTATGAGTCCTTCTTGACTAGCATTTGTTACGGTGAAAATAGGGGAGTGACACATGGCAAAATAAAGAGCATCCACTTTCCCGCAATTCAATATTTTGCATTATTTAATGGGAAATGCATAGTAGGCAAGCAACACTTTAGCACAGTTTGTGTGCCAGACTTGAGCCTCATTCACACCGCTCTCACTTGTGAATGGAACAATAACCTTGGGGCGATTGTTGCACGTAGACTTCAGAATAATGCTAACGGTGGTTGGTTCTATGGGGGAATTTATGCCACACGTTTGGCATGAGAGCTGGGTGTTTCACGTTTACCCTTTGACCCTATCGTACCCACGCAATATTTAGATTTGCGGCTTTAAAAAGCCATAAGATCCTCAAAGGAAAAATTCATGACTTTACTTATAATTTGTTGTTTAACCAAACCTCTGTTGTGCACACACATTTGCCTGTGCCTGCTCTTTTTGATTATCACAGGAAGGGGAGATATTTTGTTATTGAGAGCGAGGCCCAAGCTCATAACGCAGTAGTGGTGGCAGCACGGCGTGCCAAGGCATCCGCACTGAGAGCCTCTATGAGCTTCCACGCAGACTTCTACCCTCTGGGCTACTAATCGATTACCAACTTAGGCCAAAACCCTAAGTTTGGGGGAGTAGACGTTTCCACCGACCTTACATTCATGTCCACATATTTCATTTGTCGGTGTTCACACTTTTTCATTGTATCATCCATGCTTAGATTTATTTTCTTGCTTTCTTCTTGTGTGTTTGAAAAACTTTAGAAAAACCATATTTTTAAATTGTAGCTAGTTTACTTTCTATGCATGCTTAGTAGTAATATTAAAAAGAAACCCAAAAAGATTTCCTTGTTCTTCTTTTGCTTATTGGGAGCTTTCCCGTGTAAATAGTTTTTCTTGTTTTTGCTTTTCCCGTTGCTTTTCCCGTTCTAGAAAACCAAAAACTCCAAAAATATTTAAGTGTGTTTCTCTAAACTTCTTTTCTTTTTACTCGAGTCTTACCAAGGAGAAGACCACGATGAAAATGTTGAGTGGCTCTCATATGAATAATTGTTGAACTAATAAAGAGCACATTTTACCTTGTCTTCTCCTGTTGAATAAAATGTTTGCAGATTCCAGCTTAGTCCATGACACTCTTGCACTATTATTATTTTCATATCATTCGGTCGTGCAAGTGAAAGGCAATAATGACAACATCCGATGAACTAGCCGTGGCAGAGAGAAACTGGTATGGACTCCACTTCTTCTGTTTTTGTAAATATGTTTAACCTAGTATCCATGATTCAACTCATTATGATTAAACATGTTTGCAATGACAATTAGAGATTACAATTTCTCATGCCATGCATAAGTAGCTGGGAGTTAATAATGATTTATCTTGAATATCAACATAGCGTTAAAATGATTGTGATGTAGTATGATGATATGGTATCCTCCTCTGAATGTTTGGGTGGCTTGACTTGGCACATGTTCATGCATGTAGTTGAATCAAAACCAACATAGCCTCTATGATATTTATGTTCATGGTGTCCATATCCTACTCATGCTAGTGTCCATTGTTACTTATGCATAATGCATGGTTGTGATCGTTGTTGCTCCCTAGCTGGCCGCTTCTCTATCTAAATTGCTAGCCTTCGCCTGTACTAAGTGGGGACTCTGCTTGTACATCAAAAACCTTGAACCCAAAGCTATTCCAGATGAGTCCACCATACCTACCTATATGCTGTATTACCCTGCCGTCCTAAGGAAATTTGCATGTGCCACCTCTAAAAACTTCTAATTTTTTTATCCTTTTTGTGTGCCTGGATCATTCGTGGAATGACAGGAGGTGGTCGGTATCTTCCATGCTAAGCGGGTTATTCTCAGGTCGAGTGTTTATTCACTTGCCATCGCACAAGAAAATGGGCGGTAATAGGGATTCCCAGTCCCGAACTAAAAAATGCAAATAATTAAACAAAACTCCCCCAGGACTGATGTTGGTATGGATGGCACCCATTGTTTCGCACAAGCCATGGAGTGTGATTGATGGTGGAGGGGGAGTAAACTTTTACTTTTATCACCTGGGAACTGCCAGTGGCGTGCTTAGCATGGAAGATATCAATAACTGATGGTCGTGAAGTGAATAAGAAGGGTGCATGTCTCAAAATATCATTTATCTCTGTTTTAAAAATTGAGCTCTGGCACCTCTGCAAATCACTGCTTCCCTCTGCGAAAGGACTATCTATTTACTTTTATGTTGTGTCACCACCTTCTAAAACAAGCTCCAGAAACTGAGTAGAGCACAACTATCATGATTTATGCATTATGTGTAGCAAATGTTGGGTGCATCATGACTGGATCTTTTCTACCATGAATTACAATGTTTAGTCGCTGCTTGAACTTTGGAGGTGCTCTGCATTTATGTTTTTTGGTCTCAAAAAGGGCTAGCGAGATACCACTACTGTCATATTATATCATGGTTGTTTTGACAACGTGTTGCTGTTTGAAATATTTTATTATTGCTCGCTAGCTGATTATGGCATTGATATGAGTCATTATAATCTTTAAATGTTATTGTTGACATGGTTAGTTATAATGTTGGCTGAAAACCTGGGTGTTGTTTAAGCTTATTTATGCAAACAAGAGCAAAATAGTTCGTAAAAGTTTTTCTTTCTCACTTTCAGTTTATCAACTGAATTGCTTGAGGACAAGCAAAGGTTTCAGCTTGGGGGAGTTGATACGTCTCCAACGTATCGACTTTTTCTCATGCTTTTCCTCTTGTTTTGGACTCTAATTTGCATGATTTGAATGAAACTAACCCCGTACTGACGCTGTTTTCAGCAAAATTACCATGGTGTTGCTTTTGTGCAGAAATAAAAGTTCTTGGAATGGAACAAAACTTTGCGAGGAATTTTTATGGAATAAAAGAGGACTTTTGGAGCCAAGACCTACCAGAGAGGGGACCCTGTGTGGGCACAACCCACCAGGGAGCGCCTGAGGGAGTCCTGGATTAGGGGGTCCTCGAACAACCGGACTATATGCTTATGCCAGACTGTTGGATTATAAAGATACAAGATTGAAGACTTCGTCCCATGTCCGGGTGGGACTCTACTTTGCATGGAAGGCAAGCTTGGCAATTCGGATATGTAGATTTCCTTCTCTGTAACTAACTCTGTGTAACCCTAGCCCCCTCCGATGTCTATATAAACCGGAGGGTTTAGTCCATAGGACAACAACAATCATAATCATAGGCTAGCTTCTAGGGTTTAGCCTCTACGATCTCGTGGTAGATCAACTCTTGTAATACTCATATCATCAAGATCAATCAAGCAGGAAGTAGGGTATTACCTCCATAGAGAGGGCCTGAACTTGTGTAAACATTGTGTCCCCCGCCTCCTGTTGCCATTAGCCTTAGACGCACAGTTCGGGACCCCCTACCCGAGATCCGCCAGTTTTGACACCGACATTGGTGCTTTCATTGAGAGTTCCACTGTGTCGCCACCATAAGGCTTGATGGCTCCATCAATCATCCACAACGATGTGGTCCAGGGCGAGGTTTTCCTCCCCGGACAGATCTTCGTAGTCGGCGGCTTCGCATTGCGGGCCAACTCGCTTGGCCATCTGGAGCAGATCGATAGCTACGCCCCCGGCCATCAGGTCCGATTTGGAAGCCTCAATTACAGTGCCGACATCCGCGGAGACTTGATCGTCGATGGATTCGAGCCCATGACAGGTGCGCCGTACAGTCACGATGAGTATGACTTAGGTCTGCCATCGGACAGTGTTCAGGAGATCACACCTGCAGCCGCCCCGGCTCTAAATCCAGGGCAGATCGTGCCATCCGAGGACGGGTGGATGGACCCCGCCACGGAGACCGCACACTCAACGGCGATAGAACCAAACACAGGTCTCACTTCCAACGAGGTCTGTGTCAACGGACCCTCGGACTCGTCTCCGACCATAGGCTCCGAACCGCGTGCACCCGTGCCCATCAATCTGACTGGGCACCGATCATGGAGTTTAGCTCCGTGGATATCTTTTAGCACTTGCCGTTGGGCGATGTGCTAAACTCATTAAAATCTCTCTCCCTGTCAGGAGACTCTTGGCCGAATTATGGCCGGCTTGAGTGCGAAGTGGATGACGAAGGAATTCGTTACCCACGCACCACCCACTTGATAGCCACTGTCGACGACTTAACCGACATGCTTGATTTCGACCCCGAAGACATCGACGGTATGGACGACGATGCCGGAGAAGAACAGGAACCACCGCCTACATGGCGCTGGACAGCCACCTCATCATATGATATATATATGGTGGACACACCCAAAGGAGATAATGGCGAGGATCAAAAGGATGAAGCGGAGGATGATCCTCTTGAGAAGCAAACCAAGCGCCGACGTCAGCGGTGCCGCTCTAAATCCCGCCATAGCAAAAACAACGATACTGGCACAAGAGACAATAGCACTCCGAACGATGCCGAAGACGAAAAAAATCCCACCCAGCCAAGCTTCAAGCAAGCCGAACAGGAGGATGAGCAAGCTAGCCCTGATGAACAGGCAATGAATGGAGACTCGGAGGACAAGAATTACATGCCCCTCTCCGAAGATGAGGTGAGCCTCGGCAACGAGGAATTTATCATGCCTGAGGATCCTGTCGAGCAGGAGCGCTTCAAGCGTCAGCTTATAGCCACTTCAAAAAGCCTGAAGCAAAAACAACAGCAACTTCAAGCTGATCAAGATCTGCTTACTGACAGATGGACCGTGGTCCTGGCAGCCGCGGAATACGGACTCGAGCGCCCAACTAAAAGCTACCTGAGGTGCAGGTTGTTACCTCAATTCGAGGATGAGGCACTAGAGCCTACACTACCAGTGCAGGATGTGGCTGACCGACCACCTCGTGGCCGAGACAAAGCGACATATCAGCCCAAACACCAGCCCGCACCCCGTCACTAAACAAATAAAAACACGAAGGCCCGGGGCTACAAGCATGACCTGCGAGACAAATTGAAAAACAAAGCAGGACAGTCAAGATCGATCTACGGATCGCGGCGGCGCGCCCCAACACGTGACAATGACCGCCACACCGGATATACTAAATACAAATCCGTTCGGGCCGAATACATCAGACCAGACTCGTTGGAACTGCGTCGCGACGAGCCCGGCATAGAGGCGCTGCAGACCCCCTATGCTTCACTAACAAATTAATGGAGCGTGAGTTCCCAGAAGGGTTTAAACCTGTGAACATCAAACCATATGATGGAACAACAGACCCTGCGGTATGGATCGAAGATTTCCTTCTCCACATTCATATGGCCCGCGGCGATGATCTGCATGCCATGAAGTACCTCCCACTAAAACTCAAGGGACCGGCTCGGCATTGGCTGAATAGTTTGCCGGCAAACTCCATTGGCAGTCGGGAGAACCTAGAAGATGCATTCCTTGACAACTTCCAGGGCACTTATGTGCGACCACCGGACGCTGATGACTAAAGTCACATAACCCAACAGCCCGGAGAGTCAGCCAGGAAATTATGGACTCAGTTCTTAACTAAAAAGAACCAAATTGTCGACTGTCCGGATGCCGAAGCTCTAGCGGCCTTTAAGCACAACATCCATGACGAGTGGATTGCTCGACACCTCGTCCAAGAGAAGCCGAAATCCATGGCAGCCCTTACGACACTCATGACCCGCTTCTGTGCGGGCGAGGACAGCTGGCTAGCTCGTAGCAACATCGTCTCAAGCAAGCCTGGGACTTCTGAACCAAGAGATAACAACGGCAAGCCTAGACGCAGCAAACACAAGCGTCGTAATAATGGCGATAACACCGAAGACATGACCGTCAATGGCGGATTCAGCGGCTCTACTACCGGTCAAAGGAAAAAAAGAATTCAAAAGAAATAGTCTGGGCACGTCCAGTTTGGACCGTAAACTCGACCGTCCATGCCAAATTCATGGCACCCCAGGAACACCAGCCAACCATACCAATAGAGAATGCTGGGTCTTCAAACAAGCCGGTAGGTCAGGTGCCGAAAACAAGGAGAAGGGGTCGCAAAGCAACACGACGACGAGGAGCCCCGGCCTCCGAACACAGGAGGGCAAAATAAGTTTCCCCCGCAAATCAAAACGGTGAACATGATAAACGCCACCCATATTCCCAAGCGGGAGAGGAGGTGCACACCTAGGGATGTCGACGCAACGGAGCCAGTCGCCCCAAAATATAACCTAGCTATGGTCGTCCGGCCCGATCACCTTTGACCGTACGGATCGTCCGACCAATACCAGTCAGGGCAATTCAGCCGCACTAGTCCTTGACCCAATAATTGACGGATTTCACCTTGCACGAGTCCTTATGGACGGAGGTAGCAGTCTGAACCTGCTGTATCAGGACACAGTGCACAAGATGGGTATCAACCACCTTCAGAGGTGTTATACTAGGTGTGGAGGCCCATTGTACAGGCTCCATCACTCTGGAGGTAGTCTTTGGACCGCCGGATAATTTCTGAAGTGAAGAATTAATCTTTGACATCGTCCCTTTTCACAGCAGCTATCATGCATTGCTCGGATGAACCGCGTTTGCTCGATTCAACGCGGTGCCACATTATGCCTACCTTAAGCTCAAGATGCCCGGTCTACATGGCGTCATAACAGTTAATGGCAAGGCCGAATGCTCCCTCCGTGCCGAAGAGTACACCGCCGCCTTAACAGTAGAAGCACAAAGTGGCATCTTTCAATCGAACCTTCACTCGACAGCCAAGCTTCCGGACACCATTAAAGGAGTCTGAACTACTTCGTGACAGGATAGCCCAGCTCATCAAGAGCTCAATTAAACGCTCCGGCAGTAGACGGAGGCAAAGCTAGGATAGGCCACACAATGCGGCTTAACCGCTCCGTGGCACACAAACATTTTTTGCCTTTTCTTTGCAGGTCTACTTTTGTGTAGGCCATGACTAGCGACATGGCGACCAGACCCATGAACGGGCGAATATACCAAGAAGGGAAACAACTCGAACGCGTAAGGGAATCCTTAGATATTCCCCTCGATGACCATCCGATTACAACCCAGATCCGCACACAGCCTCCCCCGCTTGGTCTCAGCAGGTTCTGAAGTCATACTTCTTTTTATCACATTACCTGTACTCGTACGCATTGACGTATTATTCAATTACAACATGTGGCTTCATATGACGCTTATTTGCTGTTGTTTCTTATTGACACTCTTTGTCAAATGGCATCCGCACACTACGGTATGCCTTAATATGCTAGGGGCCTCGTTGTACCCATAATACGACAATAAAGTCCGAACACCTTCACGGTCGTTCGGCACCCCGAACTTATAGCATTATATGCATCGGCTCCGAATCATGTCTTGGGTCAATAGTTGGGTTGCCCGGCTCCTGTGTTGCGACCCTACATTCCGCTATATCGGCTAGGATAGTAAAGGGAGAACTACTGCGATTGCGTCCCGGTTCTTCCGGACGAGCGCCTCGGTAGAGAAAGCCAAAAACTGACTGTCATGATACGGCGAGAGCTGGTCAGCTGTTCGAGAGGTTACACAATCTTTAAGGATTTCTTCCACATTATTTGCGATAACTAATGCAGCGTGCGATGGATCAGCTTTTCTTCCGATTAGGTGCTTATAGAGCCCCTAGTGCGGTCTTCTGAACACCAGGGGCTGCGCCTACCTTTCTTTTGTCAAACTCCTATGGCTAAGTGAGAGTGATAAAGCCTTATAGTCTGATTGCCTGGTTCATTGCGCTGAACACCTCCTTCAAGGACCCAAGACTGGGGTAAAGAGTGCTCAGGTTTATCCTGAACACCCCGGTACTTCCAACATGGGGGCAGAAGCCGACGACTAGCCAACTCTCAGGATTAATATAAAAAAAACGGCCGCACAGGAGGTAAAACTTTCAAACAACAGGCACTAAATAATATAAATGACCTTGTTTAACATTACATAGGACAACATGAATGTATTCATGGGAATATAATGTCCTTAGCACATTGCTCCGCCACAAGGCGGGATCCTTTCAGGACACTGTCATCATATAACTCGGGCTTTCCGTGCTCCTTCCCGCAGGCGGTCCCTCGGTCACCAGCTTTTCGGCATCCATCTTCGCCCAATGCACCTTCGCATGGGCGAAGGCCATTCGCGCACCTTCCATGCAGACCGACCGCTTGATGACTTCTAGTCGAGGGCAGGCACTTACAAGCCGCTTCATGAGCCCGAAGTAGCTGCTGGGAATCGACTCGGCGAGCCATAGCCGGATAATTAAATCCTTCATGGCTAGTTTGGCCGCCCTATGCAGTTCAATCAGCTGCTTCAGTTGATCGGCAAAGGGCACCGGATATTTTGGCGCCAGATACTACGACCAGAAAAGCTTCTCCGCAGTGCTCCTTTCTTCGGCTTGGTAGAATTGTGCGGCATCAGATATGATGCGCGGCAGTTCCACAAATACCCCTGGAGAAATCCGAATTCAAATTAGTAACGTGATTTTCTCCCTTCAAATACTTTGCTTTGCATAGAAAAAGCCTTACCCGCCGCGATCTTCCTTGCCTCCTGGATTTCCTGCAGGTCGCCTTGGGCTTCCCCCCGGGCATCGCGTGAGGCCTGACAAGCCTTGGTGAGTTCGGATTCTTTCTCCATTAAACTCTGCTCCAAGGTCTCGCATTTCTTCACGGCCTCTTGGAGCTCTTGCTCAGCTTCAATAACCCTGGCCTCGTGCTTTTCATGAAGAGCATGCTCTGCGGCTGCCTTTTTGTAACGCCCCGGACACACCCTCCGGTGGTCGTTACTCCTGAAGGGATCTAGACTGGCCCCACAGATCAATACTAGTCTTTTCTGCGCACTTTGTCCTCACTCGTGCGCACCCGGGAGCAACTTCCCGGTCGGTCACCCATCCTAAAACTACTCCAAGCTGAGTATGCTTAACTTTGGAGTTCTGTCTGAATGGGCTCCCGGAAAAGAAGGAATTCCTTATTGATATGAGTAGTCTATCATCCCTAATAAGCCAGGCTATCACATACACCCCCACTCAGAGGAACCGACGTCCTCGTCGGGCCACATGAATGTTCCCTCTTGGCACATACATCGGTGCTTGCAGTCCAGCACATGTGCCATGCCGTGTGCCACGACGGGTCACAAACGTCATGCACAACATCACCGCGCACCTGTCCGCAACCATCCGTGTAACCGCGAGGGCCGGCTATGATACCAACTTGTAACAACCACCATGCGGTTATGCCTCCAAGTCGTGCCTCAACACGTGGGAGATATAGCCGCATCGTGGGTGTTACACTTTTTCTCGGCCTCGGCCACGGCCTTCTTAAGAGCCTCGACTTCGGCCGTCGCCCCTAGAGCACATCATGAAAATATTTTCATTATACTCAATTATTCATTCGCGCTGAACGCGAACTAGGTTTTTTGCATACCTTGGTTATCCTCCAACTGCTTTTTCAATTGGCCAAGTTCTTCTTCGGCACGCTCCAGACTCTGCTTCAGTCCGGAGACTTCCACAGTATGAGAGGCGGGAGACACTACATGCACCTTCTTATAAAAAAAGAGGGAGAGGTTCCATAAGGTGAGTCTCCTGCAAACATGTATTTGATCCTCTGTCCGGTTCTTTCTTCTCAACACCGAACAGTGTATCAGGGGCTACTACCTATACAATAACACTCTTTGAAACCTCACAACATACCTCAAAGCCCGTTATAAGGCTGATGCAAGCTTCATCCAGCCCGCTCTCAGCGGACTGAATCTTCTCAATCACCGCACCCATGAGGGCACGGTGTTCTTCAACGATGGAGGCGCTCTTCAGCGCTGCTGATAAGGTATCCGGCACCTCTGGTTGGGCAGAGGTTGCTGGTGGAACAGGCGCACCCCCTCCTGTCGAGGGAGGCTGCCTGCCTAATTCCGGAGTCATACCGGTCTCCGGAATTGTGTCCGGCTGGGGGCCGAATTCGAGATGGCCCCCGCCGTCAGTGTCCATGGGAGCCTTTTCTCCTGTGTGTCCGGCCACCGAAGTTTGACCCCCTGGTGCCGCCTTGACGGTCTTTTCACCCCCTCCTTGGCCTGGGTCCCTCTGGGATGATGCCTCGGTGTCGTGCACGTGTTTTGGGGAGGGGGCCTTCGGGGGTGTCCCGCTGTCCATAGCATCCGAGCCCAGTAAATCCTCTGATGAGGATTGTTCGGCGCGGGACCTCACTGGACTGTAAAAAGTATGGCTCAATGATTAAACGTCATACAATAGTGAGTCTGGATGCGCAAACGTGTCCGGATTTTACATACTCATGATTTCACCAGGGGCTGGACCTTGGGATCCCACTCCGGGCTGCTGTCGGTAGTGGTGGCGGATTCCTCCGGAAGGGGAGTTTTCCCTTCTTAGGCGATTCAGCCTCCAAGTGTGTGGAGGCCGTCCTTTTCTTTCTTCCCCTCGCTGGGGGGGATTGGCTTTCCTCCTCTTCCTCATCCTCCTTGGAGGAAGAGCAGGCCTCGGAGTCTTCGGATACTGTGTCCGAAGTTCCTCGGCGACGATGGGCCCCCTGGTCTCTTTAACCTGTTTTTCGATTTTCTTCTTCGGCGCCTTGTAAGGCGCCGGGACCAGCATCTTCGTCAGAAGTGGGCCGGCTGGTTCTTCTGGCAGTGGGTCCGGGCAGTAGATCCACCCTGCCTTCTTGCCAGCCCTAGGAGAGTTGTGGAAAAATACATTGAGCATTTCCCTTGGATTATACAGATAAAGCATGTGACTTGCCAACATACGGAGACTTACTAAACTCGCATGTCGGGACAGTTGATACCCGCGGTCCTCGGTTGAGTCCGGCCACGATTTGCCGGACTTAAAAAGCACTTTCCAGATGTCTTCGTGCGAGAGTCGAAGAACCCTAGCAGGGTCTGGTGCTTGCCCGGGTCATACTCCCATAAATGGCAAGCCCTCTGCTGGCAAGGGAGAATCCGGCGAACTAACATCACCTGGACCACATTGAAAAGTTTGATATTCTTGTCTTCCATACCCTTGACGCGCGTCTGGAGCACTGACAACTCGTCGGGCGAAGACCAGTTCAGGCTCTTCTTGGGCCAGGACGTAAGCTGCAGTGGAGCTCCGGATCGGAATTCGGGAGCTGCGGCCCATTTTGTGCCGCGTGGCTCAGTGACATAGAACCACTGTTGTTGCCACCCTTTGATGGAATCATTGAAGGTACCTGATGGCCATGTGACGTTGGGCATCTTGCTCACCATGGCTCCTCCGCACTCAGCGTGCTCGCCGCTCACTACCTTGGGCTTCACATTGAAGATCTTCAGCCATAAGCCGAAGTGTGGCGAGATGCGGAGAAAGGCCTCGCACACAACGATGAATGTCGATATGTTGAGGAAGGAATTGGGGGATAGATCATGAAAATTGATCCCATAGTAATACATAATGCCGCGAACGAATGTGTGGAGGGGAAACCCTAGCCCACGGACAAAGTGAGGGAGGAATACAACCCTCTCGTGGGGTTCCGAAGTAGGGACGATCTGTCTTGCTGTCGGGAGATGATGACTAATCTTCTTTGTCAGATACCCGGCCTCCCGAAGTTTCTTGATATCCTTCTCCCGGACGGTAGAGGCCATCCACTTGCCTCCTGCTCCAGATCCGGACATTTTTGGAGGGCCTTTGTGGGCGGAGAAGGCGAATGCATTGGCGCTGGAGCTCGAGCGAGAGAGAATAGATGAGCAGAGGAAGAAGAAGGGTGGGAGAAAAAGGGGAGTCCTTATCTCCGTATAAAGGCACCAGGGATCCTGCGCCTCCCCACTTGCCCTGGAAACTCGCTTATCCCCCAAGCACCATGATTAATGGCGCGGTTGGGTTACCCACGCCCATATTAATGAGAATCCCGTGATAAGGGGACACGATCTCTGCTTCGACAAGACTTGCCTATGAAACCGCCTCGCAAAATGTGCAGTAGCAGGTTGAGAAAACGGTTTGAATAATGACCGGACCGCGACGTGATGTCATGCTATGAAAAGTTGTCAGCAGATTAGATTTGTGGAATATTGTGCTCTCTACGGTGGTATGTGGAATTTGTTTTGCAGAGCCGAACACGATTCTTGTGTTCAAGATCTTCTTTGGAGTATTCGGAGAAGGAACCCACCTTGCAATGCCGAAGACAATCTGCGCGCTGGACTCATCGTCATTGAAGCCTGGTTCAGGGGCTACTGAGGGAGTCCTGGATTAGGGGGTCCTCAGACAGCCGGACTATATGCTTATGCCAGACTATAAAGATACAAGATTGAAGACTTCGTCCCATGTCCGAGTGGGACTCTCCTTTGCATGGAAGGCAAGCTTGGCAATTCGGATATGTAGATTTCATTCTTTGTGACCGACTCTGTGTAACCCTAGCCCCCTCCAGTGTCTATATAAACCGGAGGGTTTAGTCCGTAGGACAACAACAATCATAATCATAGGCTAGCTTCTAGGGTTTAGCCTCTACGATCTCGTGGTAGATCAACCCTTGTAATACTCATATCATCAATATCAACCAAGCAGGAAGTAGGGTATTACCTCCATAGAGAGGGCCCGAACCTGGGTAAACATTGTGTCCCCCGCCTCCTGTTACCATTAGCCTTAGACGCACAGTTCGGGACCCCCTACACGAGATCCACCGGTTTTGACACCGACAGCGCCCCCTCTCCTGGCGCGCCCAGGTGGGTTGTACCCACCTGGTGGCCCCGCTAACGATCCCCCTGATACTATAAAATCACATTATTCTAGAAAAAAATCAGGGAGAAAGAATTATCACGATCCACGAGACGGAGCCGCCGCCAAGCCCTGTTCTTCCTCGGGAGGGCAAATCTGGAGTCTGTTTGGGGATCTGATGAGAGGTATCTTCATTCTTTGTCATCACCAACCCATCTCCATCGCCAATTCCATGATGCTCCCCGCCGGGAGTGAGTAATTCCTTCGTAGGCTCGCTGGTCAGTGAGGAGTTGGATGAGATTGATCATGTAATCGAACTAGTTTTGTTAGGGCCTGATCCCTAGTATCCACTATGTTCTTAGATTGATGTTGCTATGACTTTGCTATGCTTAATGCTTGTCACTTTGGGCCCGGGTGCCATGATTTCAGATCTGAACCATTTATGAATTCATAATTATATCCATGTTTTAGATCCGATCTTGTAAGTTATAGTCACCTAATACGGTTATGATCCGACAACCCCGGAGTGACAACAACCGAGCCCACTCTCGGTGATGATCGTAGTTTGAGGAGTTCATGTATTCACTATGTGTTATTGCTTTGTTATGGTTCTCTATTAAAAGGAGGCCTTAATATCCATTAGTTTCCAATATGGACCTCGCTGCCACGGGAGGGTAGGACAAAAGATGTCATGCAGGTTCTTTTAATAAAGCACGTATGACTATTTACGGAATACAAGCCTACATTATATCGATGAACTGGAGCTAGTGCCGTATCGCCTTAGGTTATAACTGTCACATGATGAATATCATCCAACAAGTCACTGATCCAATGCTTATGAATTTATCATATATTGTTCTTGCTAAGTTACTACTATTGCTACTTCTATCGTTACTGCTACAAATTACTGCTATCACTGTTACGGTTACCGTTGCTGCTGTCACTACTATGAAAACTATCAAACTACTTTGCTACTAATCACTTTGCTGTAGATAATTAATCTCCAGGTGTGGTTGAATTGACAACTCAGCCGCTAATACCTTCAAATATTCTTTGGCTCCCCTTGTGTCAAATCTATAAATTTGGGTTAAATACTTACCCTTGAAAACTATTGCGATCCCCTATACTCGTGGGTTATCAAAGCTTAATTCCTGCTCGTCCTCGAGTAGGTAAATGATAAGAACAGAATTTTTGATGTGGAATTTTGCCTAACATGTCCATCACATTTCTTTTCTTTCTAGCATGGACATATGAACTTTTATATGATTGAAAGCAAAAATCTAGTTTTGACATGAAGACTTTAATACTCAAGCATACCAACAAGCAACCATGTCTTTCAAAGTATCAACACTAAAGAAAGTTATCCCTAGCCCATTATGCTCAATCATTAATCCATTCATGAAACACACTCAAATATTAGCTACACCCAATGCTCAAATACGATCATAGTTCCCTTTAGTTGGTGCTTTATAAGATAAGATGGAGACTCGAATTCAAAATAAAATTTGCATAAGTAAAAGAAAGGCCCTTCGCGGAGGGAAGTAGGGATTTGTAGAGGTGCCAGAGCTCAAAGCTTAAATTGAGAGATAAAAATATTTTTGAGAGGCATACTTTTCCCACCAATGAAAATGACTTGGAGCATCCCAACACTTTATGCTAGATACATCATAGGCGGTTCCCAAACAGAAAATAAAGTTTATTCCTTTTCCACCATTACTTTCACTTTCTATGGCTAACCGTATCCACGGGCGCCCTCCATACCAACACTTTCCAAGGAATTTATTATTTGACAACATAAAGTAAATTCATTTATCATTTTGGGACTAGGCATCCCTAATACCTTTGCCGTACTCTTGTGCAATGACAAGTGAATAAACACTCATCGTGAGAATAACACATCTAGCATGGAAAATATTGGTCACCCTTCACCGCCTCGCGAGCGGTAGAGCACACAAAAGAGAAATTTATTTTGAAGAGATGGCACATGCAAATTTTCTTAGAAGACATGGAGATACCACATATAGGTAAGCATATTGGACTCATAAGGCAAAACTGGTTTAAAGGGTTTTAGATGCACAGATAGCGATCATACTTAGTGTAAAATGTAGGCTGGCAAAAAGATTGAGAAGCGACCAACCAAAAAGCAAACAAATCTCATACCCAAGCATTAAGCATATGTAACACCAAATAATGCACCATAAGTAGGATATAAATTTCATTGCATAACTATTGACTTTTGTGCTTGCATAGGGAATCGCAAACCTTAACATCAATATTCTTACTAAAGCACTTACTCATCAACATGACTCACCTATCATATCGCCATATCTCAAAACCATTACTAAGAATCAAGTTTATTTTGTCCAATGATCTTCATGGAAGTTTTTATTATATCCTCCTTGGATATCTATCACTTTGGGACTATTTTCATATGTTGCTTTTGATAAGCTCAAACAAATATAAGTGAAGATCATGAGCATAATTTTTTTCTTTCTCTCAAAATAATCTAAGTGAAGCAAGAGAGAATTTTTTTACTAACTCACAAATAAATCTAAGTGAAGCATGAGATCATTTCTTCAAAAATAACAAAGCACATAGTGCTAAAAAAGATATAAGTGAAGTACTAGAGCAAATCCATGGCTCTAAAAATTTAAGTGAAGCATAGGAGCAAGCATGGCATAATTTTTGGCTCTCTCAAAAGGGTGTGTCCAGCAAGGATTCAACACTTAAAACACAAAGCAAAACAAGCAAAGACTCATATCATACAAGAAGCTCCAAGAAAAACTCATATTATGTGATGAGTAAAATATATCTTCAAGTAAAATACCGATGGTTGTTAGAAGAAAGCGGGGATGCCACTCGGGGGCATCCCCAAGCTTAGTTGCTTGCTACTTCTTTGAATATTATCTTGGGTGCCTCAGGCATCCCCAAGCTTAGCCTTTTGCTAATCCTTATTCCTTCATCCATCATAAGATCACCCAAAACTTGAAAACTTCAATCACACAAAACTCAACAAAACCTTTGTGAGATCCGTTAGTATAAGAAGCCAAACCACTACTATAAGTACTGTAGCAAACCTATTCTCATTTTGTTTTCACATTATATCTACTGTATTCCAACTTTTCTATGGCAAAAACTCATCAAAGAAAACCATAGAATCATCAAAACAAGCACACAACACAAAGAAAATAGAATCTATCAAAAACAGAACAGTCTGTAGCAATCTGAATATTTCGATTACTTTTGTAACTCCAAAAATTCTGAAATAAGTTGGTGTACACGAGGAATTTTTCTATTAATCTTCTACAAAAAGAATCAACTCAAAAATCACTCTTCTGTTAAAAATGACAAATAATCTCGTGTGTTTTTCAGCAAGATCAAATAAACTTTCGCCCAAGTCTTCCCAAAGGCCTTGCTTGGCACAAACACTAATTAAAACATAAAAAACACAATCATAACAGTAGCATAATTGTTCTAACACGCTTGAACAGAAATCAAAAGGAAAAAATAAATTTTATTCATTGGGTTGCCTCCCAACAAGCGCTATCGTTTTACGCCCCTAGCTATGCATAACGCGTAGGATCTAAGTTTTATCACTCTTATCCTTGGTTCCCTTGGAGGTATTTGTGTCGGGAGGCTTCGTCAATAAGACATAAAACACATTATCCATGGAAACCTTAGCACTATCAAGTTGCTTTTTATCATAACCCCTTTGATTTCCGGCAGTGATCCAAGAATAGTGTTGATTAACATCGTTAAAAACTTTTTGGATCATATCTAAAATGGGGACTTGCTTTTTAAGACTCTCATCAAGGATTTGGTTATCTCCAAGAAAATGTCTTAAAGCATAATCACTATTATAAAGAATTTCATCAATCACGGGTTTTTTCATGATTCATGCCATAAAAATCAAAGATTTCCCTTGCTTCCTGTATTATGTAGTCAAATTCATTCATCAAAACAAGAGTGGCTAACTTTTTAGCTTTAGGATCCTTTATAACAGGCAACTCATAGAACAATCTTTGCAAGGTAGGATGAGTACGAATACATCTAGTTTCATGTTTCAGAACAAGTGTGAAAGAGCTTCCGCATAAGATTTAGTCCTTTTAAGTATAGGAATACCACCGAGACTTAATTTTCTGACACAATTGAAAAATTCTTGGATATGTTCTTTTCACATAAAATTCCCTTGCCCCAAAACAAAAGTTTTGGCATCCAGATTACCCGTACGCTCCATTTTAGGCATTAGGCCATCATCTGTTTCTGCCATACCAAAGTCACTCATGGTGACAAGTCCAAGCAAATAAGAGATCTGACGAGAAAACGACGAATGAAAAAGAGCGCGAATAAAACGACAAATTTTTGTGAAGTGGGGGAGAGGAAAACGAGAGGCAAATGGCAAATAATGTAAATTGCGAGGGGATGAGATTTGTGATTAGGAACCTGGTTGATTTTGAAGATCCTCCCCGGCAAAGGCGCCAGAAATTCCTTTTGATGTCTACTAGAACTACATCGGTATTTCCCCAAAGAGGAAGGGATTATGCAGTATAGTGACGGTGGGTATTTCCCTCAGTGATGAGACCAAGGTTATCGAACTAGTAGGAGAACCTCCTCACACCACGTAAACAGCACCTCCACACAAATAAAAAATACTCGCAACCTGACGTGTTAAAGGGGTTGTAAATCCCTTTCGGGTACGGTGCATCAAGATAGGCAGATAACGCGAGATAAAAGTGGTAGATGGGATAAATAGATTGCGGAACAAATAAATTGCAGCAAGGTATTTTTTTTGGTTTAATATATCTGAAAATAAATGCAAAGGAAAATAGATCGCGAAGGCAAATATGATGAAAAGGGACTTGGGGGCCGTAGGTTTCACTAGTGGCTTCTCTCGAGAAAAATAACAAACGGTGGGAAAACAATTACTGTTGGGCAATTGATAGAACTTCAAATAATCATGAAGATATCCAGGCAATGATTATTATATAGGCATCACGTCCAAGATTAGTAGACCGACTCCTGCCTGCATCTACTACTATTACTCCACAGATTGACCGCTATCCAACATGCATCTAGTGTATTAAGTTCATGGAAAAACAGAGTAATGCAATAAGAACGATGACATGATGTAGACGGGATCCGTTCATATATTTGCTTAGATATAGACCCCATCTAGTTATCCTTAGTAGCAATGATACATACGTGTCGGTTCCCCTTCTATCATTGGGATCAAGCACCATAGGATCGAACCCACTACAAAGCACCTTTTCCCATTGCAAGATAAATAGATCAAGTTGGCCAAAGAAAACCCAAATATCGGAGAAGAAGTATGAGGCTATAAGAAATCATGCATATAAGAGATCAAAGAAGACTCAAATAACTTTCATGGATAAAAACATAGATCTGATCATAAACTCAAAGTTCATCGGATCCCAATAAACACACCGCAAAAAGACTTACATCATATGGATCTCCAAGAGACCATTGTATTGATAATCAAGAGAGAGAGAGAGAGAGAGAGAGAAAGCCATCTAGCTACTAACTACGGACCTGCGGGTCTACAAAGAACTACTCACGCATCATCGGAGAGGCACCAGTGGAAGTGGTGAGCCCCTCCGTGATGGTGTCTAGATTGGATCTGGTGGTTCTGGACTCTGCGGTGGCTGGAATTGATTTTCGTCGACTCCCCTAGGGTCTCTAGAATATTGGGGTATTTATATAGCAAAGAGGCGGTTTAGGGGGCACCCGAGGTGGGCACAACCCACCAGGGCGCGCCTGGGCCTCCTGGCGCACCTTGGTGGGTGCTGCTCCCTTCGAGCCACCACCAGGTGCTTTCTTCGCCCACTGGATGCCTTCTGGCCCAAAAAAAAATCCTCTAGAAGTTTCGCTGCGTTTGGACTCCATTTGATATTGATTTCCTGCGATGTAAAAACATGCAAAAAACAGCAACTGGCAATGGGCACTATGTCAATAGGTTAGTACCAAATAATGATATAAAATGACTATAAAATGATTGTAAAACATCCAAGAATGATAATATAACAACACAGAATAATCAAAAATTATAGATACGTTGGAGACGTATCACTCTCTAGTGTTGTGTAACAAGAGCATTTTTCATGGATTCCACATTTTGGCTCATTCCTTGGTTACACGACCCCACTTATCTATTTGCGTGTGTGTTTCTGTGTACAATATCTTGCTATTGGTCTACTTGTTGCATTTGCAAATTTGTGAATCTTTTCCAGCATTATTGAGGCTCACTCAAAATTGCATCAAATTTTGTGCCACCATCCTAACCAAGCTCCACCATA
Source organism: Triticum dicoccoides (assembly GCF_002162155.2). Taxonomy (NCBI): domain Eukaryota; kingdom Viridiplantae; phylum Streptophyta; class Magnoliopsida; order Poales; family Poaceae; genus Triticum; species Triticum dicoccoides. The sequence continues at coordinate 310,900,562 of NC_041391.1, forward strand.
AGCTTTTACTTGTGTAGGTGTGAGAACCGACAAGAATTGGTACCAATTGTGCTATTTCCTTGTTACATATTTGAGTGATCATTGATCCATCTTCAACATCGGTCAAGGTACATTTGGTATAAGTTCTTCTCTTTCTCCCACTCACATACTTGCTTGGTATGCTGGATAGACCAAGTTCTTCTACAAACCCACTCTTCATCGAGCAAGATGACGATATGTCATCCTATGTCACCAAGAGCCACCTCTTCGGTGCACATAGAGCTTTGCATCAAGAACAACAAGCAATGAGCGACCGCATCGATAATCTCTCCATCGACTTGCGACTCTCCGAGCAACGAACAAGAGACTACTTCGACAACAAGCTCGACGCACACAAGCAAGAGAACAATGCAAGAATGGACAAGATTCGTGTCTTGTTGGTAAACTGCTCTTCTACCACTTTGTCCTATACAAGACGGAGCCGCTCGAGTCAACACTCCGATGACACCCTCTCCGACTCAAGTACAACGACATCGAACACTCTATGTCGAGCCGTGCACCAAGACCGTAAAGCTAACTGCAATCCTCTTCATGACAATCATCCACAAAGCAATTCAAGGAGCAAGCACATCAACATCCCCAAAACCAAACTACTCTTGCACAAGCACAAGAAAGGCAACGTCAACGTCACCAAGAGGAATAGCGAGCGTGACAACACCAAGACGAGCAAGACGCCGAAGCACTCCATCAACAACAACTATGGCGTGACTCCCAAGCACTTGAGGCGCAACGTGCCCTCCATGACACAAGTCGCGCTGTCGCCGACCGCAACGGTCAAATGCGTGAGCAACAAGAAGCACTTCACAATGAAGTTCAAGAGAGTATTTATCATGTCATCAAGTACATCAAAGGTAAGGAAAATGTTGTGGCGGATTCTCTTTCCTGCATATGCATGCTTGTCACTAAACTTGAATTGAGTGTCATTGGCTTTGAGCACATAAAAGACTTGTATGTGCATGATCCTACTTTTGCAATTCCTTATGCCAAGTGTTTGACGCATACATCTTGGGAACGCTATTACATCAAAGATGATTATCTTATGAGAGCTAACAAACTTTGCATCCCCGAGTCTTCTCTTCGTTTGTTACTTTTGCAAGAATCTCATGGAGGAGGACTACTGAGACACTTTGTACGTGACAAGACATTCGCTACGCTCTCCAAGAACTATTTTTGGCCCAAGTTGTTTCGTGACGTCTCACACTTAACCAACCTATGTTCGACATGTCGCAAAGCTAAGTCAAAAGCTCAATCCCATGGTCTTTACATGCCACTTCCTATTCCATATCAACCTTGGCAAGACATTAGCATGGACTTTGTACTTGGTTTGCCTAGAACTCAAAATGGAAAGGATTCCGTGTTTGTTGTTGTGGATCGATTCTGTAAGACGGCTCATTTTATCCCATGCAACAAGATAGATGATGCTTCACATATTGCAAATCTCTTTTGTAGGGAAATCTTGCGCCTCCATGGAGTGCCAAAGATGATTGTCTCGGATCGCGACGTCAAGTTCTTGAGTTACTTTTGGAAGACTCGATGTGCCAAGCTCGGAATCAAGCTCTTGTTCTCTTTGGCATACCACCCTTAAACCGACGGCCAAACGGAGGTGACGAACCGGACACTATCGACACTTCTTCGCGTGTTGATCAAGAAGAACCTCAAGGAATGGGAGGAGTGCCTACCCATCGCTGAGTACACCTACAACCGTGCAAGACACTCTACAACCGGCAAGTCCCCCTTCGAGGTCGTCTACGGTTTCAACCCGTTGTCCCCATTGGACATTCTTCGTCTTCCACTACAAGAGCGCATCAATATGGATGTGAGTGCACGAGCAAGCTACCTCAAGAAGATGCATGAAGATACAAGGCACACCATCAAGCGCCAAGTACAACGACTCACAACCAAGCTCAACATCAATAAGCAACCCATGATATTCAACATCGGAGTTCTTGTGTGGCTACACCTTCGCAAGGAACACTTCCCCAACAAACACAAGTCCAAACTTCTACCCTGAACCGATGGACCCTTCAAGGTGCTAGCACGCTACAATAACAACACTTACAAGATCGACCTCCCGCTCGACAAGTACAACGTGAGCGACATCTTCAACGTCAAGGACCTCTCTCCCTAACATGGTGATGATGTTTTCGATCCGAGGAGGGGGTCCTAGATTAAGGGGTCCTCGGATAGCCGAACTATATACTGCGGCCGGACTGTTGGACTATGAAGATACAAGATAGAAGACTTCATCCCGTGTCTGGATGGGATTCTCCTTTGCATGGAAGGCAAGCTTGGCGATTTCGATATGTAGATTCCTTTTTCTGTAACCGACGTTGTGTAAGCCTAGCCCCCTCCGGTGTCTATATAAACCAGAGGGTTTAGTCCATAGGACAACAATCATAACCTCATAGGCTAGACTTCTAGGGTTTAGCCATTACAATCTTGTGGTAGATCAACTCTTGTAATACTCATATTCATCAAGATCAATCAAGCAGGAAGTAGGGTATTACCTCCATAGAGAGGGCCCGAACCTGGGCAAACATTGTGTCCCCCGCCTCCTGTTAGCATTAGCCTTAGACGCACAGTTCGGGACCCCCTACCCGAGATCCGCAGGTTTTGACACCGACAACATCTCCGCAAGAACCGCTTCCCCAACGAGCGGAAGTCCAAGCTATTACCACAAGACGATGGACCCTTCAAGGTGCTCACACGATACAGTGACAATGCCTAAAAGATTGACATCCCACACGACAACAACGTAAGCGACATCTTCAACGTCAAGGACTTGGCCCCATACCATGGTGATGAAGATCACAATCCGAGGACAGATCTCTCCCAAGGGGGGGAGATGATGCGGAGCATCCTTCCAACATCTCCACCGACATTGGTGCTTTCATTGAGAGTTCCGCTGCGTTGTCACCAGAAGGCTTGATGGCTCCATCAATCATCTACAACAACGCAGTCCAGGGGGAGATCTTCCTCCCCGGGCAGATCCTCGTATTCGGTGGCTTCACACTGGGGGCCAACTCATTTGTCCATTTAGAGCAAATCGATAGCTATACCCCTGGCCATTGGGTCAGATTTGGAAGCCTGAATTTTGTGGCCGATATCCATGGAGACTTGTTCTTCGACGGATTCGGGCCCATGACGGCTGTCCCCGGCCACCACGATGAACATGACCTAGATCTGTCATCTGGCTGTGCACATGAGATAGTGCGTGTGACTGCCCTGGCCCTAGAGCTGGAGCGGACTGCGTCGTTCGAAGACAGGAAGCTTAACCCTACCGCGGAGGCCGCAGACTCAACGACGCTCAAGCCGCACACAGACCCAACATCAGGATGGGCTTGTGTTACTGGAACCTCAGACTCTTCTCTGGCCATGGGTTCCGGACCGCTTGCGTCCGCGTCTATCGAACCTAATTGGGCGCCGGTCTTGGAGTTCAGCTCCGTGGACATCTTCCAGCACTCCCCTTTTGGCGACGTATTAAACTCATTGAAATCCCTCTCCTTGTAAGAGGATTCCCGGCCGAACTATGTCCGGCTCGGATGGGAAGCGGACAATGAAGAACTTCGTTTCCCACCCACCACCCACTTCATTGCCACTTTCAAGGACTTAACCGACACGCTCGACTACGGCTCCGAGGACATCGACGGTATGGACGACGATGCTGGAGAGGAGCAGGCACAAAAACCACCACCTTTAGGGCAGTGGACAACTACATCATCATACAATATATACATGGTGGACACACCAAAGGAGAATGAGGCCGACGGCGATAACAGAATGCCTGTCGATGAACCTCCTAAACGCCGGCGTCCCAAGCGCCGACCTCGATCCGGCAAAAGGAAAAACAACAACATTGTCACGGACGATAATGATATTCTGAACCAAGCCGAGGACCCCGCGGACCCAGCGTTGGCGCAGGGCGTGCGAGAGGACGACAAACACAGTCCGAAGACGTTGCCTGACCACAGTGATGCTGAAGATAGCAATTCTCAACCTGTCTCTGAAGAGGAGATCAGCCTGGACGATGACGAATTCGTCATCCCAGAAGAACCATTAGAACAAGAATGCCTCCACCAAAGGCTTATCGCCACCCCAAGGAGCCTGAAGAAGCAGAAGCAGCGGCTTAAAGCCACACATGATACGCTCAATGACAGATGGAACGAAGTGCTAGACGCTGAGGAGAAATATGGCGGTAATTGCCAAACAAAGAGCTATCCTAAACGTAAGCTGCTATCTGAATTCGACGACGAGGCTATCACGCCTATACCGCCGAAGAACAATACGACCGACAGGCCGGACCGACCACCTCGTGGTCGAGACAGAGCGGCTAGCAATGCCGTACAAAGCCCACACCCCCTCCTCGCAAAGGAAGGAAGGTTGCGGCCCAAGACCAGAAACACGATTTACGTGAGGACCTGGACAAAAAAGCTGGCAAAACCAGGTCCATCTATGGATCCAGGGGACGTGCTCCTACACAGGATCATGATTATCAAATAAAATATGCCGGCCACTGAACATTACAACCGTCGGACCCAATCCACGACACAGCCAGATACAGGGGTGCCGCACACCCCCTGTGCTTCACATATGAGGTGCTGGAACACGATTTTCCAGAAGGGTTCAAACCCGTAAACATTGAGGCGTATGATGGAACGACGGACCCTGCGGTTTGGATAGAAGACTTTATTCTTAACATCCACATGGCTCGTGGAGATGATCTCCACACCATCTAATATTTACCCCTTAAGCTAAAAGGACCAACTCGGCACTGGCTAAAAAGCCTCCCTGAAAATTCCATCGGAAGCTGGGAGGAACTTGAGGATGCTTTTCGGGCCAATTTCCTAGGGACCTATGTCCGGCCCCCGAAGCAGATGATCTAAGTCACGTAATCCAACAACCCGGAGAATTAGCCCGTAAGCTTTGGAACCGGTTTCTCACTAAGAAGAACCAAATCGTCGACTATCCGGACGCCGAAGCCTTAGCAGCCTTCAAACAGAGTGTCCGGGATGAATGGCTAGCCAGACACCTCAGCCAGGAAAAGCCAAGGACAATGTCCGCCTTAACTACACTCATGACCTGCTTTTGCGTGGGCGAGGACAACTGGTTAGCTCGTAGCAGCACCAGTGATCCAGGCACATTTGAGGTCAGGGATGGCAATGGAAAACCACGACGCAACAAAAGTAAATGTTGGAACAATGAAGAAAGCCCAGGCAATATAGCGGTAAACGCCAGATTCAAGGGCTCTAGACCCGGTCAACGGAAGAAGCCATTTAAAGGCAACAAAGACGGTCCATCCAACCTGGATAAAATTCTAGACAGGCCTTGCCAGATACACAGCACTCCTAATAAACCAGCCAATCATACCAACAGAGAATGTTGGCTCTTCAAGCAGGCCGGCAAACTCAACGCTGAGTACAAAGGGAAGGGACCTCAGAGCGAAGACGAGGATGAACCTCGCCAGCCAAACACGGGAGGATAGAAGAAATTTCCACCAGAGATCAAAACAGTAAACATGATCTATGCAACTCATATCCCAAAGTGGGAGTGAAAACGCGCACTCCGGAGATGTCTATGCCGTTGAGCCCATCGCCCCCAAGTTCAACCCATGGTCGGCCTGTCTGATCACCTTTGATCACAGGGATCATCCGACTAGTATCCGTCACGGGGGTTCGGCTGCCTTAGTGCTCGACCCCATAATCAACGGATACCACCTCACTCGAGTCCTCGTGGATGGCTGCATCAGTCTCAATCTGATATATCAGGACACTGTCCACAAGATGGGGGTAGACCCGTCAAGAATCAAGCTAAGCAGCACTACCTTTAAAGGAGTTATACCGGGCGTGGAAGCCTGCTGCACGGGCTCTCTAACATTGGATGTTGTATTCAGCTCTCCTGACAACTTTCTAAGTGAAGAACTAATCTTCGACATAGCTCCGTTCCGAAGTGGCTATCATGCACTACTCGGAAGAACGGCCTTCGCCCGTTTTAACGCAGTAATGCATTATGCTTATCTAAAACTCAAAATGCCTGGACCACGGGGCATCATTACGGTCAGTGGAAACATGGAGCACTCTCTTCGTACCGAAGAATACACAGCGGCTCTAGAAGTCAAAGCACAAAGCGGCCTATTCAAGCCAAGCAACTCATCGGTCGTTAAGACCGCAGACACAGCTAAACGTGTCCGGTGCACACTTCAGTGTGGCAGCTCGGATAAACCTGAGCTTGATTAGCAGCTATGCCCCCATCGACCGCCCCATAAGGAGACACACTCAAAACTCCTTGGGCAGCGTCGGGGGCACTCTGCATGCGAAAAGTCCATAGTTCGGCTTGACCCTATTCGGGCTCCAGAAGTTATCCTTCAAGGTTCATTAAAACTTACCAGCTTTACTTATGGCCACACCAGATTCTTTTACCTAGTTTTTTTCTCTTTCTTCCTTTCCTTACAGATGGCCATCGCACTATACCCTTCAAGGACACCTCACAACGGAGCAAAAGGCGCAGACGTGCAGTAGGGCCCCGCATTAAGGTTTCTTTTTAGATTAAGACCCTGTGTAAACCGTTTTTACCTCCTTTTGTTCCAAGAAAGATACCGGCATTACCTGTATATGTACGGCTCGCCATACTAAAGTGGATGTTATAGAAGTAGCTTGGTTCGTATTGTGTTTGGAGATTTATGCTCTCACCACCTGTGCTCTCTCCCCACGTCGGATTGCCATGCGTGCCTTGATACCAGGGTCTAGCACCAGGGGCTGTATTCAGCCCGGTGTATATTTTGAAGTCCGGACACCTATAGGGAGTGTTCGGCATCGCGAGTTTGTCCTTATATGCATCAGCTCCGAATCATGTCTTTGGTCAATAGTTGGGTTGCCCGGCTCCTGTGCTTACTACCTTACGTTCCGCTATATAGGCTAGGGTAGTAAAGGGAGAACTACTGCGATTGTGTCCCGGCTAGCCCGGATGAGCACCTTAGTAGAGAAAGACGAAAACTGACTATCATGATGCGGCGAGAGTTGGTCAACCACTCGATGACTCATCGGAATCTTCGCGATTCCCTTCGTGTTAAATGAAGGACCGTCTTTCTGGTCACATATGTACGCGCACCGTATTCGGATAATCGCGGACATACCATGGGCTATATAGTAGCCCCACCGTCAAACTCCTATGGCTAAGTGAAAGTGTTAAAGCTCTATAGTCTTATTGCCTAGTTCGCGGTACTAACACCTCCTTAACGGAACAAGACGTTGGGTCAAGTGTGATCAAGTGCTTTTCCGAACACCCCGGCGTTATATGCGAGGGGGCTGAAGCCGACGACTGCAAACTTTCAGATTGTATATATAAAAAAGATGGCCGCACAGGAGGCACCAAAACTTTTCGGGCAAAAAGTATAAAAACATAGCCTTAAATATATAATATTGTTATTACAATTTTGATACACCTCACTCGAACATTATATTCTTCGAGCACTGGCCTTCTATTAAGCGGGCACCTTCTAGGACATCTTCAAAGTAATGTTCTGGCATGTTCAGGTCCTTGCCTTTGGGTGGACTCCGTGCCGCAATATCGATGGCCCTCATCTCTACCCAATACGTCTTGACACGGGCAAGGGCCATCCGTGCACCTTCTATGCATGTTGACCGCTTAATAGCATCGATACGCGGCACCGCATTAACAAGATGTCGCACCAAACCGAAATAACTATTTGGAATTGGCTCAGTCGGCCACAGCCGGGCTACAACATCCTTCATGGCAGTTTCGGACATCCTGTGGAGCTCGACCCACAGGGCCATCTGTTCATTCAGCAGTGGACCCTTTGGCGTGTCAAATTGCAACCAAAATAGCCTTTCCGTTGCATGTCCTTCTTGCACGCGGTAAAACTGATTCGCATCACCAGCACTCTTCCGCGGGTCTATAAAGGCATCTGGAGAACTCCACAATTGATTAAGCGGCGCATACATTGGATCGCCAAACTTAGTTTGCAATGAAAAGGGCTTACCAGGCGCGATCTCCCCAGCTTGTCGGATTTCCTCTCGAGTTGCTCTAGACTCTGACCGGGCCTCCTTTCCCTTTTGTAAGTGATGCGGAGCATCCCACGTTCATCCCCATGTACACTCCGACTACTCCCCAAGCCCTAAGGATACATAAGATGAGACCTCGACTATGCGCCATTGGACACAAGGTGAATTCACTCCTCTTCGAACCGTCACTTTCCGCATGTGAGACATGGCTACTACCTCATGCATGGACCTTGCATACACTCAGGTACAACCAAGATGACCATGGAGAATCCAAGGACCAAGGCCAAGCATGGAAGAGAAGACGGAAGAAAGGAGAAGAAGAAGACGGAGCGACTGTTGGAGCCAGGCCGGACATTCGGACCGTCGTCTGGATCATCCGGGCTCAGCCGGATCATCCGGACCCTCCTCCGGATCATCCGGCTAATTCGACCGAAGACTACAGAAGCCTCCCCCCTGAAGCCGGATCATCCGGACCCCGTCCCGGATCATCCGGACCCTGCCCGGGCGTCCGGACCGCCAGCCGGACATCCGGCCCTGCGCCTCCACCAGCCGAGTCTCCGGATCATCCGGGCCTCCACCCGGACCAGCCCGGATCATCCGGGTTTGGACCCGGATCGTCCGGCCAGCGCCTGTGTGCGCGTGTTGGGCTGAGCCCGTGTACCCCTTCGCCCCCCTAGCCTATAAATAGGACTCCTCCTCCTCCTTTTGAGACTAAGCATTGGATTAGCTCATATTTGTGAGAGAGCCTTTGCTCATCCACTTGGATACTTCTCCTCGGAGTTCAGGACCTCTTCGGAGAAGATCCCCCAAGCGGATTCAAGAACCCCATCATGGGAAGATCCCCTCGTGGATTCAAGACCTCCGTTAGGAGATGAACTGTCCTTTGTATCCTTACGTTTGTTGACTTTGGATCTCGTGTATCCCTTTGTGTTCTTCGATCTAGCACTTGTGTGACCGATTCCTTGTTGGTTGAGTGTTTTCCCTCGTTCCTCCCCGTGATTTCCTCGTGTTCTTCCACTCGTTCTTCGTGTCTCCCCATAGGATCCACTCCAAACGTGAAAGATCGTCGCTATAGGGTTCCACCCTACATCATCATGGTATCATGAGCCACGTTGATCACGTTTTTGGAGCCCCTACCCCGTGTTTTCTAGCTTGATTTTGTTGTTTTCGTCCTAAATCCGAAAATCCCCACCAAAAATAGCCCCAAATTTTTTTTATGATATGTTGGTTTGATGATGTTTTGTTGATTTTTACCCGTGGATTTGCTTGGTTTCAAGTGGATCTAGCATTTCCCCAAGTTTCCCCACCTTCCATCCACGAAATCCCTCAAATTTTGCCCCGAAAATCATCCATTTCCGCCCAAAAATTCATCCCCGAGAGGAAATCCCGAGCAGTTTGACCTGCCCGGATCATCCGGACCTTCTCCCGGATCATCCGGACACCTCCCGGATCAGCTGGACCCTCTCCCGGACGTCCGGATACCCCACGCACCCAGAAAACAGAACCGGAGCTGACGAACCCGGATCATCCGGATGTACACCCGGATCATCCGGACCTAGCCCGGATCATCCCGACCTCCTCCCGGATGTCCGGTTAACCCTGAAACTGACACGGCTGAAATTTTGTTTTGGTCATAACTAATTCATCCGGAGTCCGTTTTTGACGTTCTTTAGCTCGTTTGGAAGCTATTGACATCCCCCATCCCACAAAAATACCACCAACATCATTTGAATCCATCATATTTTCTGAACTTTGACATCTTTGCCTAGGGCTTCCACCATATCATCCGCATAGCCACCACCGACTTCCGCAACCTAACCCATTTTGTTCATCATAGCATTAGTGGTTGCTTGAGTAGTGATTTGAGTCTCCTAAGGTGGTTCGGCTACTTAGGGACAATTGCTTCTTCATCAACCACCACCACCACTTCCGCATAGGCATGCCCACCATACACTTCCGCCACCCAACTTAACCCAATTGTTGTTTGAGCTTGTTCGAGTTGTGGCTTGTGTCTCCTAAGGTGTTTCGGCTACTTAGGGACGGCAACTTCAACTTCGACACATGTATAGCCCATCAATTCACTTCCACATTGCCAAGTGCAAACCACCACCGCATTTCCGCTACCACCATTTTGACATTTGACGTGTGAGATTTTGAGTTCGCGGTTTTTCCGTTTCCTAAGGTGTTTCGGCTACTTAGGGACGAGTCTCCATCATCTTGATATCTACATCAAGAACACCGCTACCCATCATCGTCGAACGGTAACCTCCATATCATCTTGGTATCATGGTATCCCTCCATTTTATATTCCCTTGCTATTGCATTGTTAACCCCTAGCCTTACTTTTGAGTCGCCTGCCTATCGAGACTAGCCATTGGAGTATTGCCGGCAACGTTACTTGTGCACATTAGTGATCATACTTCCCATAGCATACATACCATATCATCGTGGTGCATATATTGCTATCATATCTTGTGTCACAAGTTTGTTCCCGCATATACACAATTGCTATCTTGGTTTGTGCATTGTGCAAAGTGGCCATAGAAAAAAAAAGAAATAAAGCTTTTAAGCAAAAGATAAAGAGAGCAAAGAAGCTTGTAAGCAAGTGCCATAGCATCATACCACATTGCATATAAGATTGTCATATCCGATCATCTTGGATCATCTTGAGAGAAACACCGGGAACCATACATACATAGCATACTTGGGATAGAAGTTTATCCATTTTGCATCTTATAGGTTGTGCACAAGTGTCGTATCCGCCTATTGAGCAATCGTGCTAGCGTCTCTCTTGAGTTGTGCAACACGAGCGTTTTCCGTGGATTCCACATTTTGTGCTCATTCCTTGGTTGCACGACCCCATTTATCTATCCGTGTGTGCGTTTCCGTGTGCCTTCCATATTGCTATTGGTCTACTTGTTTCACTTGCGAATTTGTGAATCTCTTTCAACATTATTGACTCTTGCTAACATTTTGCATTAAATTTTTGTGCCACTATCCTCACCGAGCTCCACTATAAGCTTTACTTGTGTAGGTGTGAGAACCGACAAGGATTGGTACCAATAGTGCTATTTCATTGTCCGCATTTGAGTGAACTTGATTCATTGTCAACATCGGTCAAGGTACATTGGTATAAGTTCTTCTCTTTCTCCCACTCATATTTGCTCGAGTATTGTGATGGATAGGCAAGGCATTTCCTCTCCGGTCCTCGACAACAACGACGGCGTGAACAACTATATAACCAAAGCGTCTATCTTCGATCTACAACGACAAGTGCAAGGCACACAATCAAGATTGCGAGAGCGCATCGAGAACATCTCCATCGACATTCATCACTCCGAAGCAAGGAGAAGGGACTACATCAACAACAAGCTTGCCACACAAAAGGAGGAGCAAGATGCGAGGATGGAAGAGATTCGGGCCTTGATCTAGTCTTCTTCCACTTCATCATCCTCAAGACGACGACGGTCAAGCCACAAGTCTTCGGAGCGCGAAAAAGATGCAAATGCAAATCGTCCTCGTCCACATCTACATTGCGACCATCATCACGTTCGTGATCCACATCGTCATGAAGGGCAAGTCACCTCCAAGCATCATGTGCACGACGACAACGAACGACATCTACTACAAGCTCAAGCACGACAACGACATCATCATCATGAAGATGCTCTACAAGCGCAAGTGCACAAGTCCCAACAAGCCCTACTTCACGCCAAGTCCAAGCTTCAAGAGCACAAAAGAAGACCGCGAGATGACCACCACCAAGACGGCGCTACGGCTACATCAACCACTTCGGCATCTTCGCCAAGTGTTCTCAAGGCATCTTCGCCTTTGGACGTACGGCATCTTAGCCTACTTCACATGTGTATGCCTACATCGACTTCATCAAGTCCAAGGCGACTACCTGCGAGTGAGGGCGACACTTCCATCTTCGGAAGCCCCCCAAGGAAGATGGCCGAGCATGGGAAACTCCCTTCGGTCATGAAACGAGCTACGAGGTGCCACATCATATGGGCCTCCAACACCAAGACGGTGACAAGACGGTTGAGCAAGGGCCATCCCCTTCGACCACGGCGACAAGCGCGAACCTCTTCAACACCATGAAGACGACGCCCACATAAGACTCATACTCCGAGTCAAACTACGCGACCGCACATGGAGACATTTGCACCTACACCTCTCCGACACCCACATATGAAGAGATGCCCAAAGTGCCATGTGAGGAGAGCCACCACCACATGAGTGACATGAGTGACTCCACCATACGTGACATTGAGAGCATTTCCTATGAGAGGATGAGTGTGACCACCACTAGCCCCACACATGAGAGCATGCAACACATCCTATGTGAGGTTGAGAGCCATTTGAGTGACTCCACCTACCATACGAGTGAGAGCATCCTTGAGGGAGTGAGTGACCCACAACACTTAGTGAGTGAGGTAGTTGACACAGCATGTGAGGCCACTATGATTTCTAACGACTTAACCTCTACTCCTAGTGTGTTTTCTTCTTTGGTGCTAGGGCTCCTACATGACGACATGCCTATCCTCGACGAGTCCATCCCTCCAATGGAAACAATGATGGCCATGGTGGATGATGATGCACCCCCCACATGGTTCCATCAAGATGATGATGACCATGACTTGATCTTCAACACCTCACCTACAACACATGAGCGACGCTACAAAGGTAACATAGGTGATGGTGCTTCTCTTGTCCCACTAGTGGACTCTCTTGACATTGATTGCTCCCATGATGTTGACCCACCTATTACCATGCTTCATGCTAGTGCGACTTCCTCATGTCTTGACTTACCTATTTATGATAAATATGATGATGAGCATGTTGAGTTGCCTATTTTTGATGCTATTCTCCATAGGATATCATGTGAAAATTCTATTGGTCACATCATGTTTGACAATCCATTGACCTTGTCATATGCTATGAGTGAGATCTCCCATATTGCCTCATTACAATCTCAACATAGTAACTATGCATACCCCATTGAAATCAATCCCATTTGCACTTATGGCATAGATGACGAGATGATGGTCATTGGCGTTTGCTTCTCTTGCGATGATATTGCCATGCTTCCTTTACATGATTTGTGCAATTCATCTACTATGTCATGCCATGATCACATTGTTTCGAATATGCATTGTTTTGGGTGTTGTCAATATTCTCCATGTGATGTTGCTACTCATGCTTATGAGGAGACCCCCATAGTTTCCTCATACATATTAGGAGATCTTGATGCATTTCATACTTTGCATGATTCCCATGATTGCTTGCACCATATGCATTCCATGAATAACAATGCTCTAGATATTTCTCATGATGCATTACACAATTTGAGTCTCCATTATGCGATACATAACAACAAACCTCTCATGATGGATGACATGTTTCTATATCACACATCTCATTTATTTGAGCATTGCCTATTTAGTACTAACCGACACATGCACGTGCGCATCATGATGGATGATGTGTACATATACCATGCACACACAATTTTCTCTTTGTCTTTGTTTTGTGTAGGTACTTATGAACACTCGTCAACCTCACAATCCCATGAGTTGACGAAACGAGCTCTTGAGAGCAACGATGACTTGGGATCCTGTGGACAATCCTTACCACCGTTCCCTTCGCGCAAGGACTACGCGCATCTCTTTTACTTGGCTCTCATACGGCTATGGGCTATTTACCACTTGTCACCTTATGCCCACACTATTGTGTTCACTTTGCATGTTATTCTTGCTTCTATGCCTTTGCCATACCCTTGCTTGCATCTACCCATGATTCACCATTATGATATCCCTATGTGTACTTGCATGCTTGGTGGAGATCCTTGTTGCTTTTGCCATGTTTATCATGTGCCCCATGCTATTGATGCTTGTTGTGTTGGGAGAGTCATGATGCCCCATTGCTATTCACATATGGTCTCTCGCCAATACATTGATGATATTTTTCTCATATCTTGCTTTTATGTTTGTGCTATGTCATGTCCATTATTCATGCCCACTATTTGCAGACATGACATGCTTGCCATGATTCCTTCTAGTATGTTGCATCTTCGCACTACTAGCTTGCTTGACGTGATTGCTATGATTGCTTGCTTGGTTGCATCACCCATGTTCCACTATCACTTGCTTTCTTGGGTTGATGACATATATGCTCATGCCTCTCACTTGATTTGTCATAATCATTGCCTCTTGTATCCATTAGTTGCATCTCTCATATCACCTTGTATTGAGTGCCAACTAGCTATGCTTATTGATCTTGGAGACTTGGACACTTTACTTGTGATGCATACTTGTTTGATTGAGCCTCTTGTATTTGGATGTTCTTGCATCATATGCCTCCATACTATGACACGCTCCCTTGTACTTTCTTATGATGAGCATGATGCATACACTTGTTGGGTATCTTACCACTCGAATGATAGGTTTTGCATTTCCGCTAACCTCATTTGTTTTTTCGAGTGTTTCTCATGTTCTTTCATTTTGGAGGTTTCACAAGGCGATGCCGTTATGCGACAACTTGGTCATGCGAAAGCATACACGATGTGCAACACCAACATTTGCGAGAATCTACTAAAGGTGAACTCCTTCTCTTTGAGCCATCCTCAATTACGCATATTGGATGGGTCACTCTTTCATTGTTGTTTCCTTCTTGTTGTCTACATGATACATCTCGTGAACGGAGGAGTGACATTGGAGATTGGCTCTATGGACCTTCACATTGAGGATCGCTCGCACTTATTGGATGCATCTTCGGAATTCCACCCATGCCTCGACATCGAGCTTTGGTACACCAACACCTCCATATTTATTGATTGTGCTCATACATGTCATGCTCGATGGACATATCATACTCACCACAAGTTTGCACACTATGCATGGATTGACTCACATTATGATTGCCTTGTTGCATCTTGTATTCCCATGTCATCCATGATATATGAGCTTGTGCATTTCCTTAGCAAATTTGTTGTGATCTTCCTTGATGGCATATTCATACATCATGATCATATTGCCCACCATCAATTGCATGATACCATACACATATTGAGCATCCATTGCCATATTCATGCTATTGATGAACCGTCTCTATATGACATCATTTTGCACAATGGTAGAATTTTTCGCTTTGTGCACCATGCTAATTATACCATGAATGCTTTGCATATCATTCTACATCATCTTGATAAGCTTCATGCGCTTTGTCATGCACTATCCATTCACACGGACTCACGCTTAATTGATGGACACTTTGTGTGCGCTAACCATTGTATTTCCAAGTGTACTTTGTGTTTGCTCATTTTGCATGTACCACACACCGGAGACAACTTGGAGTACTTGGATTGCGCAAGGCCTTCACCTATGTCCCACTACAAGTCTGTCCACGACAACCGTTTCCATGGTGATGAGGATCACGATCCGAGGTCGGATCTTTCACAAGGGGGGGGGGGGAGATGATGCGGAGCATCCCACGTTCATCCCCATGTACACTCCGACTACTCCCCAAGCCCTAAGGATACATAAGATGAGACCTCGACTATGCGCCATTGGACACAAGGTGAATTCACTCCTCTTCGAACCATCACTTTCCGCATGTGAGACATGGCTACTACCTCATGCATGGACCTTGCATACACTCAGGTACAACCAACATGACCATGGAGAATCCAAGGACCAAGGCCAAGCATGGAAGAGAAGACGGAAGAAAGGAGAAGAAGACGGAGCGACTGTTGGAGCTAGGCCGGACATCCGGACCGTCGTCCGGATCATCCGGGCTCAGCCGGATCATCCGGACCCTCCTCCGGATCATCCGGCTAATTCGACCGAAGACTACAGAAGCCTCCCCCTGAAGCCGGATCATCCGGACCCCGTCCCGGATCATCCGGACCCTGCCCAGACGTCCGGACCGCCAGCCGGACATCCGGCCCTGCGCCTCCACCAGCCGAGTCTCCGGATCATCCGGGCCTCCACCCGGACCATCCGGACCAGCCCGGATCATCCGGCTTCGGACCCGGATCATCCGGCCAGCACCTGTGTGCGCGTGTTGTGCTGAGCCCGTGTACCCCTTCGCCCCCCTAGCCTATAAATAGGACTCCTCCTCCTTTTGAGACTAAGCATTGGATTAGCTCATATTTGTGAGAGAGCCTTTGCTCATCCACTTGGATACTTCTCCTCAGAGTTCAGGACCTATTCGGAGAAGATCTCCCAAGCAGATTCAAGACCCCCATCGTGGGAAGATCCCCTCGTGGATTCAAGACCTCTGTTAGGAGATGAACTTTCCTTTGTATCCTTACCTTTGTTGACTTTGGATCTCGTGTATCTCTTTGTGTTCTTCGATCTAGCACTTGTGTGACCGATTCCTTGTTGGTTGAGTGTTTTCCCTCGTTCCTCCCTGTGATTTCCTCGTGTTCTTCCGCTCGTTCTTCGTGTCTCCCCGTAGGATCCACTCCAAACGTGAAAGATCGTCGCTATAGGGTTCCACCCTACATCAGTAAGGCTTTGTCAAGATCGACCGCTTTGGCTTTGTTATCTTCCTCAAGAACTTGGCATCGGATCGTGGCATCATTCAGTTCAAGTCATAGAAGATATCCTCTCCTCGCACTGACACCGAGCAGCCTGCTCGGCCTTTAATTCTGTGGCTACCTTATTGGCAGCCGCATTACTCATCCTGGCTTGCTCCTTGGCCCGGGCAAATTCCGACCGAAGGGTCTCAACTGCGGCGGCACTATCTGCAGTTATGCATATACAAATTTTTAGTAACACGCTCATTTCACAATGCTAGCATATACTGAGTGCCCCAGAGACATACCTTGTGCCTCGTCAAGCCGCCTATTAATAAGCGTGATGTCATCATCCGCTACATCAACTTTCTGCTTCAGATGTGCTACCTCTGTAGCTTGGGCAGCTGCCACAGATGTAACAGCATGTGTTTCAAATTAGTCAGATCATTTCCCGAGTATATAAGTTTGATCCTCTAATCGCCTCCCTTTGGATGTCAACCAGAGTCACAAGGGCTACAATCTATACACAGGTGCAATTTGCATTTATAATATAATTAAAATTACACTACGTACCTCGAAGCCTCTTAGTAGGCTTGTAAAGGCTTCTTTCAATCCTCTCTTCACGGACCAAATTCTTTCAACCACCGTACCCATCAAGGTACGATGTTCCTCTGAGACGGAGGCATGTTGCAATATGACTATCAATGTATCCGGTGCCCCCGGATCCAGAACAGGTTGCGTCGTCCCTTGGACATTGGATAGTCCGGGACTTTTATTGTTCCCTATGGGGGTCGCACACCCCGAACCTGGGGCGGCCGAAGTATTACATTCGACCCCAGACTTCACTACCCCTTGCACCACTCCTTGGTCGGAAAGGATCCTCCGGGACAACACCTCAGTGTCCTCTGCCTTTTCAGGCAGGGAAATCTGTGGAGGCGTTTCGCTATCCATAATCTCTGGAAGAAGATCCCCCAAAGAGGAGGACTGTTGAGGAGGGATGCGTGTTGGACTGCAAACATGTGTTTACAATGTTACCCTTACAGCCAGGAAAGAACGGGATATGTTTAAAACACCCTGGTTCACTTACTATCCGGCTAGGGGCTTATCTTTATGGGGTGACTGTGTGTTAGCGTCATCCCCTGACTGGGATATCTTTCCCCGCTTAGAAGCTTCTCTCTTCAAGTCTTCGGAGGCGGTCCGCTTCTTCCCATGAGGAGAAGGGATGTCAGCTTGTCCTTCCCTTCCACTTTTGGAAGTGGAAGTTCCGGTCTCCGTGGACAAATTGCCTGGTGTACCTCCAGAATGAAGGTCGCCTTGGGCCTCTTCGCTCTCCTCCTTGTCTTCCCCCGCCGGCACTTGATATGGTGCTGGAGCCAGCATCCTTGTTAGGACCGGATCGGCATAGTCTTCGGGAAGAGGAGCCGGACACCTGATTCTCTCTGCCTTCTTTAGCCAACCCTGGCCAAGTAGAGCTTTATCAATACATTGTTATGATTAATCTGACTAAACTGTGTTCGGGAGTCAAGTACTTACCGGAGTATCTGGATGATTGCTGTCAAGACCAATGTCTTCTGTAGTATCCGGCCACTATTTTCGTGCGCCGAAGAACAATTTCCACATCTCTCCGAGCATCATGCCAGAGAGGTGCTGAAGAGTCTGTGGACCTTCCGGATTAAACTCCCATATGTGGAGAGGGCGTCGCTGACAAGGCAGGATCCGGCGGACTAGCATTACTTGGATTACATCGATGAGACTGGTGTCCTTCTCAATGAGGCTCTGAATGCGGCTTTGCAGCGTCCGCACTTCATTAATAGATCCCCAGTCCAGCCCCTTGTTAATCCACGATGCGAGCTGTGGCGGAGGGCCAGACCGAAACATAGGTGTGGCTACCCGCTTTTTACTGCGGGGTTCGGTGATGTAAAACCACTCCCGTTGCCATAAGTCAGAAGATTCTGCGAAGGAGCCCTTCGGCCAAGAGGAATTGATGAGCTTTCTTATTGAAGCACCTCCACACTCTGCTTGTTTCCTGTCGATTACCTTCTGTTTCACGATAAAGGTCTTAAGCCATAAGACGAAGTGTGTGGAAATACGGAGGAAGGCCTCGCACGTGGTGATGAACGCCGAGATGTGAAGGAAGGAGTCCGGGGTTAGATCGTGGAAATCTAGCCCGTAATAAAACATGACCCCTCGAACGAAGGGATGGAGAGCAAACCCAAGCCCTCGGAGGAAGTGAGAGATAAACACGACCCTCTCATTGGATCTGGGAGTAGGAATAACCTGCCCTTGAGCAGGAAGCCTATGGTAGATTTCCGCAGTCAAGTATCTTGCCTCCCTGAGCTTCGAGATATCTTCCTCTGTGACAGAAGAGGCCGGGTCCGGACATGGCTGGAAGCTCGAAGCAACTGGATTGATCCTTGGGTGTTGAAACTTGAGGTGGGTGGTGGAGGAAAGAGCTAGCATGGAAGTAAAAGGACATGCCTTAGCCCCTTTATAAAGGCGACAAATATCAAATGTCCCCTCCGCAGCCTTAAAACATGCCTATTCCCAAGGAAACATGCCAACAGAACAGTTGGGTTACCCATGCCCGTGTTGATGAAAATCTCGCAATAAGGGGACACGATCTCTGCTTTGATAAGACGTGCCAATAAAAACTTCCTCTCGAAACATGGAGTGGCAGGCTAGATTCAAAATAATGGCCGGGTGATGACGTAATGTCGTGCTACCAAAATTACCAGCGGATTGGACTCATGAAATATCATATTCTCTACGGATTGTGTGTGGAACTTGTTTTGTAGAACCAGACACATTTTCTATGTTCGGAAAGCAATGTTGGAATATTCGGAGAAGGAACCCGCCTTGCAATGCCGAAGACAATCTGCGCGCCGGACATATCGTCATTGAAGCCTGGTTCAGGGGCTACTAAGGGAGTCCTGGATTAAGGGGTCCTGAGATAGTCGGACTATATACTGTGGCCAGACTATTGGACTATGAAGATGCAAGATAGAAGACTTCGTCCTGTGTCCGGATGGGACTCTGCTTTGCGTGGAAGGCAAGCTTGGCGATTCGGATATGTAGATTCCTTTCTCTGTAACCGACATTGTGTAACCAAAGCCCCCTCCGGTGTCTATATAAACCGGAGGGTTTAGTCCATAGGACAACAATCATAACCTCATAGGCTAGACTTCTAGGGTTTAGCCATTACGATCTCGTGGTAAATCAACTCTTGAAATACTCATATTCATCAAGATCAATCAAGCAGGAAGTAGGGTATTACCTCCATAGAGAGGGCCCGAACCTGGGTAAACATTGTGTCCCTCGCCTCCTGTTACCATTAGCCTTAGACGCACAGTTCGGGACCCCCTACCCGAGATCCACCGGTTTTGACACCGACAACCACAATCATCCCCATGGACACATCTACATCTCCTACGACACCACTTGGACAAATGACAAGAGCTAGAGAAAAGGCCATCGAAGATAAGGTGAACTCGCTCCTCTCCGAACTACCACTTTCTACACATGAGACATGGCTACTACCTCAAGCAGAAACACTATGTGTGATCAGGTACTTGGAGGAAGGCCACGAAGCAGCTACATCCAATGGACAAGACGGCGAGGACACCGAGCATGAGGAACAAGAAGAAGAGCTAGCGAAGAAGCTCCAGTGACCGGACGACCAGTCGGGCCGGACGCCCAACGCCTGAAGCTCCAGCCACCGGACGACCGGTCGGGACCGGATGTCCGGCGCCTAAAGGCCCAGCCGACGCAAGCTATAGTGAGCGGACGTCCGTCCAGGACCGGACGTCCGGCAATACCTCCCAGCGAGTGGACGTCTGGCCTCCTCCGGACGACCGGCCGTTCCACACTCGAGCCAAATCTGCGGAAGTTCGAAGCAACCGGACGACCGGCGACCAGACGTCCGTCCATCTCCGGATGTCTGGTACCACTTCAACAGAACGAAAATAGCGGAAGTCCAAACCCTACCAGACGTCCGGACACTCGTGAGCCACCAGACGACCGGTAGAGGTCGGACGTCCGCTGCCTGTCTGTGCACAATTTTGGGCCCGAGGCCCATGTACCCTTTCACTTCGCCCCCATTTGCACTTAGACTATAAATAGACCTCCTCCTCCTAGTTAGGGTTAGCATTTGTTTAGCTCATATTAGAGATAGAGATTTGCTCATCCACTTGGTTACTTGTCCATCAGAGTTCACGACCTCTTCGGAGAAGATCTGCCAAGCGTATTCAAGACCCCTTCTTGGGAAGACCCCTCAAGACCTCCTCGTGGAGATGAACTAGCTACTTGTATCGTCCTTTGTTGGATTGGAATCGTGTATCTCTTTGTGTTTCGAGGATCTAGCACATGTGTAATCGGATCTTGTTGGTTTGAGTGATTCTCTCGTGTTTCCCCTTGTGTTTTCTCCTTGTGTTCTTCGTGTTATTCGTAGGATTTCCTCCAATCGTGAACGATAGGGCATCTAGGGTTCTACCCTACATCAAAATCCCTCCTTTTAGGGTCGCATTGTCATACTAGATGTGTTGTAGTTGCTAGTTTCAACAGATTAATTTAGGGTTTTCGCATGGGATTTTGGGGTACGAGAATTGGGGCATAGGGTTTTAGATGTTTAGATCAAATGATGCTCCAGTCGATTCTGATGCATGTTGTATCTGTGTTGCTGTATCAGGCTGCTGAAGCAGCAATTTCTCCATGGAAATCAATCATGCTAGATTTTTTGTTGCGCATGGCAGGAACCGTGCTTATGTTAATGGTCGTGCCATTTGGTATGATCATGTGGAGAAGGTCACTTGGTCACTGATTCTCATTGAAAGCCTAGTTAATGAAATTGGTTATGAGATGGCAAGGAGGCTCAAGGTATTCTACTGTGTCCCCATCCTTACACTCAGTACTAATGGTCTCAGGGAAACTAGTGATGATGAGCAGATAGATAGAATGATGTTCTTTGTTGATACTGGGCACCACTCCTTTATTATCTATTTGGATCATGATGAAAGCTTCCATGCTAATCTAAATGAAGATGATGTTGTGCACTGTTCAAGAGCAAATTTGCCTCCGATCTTGAGCCCTGCCAAGAGAGTGTCCAACAGGAGTGTACAATGAAGAAGTTCAGGCAGAAACAAAGCATGCTGAGGCAGGGGCAGATGCAGAGATAGGGGCACCTAATCCTATCCAGGTTAGATACCCTGATGTTGATGCAGATGAGGATGTGAATCATTTTGAGTTTGTTAGGAGGCCATCAACATAGCAAGATGTGGGTAATCAGGTGGAGGAAGAAGAAGAGCCAGTTGTAGTGCAACAACCTAGTCATCACATTGATAATCACAATGTGAGCAGAGGATGTTGGAGGAAGCACATCAATGAGGAGGAGTGCTATGCAGACCAAATTCTGTTATGCAATGGAAGTAGAGGATGCAGCCAGTGACATAGATGATGAGGATTATGACCCTGGTCTACTTGTGGATAGTGAGAATGAGATAGGCAATGATGATGATGACTTGTATGCAGATAATGTATATGAGGATGAACCTGAACAGGAACGGGACAACAAATCAAATGAGAGAGCAAACCAGAAAGGTAAAATGTGCAACCTAAAGCTCAAGACAAAGGCAAACAAAAGTATAATTCAGATGAAGACTTGTTTGAAGGTGAAGATTTGTGGGCACCTGATTTAGATGAGGAAGAGATGCACTTGAAGTTCAAAAAAATTTAGAGGAGGATCTGCATAGGCGAAAATTTCATATAGGCCAGGTTTTTGAGAGTGTAGAACTATTAAGGACAACAATTAAAGAGTACTCATGTCAGAAATATACTTGATATCAAGATACCTGTCAATGATAGGAAAATATTGAAAGCCAAGTGTGATGAAGATTGCACATGGTACTTGTGGACATCATATGATAATAGGACTAAGGCATTCATGGTGAAGAGATATGTGCATGAGCACACATGCAGCAAGAAGTGGAAGATTAGGTCTTTCACATTAAAATTCCTAGCAATAAAGTACTTAGAGATCTTTAGGGCTGATCAAGATATGAACTTAATGAATTTCTCTAGGGTTGTTCAGAAAGAATCGCACATGACACCTGGTAGGAGAATGTCTATGAAAATAATTTACGGTAATAAAGAAGGGCAATACAAGATTATTTGGAATTATGCACATGAGGTTAGGAGAAGAAACCCCAGCTCATCTTTCTATGTCTCACTTGATGATAATGCAAGGTTCAGCAAGTTGTACATGTGTCTAGATGCTTGTAAGAGAGGATTTCTGCAGGGTTGCAAACCTGCCATCTTTCTTGATGGTTGCCACATTAAGACAAGATACAGAGGTCAACTGCTTGCAGCTATTGGGGGTAGATCCAAATAACTGCATATTTTCGATAGCAATTGTTGTGGTTGAAGTTGAGGATACCCCTAACTGGGCATGGTTTCTCGACACACTTAAAAGAGATCTAGGCATCATAAACATT
This sequence comes from Triticum dicoccoides, assembly GCF_002162155.2. Taxonomy (NCBI): domain Eukaryota; kingdom Viridiplantae; phylum Streptophyta; class Magnoliopsida; order Poales; family Poaceae; genus Triticum; species Triticum dicoccoides. The sequence goes on from NC_041391.1 coordinate 310,923,628, forward strand.
GAACCTTGGACTATCATGTCAAACAAACAAAAGGTAATTCTCTTTATATGTGAATGTTTCTGTTGCATTAGTATGTGTAAATGGGCTTATCAATGCAATTGAAGAATTGTTCCCTCGGTCAGAACACAAATTTTGTGTTAGGCATATGTGGCAGAACTTTCAGCAATCTTTCAAAGGTGACATTTTGAAGAATCAATTGTGGAAGATATCAAGGAGCAACACAGTTCATCTATGTGAACAGGGAATGCAGGAAATGAAGCTACTCAATGATGATGCCTACAAGTGGCTACATGAGCTAGAGCTTGAAACTTTGGTTAAAGCTTTTCAAAGTGACTTGCCAAAATGTGATATACTACTTAACAACATATGTGAAGTTTTCAACAGGTGAGAGCATCTGATAGTGATGTGCATCTACATAACTACTGTTGGGAAACGCAACATGCAATTTCAAAAAAAATCCTACGCTCAAGCAAGATCTATCAAGGAGATGCATAGCAACGAGAGGGGGAGAATGTGTCTACGTACCCTCATAGATCGAAAACGGAAGCGTTTGACAACGCGGTTGATGTAGTCGAACTTCTTCTCGCTCCAATCGATCAAGCACCGAACGTACGACACCTCCGAGTTCTGCACATGTTCAGCTCGATGATGTCCCTCGAACTCTTGATCCAGCAAAGTATCGAGGAAGTAGATGAGTTACGTCAGCACAACGGCATGGTGACGGTGATGGTGAAGTGATCCACGCAGGGCTTCGCCTAAGTACTACGAGAATATGACCGGAGGCATAAACAGTGGAGGGGGCACCGCACATGGCTAACAATTGTTGATGTGTGTTCTAGGCGCCCCCTCCCCATGTATATATAGGTGGGAAGGGGAGGGGAACAACCTTAGGGCGCCCCAAGTAGGAGGAATCCTACTTGGGGGCCTAGTCCAATTTGCCCCCTTTCCATATTTTCCAAAGGGGGAAGGAAGGAGGAGAGAGGAGGGAAGGAAGGGGGAGGTCGAATCCCTCCCCTTCATTCTCTCTTCCCCTCTTTCCTTCCTCCTCTGGTTCGGCCCATATGGGGGGCGCAGCAGCCCCTGCTGGCTGCTTCCTTTCCCCTCTTGGCCCATTAGGCCCATATCTTTGCCGGGGGGGTGCCCGGAAACCCCTTCCAGTGACCCGATATGTACCCGGTACCCTCCGGAACACTTCTGATGTCCGAATACTATCATCCTATATATCAATCTTTAGCTCTTGACCATTTCGAGACTCCTCATTCCTGAACAACATTCGGTCACCAAATCACATAACTCATATAATACAAAATCATCATCGAACGTTAAGTGTGCGGACCCTACGGGTTCGAGAACTGTGTGAACATGACCGAGACACCTCTCCGGTCAATAACCAATAGCGAAATCTAGATGCTCATGTTGGCTCCCACATATTCTACGAGGATCTTTATCGGTCGAACCATTATGACAACATACGTTATTCCCTTAGTCATTGGTATGTTACTTGCTCGAGATTCGATCGTCGGTATCTTCATACCTAGTTCAATCTCATTATCGGCAAGTCTCTTTACTTGTTTCGTAATACATCTTCTTGCAACTAACTCATTAGTCACTTTGCTTGCAAGGCTTCTTATGATGTGTATTACCGAGAGGGCCCAGAGATACCTCTCCGATACTCGAAGTGACAAATCCTAATCTTGATCTACGCCAACCCAACAAACACCTTCAGAGATACCTATAGATCATCTTTATAATCACCCATCAATGTTGTGACATTTGATAGCACACAAGGTATTCCTCTGGTATCTAGGAGTTGCATAATCTCATAGTCGAAGGAATATGTATATGACATGAAGAAAGCAATAGCAATAAAACTGAGCGATCATAATGCTAAGCTAATGAATGGGTCTTGTCCATCACATAATTCTCCTAATGATGTGATCTCATTCATCAAATGACCACACATGTCTATGGTTAGGGAACTTAACCATCTTTGATTAACGAGCTAGTCTAGTATAGGCTTACTAGGGACACAGTGTTTTGTCTATGTATCCACACATGTATCAAGTTTCCGGTTAATACAATTCTAGCATGAATAATAAACATTTAACATGATATGAGGAAATATAAAGTAACAACTTTATTATTGCCTCTAGGGCATATTTCCTTCAGTCTCCCACTTGCACCAGAGTCAATAATCTAGTTCACATTGCCATGTGACTTAACGCCAATAGTTCACATCTTTATGTGATTAACACCCATAATTAACACTGCCATGTGACCAACACCCATAGTTAACATCTACCATGGTTGGGTTTTGAGTCTTTTACTCAACTACACACCTTACAATACAGGCAAGAACTCCTTCTTTGACTGATCCATTTTGAACTCCTTCAAAATCTTGTCAAGGTATGTACTCACTGAAAGTCTTATCAAGCATCTTGATCTATCTTATAGATCTTGATGCCCAATATTTAAGCAGCTTTACCGAGGTCTTTCATTGAAAAATTCTTATTCAAGTATCCTTTTATGCTATACAGAAATTCTATATCATTTCCAATCAATAATATGTCATCCACATATAAAATTAGAAATGCTACAGATTTCCCACTCACTTTCTTGTAAATACAGGCGTCACCGTAAGTCTGTACAAAACCATATGCTTTGATCACCTCATCAAAGCGTATATTCCAACTCTGAGATGCTTGCACCAGTCCATAGATGCATTACTCGAGCTTGCACATCTTGTTAGCACCTTTAGGATTGACAAAACCTTCTGGTTGCATCATATACAACTCTTCTTAGAGATATCCATTTAAGGAATGCAGTTTTGACATCCGTTTGCCAGATTTCGTAAAATGTGGCAATTGCTAACATGATTTGGATGGACTTAAGCATCACTACGGGTGAGAAAGTTTCATCGTAGTCAACTCCTTGAACTTGTCAAAAACCTTTTGCGACAAGTCGAGCTTTATAGATAGTAACATTACCATCAACGTTGGTCTTCTTCTTGAAGATCCATTTATTCTCTATGGTTTGCTGATCGTCGAGAAAATCCACCAAAGTCCACACTTTGTTCTCATACATGGATCATATCTCAGATTTCATGGCCTCAAGCCATTTATTGGAATCTGGGCTCATCATAGCTTCTTCATAGTTTGTAGGTTCGTCATGGTCTAGTAACATGACTTCTAGAACAGGATTACCATACCACTCTGGTGTCGATCGTGTTCTAGTTGACCTACGAGGTTCGGTAGTAACTTGATCTGAAGTTTCATGATCATCATCATTAGCTTCCTGTCTAGTTGGTGTAGGCATCACGGGTACAAATTTCTTGATGAGCTACTTTCCAAATTGAGAGAAGGTACAATTACCTCATCAAGTTCTACTTTCCTCCCACTCACTTCTTTCGAGAGAAACTCCTTCTCTAGAAAGGTTCCATTATTAGCAACAAAAATCTTGCCTTTGGATCTATGGTAGAAGGTGTACCCAATTGTTTCCTTAGGGTATCCTATGAATACACACTTCTCCGATTTAGGTTTGAGCTTATCAGGCTAAAGCTTTTTGACATAAGTATTGCAACCCCAAACTTTAAGAAATGACAGCTTAGGTTTCTTGCCAAACCACAATTCATACGGTGTCGTCCCAACGGATTTAGACGGTGCCCTATTTAACGTGAATGCGGTTGTTTCTAATGCATAACCCCAAACGATAGTGGTAAATCGGTAAGAGACATCATAGACCGCACCATATGTAATAAAGTACAGTTAGGATGTTTAGACACACCATTACACTATGGTGTTCCAGGTGGCATGAGTTGTGAAATTATTCACATTGTTTTAAATTAAGGCCAAACTCGTAACTCAAATATTCACCTCCGCGATCAGATCGTAGAAACTTTATTTTATTGTTATGATGATTCTCCACTTCACTCTGAAATTCTTTGAACTTTTCAAATGTTTCAGACTTGTGTTTCATTAAGTAGATACACCCATATCTGCTCAGATCATCTGTGAAGGTTAGAAAATAACGATACCCGCCACGAGCCTCAACACTCATCGGACCGCATACATTGGTATGTATTATTTCCAATAAGTCATTGGCTCGCTCCATTGTTCCAGAGAACAGAGTTTTAGTCATCTTGCCCATGAGGCATGGTTCACAAGTATCAGATGATTCATAATCAAGTGATTCCAAAAGTCCATCTGCATGGAGTTTCTTCATGCGCTTTATACCAATATGACCTAAACGGTAGTGCCACAAGTATGTTGCACTATCATTATCAACTCTGCATCTTTTGGCATCAATATTATGAATATGTGTATCACTACGATCGAGATTCAATAAACCATTAACATTGGGTGTATGACCATAGAAGGTTTTATTCATGTAAACAGAATAACAATTATTCTCTATCTTAAATGAATAACCGTATTGCAATAAACACGATCCTATCTTGTTCATGCTCAACACAAACACCAAATAACATTTATTTAGGTTCAAACTAATCCTGAAAGTATAGGGAGTGTGCGATGATGATCATATCAATCTTGGAACCACTTCCAATACACATCGTCACTTCACCCTCAACTAGTCTCTTTTTATAGTGCAATTCCTGTTTTGAGTCACTAATCTTAGCAACAAACATGTATCAAATACCGAGGGGCTACTACGAGCACTAGTAAGGTACACATCAATAACATGTATATCAAATATATCTTTTTTCACTTTGCCATCCTTTTTATCTGCTAAATATTTAGGGTAGTTCCGCTTTCAGTGACCATTTCCTTCGCAGTAGAAGCACTCAGTTTCAGGCTTAGGTCCAACTTTGGGCTTCTACACGGGAGTGACAACTTGCTTGCCATTCTTCTTGAAGTTCCCTCTCTTTCCCTTGCCTTTTTCTTGAAACTAGTGGTCTTGTTAACCATCAACACTTGATGCTCTTTCTTGATTTCTACCTCTGCTGATTTCAGCATCGCGAAAAACTCGGGAATCTTTTTCAAAAAACACGAAGTTCTAGTAGCTTGGTGATAGTGACTTGAGAACTCTGTCAATCACTATCTTATCTGGAAGATTAACTCCCACTTGATTCAAGCAACTGCAGTGCCCAGACATTCTAAGCACATGCTCACTAGCTGAGGTATTCTCCTCCATCTTGTAGGCAAAGTACTTGCCACAGGTCTCATACCTCTCAACACGGGCATGAGTTTGAAATACCAATTTCAACTCTTGGAGCATCTCATATGCTCTGTGGCGTTCAAAACGTCATTGAAGCCCGGATTCTAAGCCGTAAAGCATGGCACACTAAACTATTAAGTAGTCATCATATCGAGCTTGTCAAACGTTCATGATGTCTGCATCTGCTCCTGCAATAGGTCTTTCACGTAGCGGTGCATTAAGGACATAATTCTTCTATGCAGCAATGAGGATAATTCTTAGATCACGGACTCAGTCTGTATCATTACTACTATCATATTTCAACTTAGTTTTATCTAGGAACATATCAAAAATAAGGGAGCTATAATGCGAGCTATTGATCTACAACATAATTTGCAAATACTGTCTGGACTAAGTTCATGATAAATTAAGTTCAATTAATCAAATTACTTAAGAACTCCCACTTAGATAGACATCCCTCAAGTCATCTAAATGATACATGATCCAAATCAACTAAACCATATCCGATCATCACATGAGATGGAGTAGTCATCAACGGTGAACATCTCTATGTTGCTCATATCTACTATATGATTCACGTTTGACCTTTTGGTCTATAGTGTTCCAAGGCCATGTCTGTACATGCTAGGCTCATCAAGTTTAACCCGAGTATTCCGCATGTGCAAAACTGTCTTGCACCCGTTGTATGTGAACATAGAGCATATCACACCCGATCATCACGTGGTGTCTCAGCACGAAGAACTGTCGCGACGGTGCATACTCAAGGAGAACACTTATACCTTGAAATTTTAGTTAAGGGATCATCTTATAATGCTACTTCCGTACTAAGCAAGATAAGATGCATAAAGATAAACATCACATGCAATCAAAATATGTGACATGATATGGCCATCATCATCTTGTGCTTTTGATCTCCATCTCCAAAGCATCGTCATGATCTCCATTGTCACCGGCTTGACACCTTGATCTCCATCGTAGCGTCATGGTCGTCTCGCCAACTATTGCTTCTACAACTATCGCTAATGCATAGTGATTAAGTAAAGCAATTACATGGCTTTTGCATTTCATAAAATAAAGCGGCAACCATAAGGCTCCTGCCAGTTGCCGATAACTTTTATAAAACATGATCATCTCACACAATAATGTATATCACGTCATGTCTTGACCATATCGCATCACAAGCATGCCCTGCAAAAACAAGTTAGACGTCCTCTACTTTGTTGTTACAAGTTTTACGTGGCAGCTACGAGCTTCTAGCTAGAACCGTTCTTACCTATGGCACAGAAACCACAACGGTGATTTATCAAGTTTGCTATTTTAACCTTCAACAAGGACCGGCCGTGATGTCGACTATGCAACCTTCTTCTTGTAGACGTTGTTGGGCCTCCAAGTGCATAGGTTTGTAGGACAGTAGCAATTTTCCCTCAAGTGGATGACCTAAGGTTTATCAATCGGTGGGAGGCATAGGATGAAGATGGTCTCCCTCAAATAACCCTGCAACCAAATAACAAAGAGTCTCTTGTGTCCCCAACACACCCAATACAATGGTAAATTGTATAGGTGCAGTAGTTCGGCGAAGAGATGGTGATACAAGTGTTTTATGGATGGTAGATATAGGTTCTTGTAATATGAAATTATAAAAACAGCAAGGTAACTAGTAATAAAAGTGAGCAAAAATGGTATTGCAATGCCTCGAAACAAGGCCTAGGGTTCGTACTTTCACTAGTGCAAATTCTCGCAACAAGGATAACATAACTAGATCATATAACAATCCCTCAACGTGCAACAAAGAGTCACTCCAAAGTCACTAATAGAGGAGAACAAACGAAGATATTATTGTTGGGTACGAAACCACCTCAAAGTTATTCTTTTCGATCAATCCATTGGGCTATTCCTATAAGTGTCACAAACAGCCATAGAGTTCGTAGTAAAATAACACATTAAGACACATATCAACCAAAACCATGATGTCACCTAGATACTCCAATGTCACCACAAGTATCCACGAGTATGATTATACGATATGCATCACACAATCTCATATTCATCTGTTCAAACCAACACAAAGAACTTCGAAGAGTGCCCCAAAGTTTCTACTGAAGAGTCAAGACGAAAACGTGTGCCAACCCCTAAGCATAAGTTCACAAGGTCACAGAACCCGCAAGTTGATCACCAAAACGTAAATCAAGTAGATCACGTGAATATCCCATTTTCACCACAGATAAGCACATGCAAGACATACATGAAGTGTTCTCAAATATTTCAAGACTCAATCTGATAAGATAACTTCAAAGGGAAAACTCAATCCATTACAAAAGAGTAGAGGGGGAGAAACATCATAAGATCCAACTATAATATCAAAGATCGCGATACATCAAGATCATGCCATATCAAGAACACGAGAGAAAGAGAAAGAGAAAGAGAGAGAGAGAGAGAGAGAGAGAGAGAGAGAGAGAGAGAGAAAGATCAAACACATAGCTGCTGGTACATACCCTCAGCCCCGATGGTGAACTACTCCCTCCTCGTCATGGAGAGCGCTGGGAAGATGAAGATGGCCACCGGTGATGGACCCCCCTGGCAGGGTGCTGGAACAGGGTCCCGATTGGTTTTTGGTGGCCACGAAGGCTTGCAGCGGCGGAACCCCCGATCTAGGTTTCTTTTCGGGGGTTCCTGTATTATAGGAACTAGCATTGTGACCCACGCATTTGCGTGGCTAGATCTTATTTATTTGTATAAAAATTTCCTCGTAGATTTTGACTCGCTCTTGGGCGCATAATTTTGATGAATATCTATTTTATGGATGTTTTTGGATAAAATTATAAATAATATTATCACAAAAAAATCAGGGAGGAAAATGAAATTTACATTTTAATTGTAAATGAAAATATTCTATGGTAATGCTAATGTTGGAAAAGTTTTGAAACCAGACATTATTGTGAGTGTATGCATTTATGTTTCATTACCAACATGTGGTTAGATAAGTATAGCATGAACAACATTGTGACGCTTTCTAGATATCTCCTTGAAAGTTTTCCATTCAGGATTATATTAGTTTAAACTTCCTTTCATCCTTGTGCCACATCATTTTTATATTAATTATAGATTACATTATTCAGTTTGTGTGTTCTTCATGTATCTAAATGTTTTACAATTCTTCTTACCATATGACGTGCATACCCTTTTTGTAATTTCTACAGAGGCAAATGTCCTTTGGTCCCTTCTGAATTTACCACTGCTTGGCTGCTTTTATACATTGGTCTTTTTCCTCGGTTAATACATATAGCATATTGTTGACTTGAAATGATATTCAAAATCTGTACATTGAAATTAGTTGCCTTATATACCAATTAGAATTGCGTATATAGTATATTTGAACTTGGTTATTTATGGACTATATATGTATTTTGTAGGTTGCTACTTTCCTTTTATTTTTATTTCAAATATCACATATAAAAAGGGATGTATTATTCGTCAAAATAAAAATGAATATTTAATATAGCACATTTTGAATTAGATACTATAGTCTTTTTAGGGGAAGATACTATAATTTTCAGATGGGATTTTCTGTACGAAAGCCAAATTACTAACATTAGTTCTCCTTTGAAAATTCTTTTGTAAAAGAGTCACATTCTTTAAATCGGACTTTGATTTTTTTAAAACTAAATACTCACATTCTTTACATTGTAGGATATTTCTGTTTATATCAGCAACAATTTCATTTTGAAAAACAAATTAAATTTTTGGGTGTTGTCAGTACCAATGATGTCAACTGTTGACATCACGCATGATGTCAGTGATGAAACACATCAGACTGCACATGTAGCACATCTTTGTGCCACGTTTTGTTAGGGGGTATCTGGTGGCATGGTGGCCGGTTATGTCATGTACTTGTCTAATGCAAATAATTGTACCTCCTATCGTTGTAGGTAACATTTTGGTCTTTCATTCTCAACTATTATTATCTAAATGTACCGTGTATATATTTTAAACCTTTTTCTTAGAAACCGATATATGTTTGTCATGTTATTTTCACACTGGTCCTCAATCATATCATAATAATTTTATAGGATGCAAATCAAATTTCTATTTTAATTATTTGTTGCACATTGAGTTTTCATTGACAAATTCAATTATTAATATATGTATATATATTTTAAATTTCTGTTGAAATTTGGCTAGCTATGAATTACACACTGAGTTTCACATCTATAAAAGGGAGATGCTCTTTATCCACCAAATATGAGTCTTATCCAAATCAAATATTAAAACTGCCTTAATTAGGAAAAGCATAAGTAAGTTATATCTTACATAAATTTGAACTAAATTATAGTTCATGAAGACTTTTAATACATGTGGTTATTCTTGCAACACAAACATGGCCGTCCTCCCTTAATTAGAGACTTCTTCTTTTGAGCCATAGTCCTATAAATATTTTCCTTCTCGTCCATCAAGAGAATACTATTTTTGGAAATGAGCCTATAATATGCGAGATCCCTTTTAAAATTGTTTTAATATACCAGTTGTTAAACTAATATATGTTAAAGGTCATAGTTGGTTAAAAGAGAAAAATACGGTTGAAATCACCCCAAAAGTAGGCCATTTATTTGGTACACCATATACAAAAATTTACAAAGGGGTTTGAAGAAAGAAAAGAAATATATGCTCAAGAATATCACATAAAATAAAAGCATGAGAAATTCATTTTGTGGACCTTTATTATAGAAGATCATAGATGTTTCATTTTCAAAAATATATCCAACAATTATATGATCATTGATTCATAATCCAATGGATTTTGTAATAAAAAGGCTTGCACATTGGCCATCTAAGAAATATGTAGTTACTTCACAACCGAATGATTTCACATACATGCATAACGCATATCCGATCTAGAAAATTAAAACAAATGCAAATACCACTACATAGAGAAAAACACACACATCATATCTCACAAACGCATGCACACATGATATATGTACCCTAGCTGGTACACCACATGCAGTAGCCGGTATCATGAAAGAATCAGCTAATGTAATTTGCTTAGGCATGTGATAAATCTATCAACGCGCCTTGGTCACATCTAGACGCATGTGTACTTGTGTGTTTGTGTTGTGCTCGGCGAAGCGCCTGCAGTGTCCACCTCTTAACCCAATTTGATCATGCCGCCACAATCGCGCGAGCCCATCCGCGTCCACGCTCGCTGTGTTTCTGTCCAGCGACATGCGCCTCTTCCATTGCCGCGTAGTTCACACTACCGCTTGTACAATCATACATATCTAGTAGCTTTAGGTACAGCCATATATGTCGACTGATTCCTGCTACACTGTTCTAAATTGCAGTTTGGCAGCTTGCCCGCCAGCAAGCCGGCAAGATCGTGCGGAGGATGGGCTAGTCACACGCGTCGCTTCCAAAAGCTGGAAACCAAGGCATATATGCACGCACCATCGATCTAGATATTTGCTAATATTGTGTCCTTGTCCTACTCGTAATAGACTTTGACTGGCCTATGCACGTACTCGGCAGCCGTAATAGGCTTTGACTTGCCTAAACATGTACGTAGGAGCATGCCTTTTTTATCCCCAGTTTACTCTTTCTACATTATCCTTTTTCTTTCTTGCCAATCTTTAACTTTTTTTTGAGAGTTAATGTCGCCACTTTATTTAACTAGCTAACAAAGCTAGGAATATCGTCCGAAATTACATCCAACACAAAATCCAGGGGAACCCCCACCCAAATCTTACATAGTTCATCACCTACACCTACTTTCGCAAATTTATGCGCGGCAACATTAGCAGAACGACGCACCCACTCCACCTTAAAATCTGAGAATGAGCTAAGCATAGCTTTAATCTCCTGGATCCAAGGCCCGACCGCGGCAAGGTTCTTCTGTTTGTCCTTAATCATCTGCACTAATCCTTTACTATCAAGCTCCAGATGGACCTTCAGTATCCCTCTTTCTGGCGCGACCTGCAGCGCTCTCCTGCACGCTAGAATTTCCGCAGCCTGGGGCTCCACAACATCTCTGAAAAAATGACAAGCACCCGCCAAAAAAACAGCATTGTGGTCACGAAGGACTGCACCTCCGCCTGCCTTTTCTCCACACCTGGACAGAGCACCATCTGAGTTAAGTTTGATCCAACCTTCGTCTGGAGGCGCCCACCGCTGGGTAATAGTGCACTTTGGGAGCCGCACCATCTGTACGTGAGTGCTTCGCCATTCCTGTAAGTAGGAATATACAGACTCCATAATTTCATGTGGTGGAGCTATCTTCGTGCCATCCCTTGCTTCATTTCTAGCCAACCAAAATCCGTATGCAGCTTGCACAATCACCTCTCTCTCGTCGTCAGCAGCACCGGCAAACCATCCCAGCAACCAGCGAGCCAGAGCGCTCTGGGAGTCCGTCGGGATCGGTGGGGTTGCCACCAAGACGCCCTTTTCTGAACGCAACAGCTGCCAAACTTGTGATGAATGTTGGCACGTCCAAAATCTGTGTAGTATCGTTTCCTCACGTCCGCACGCAACACAAAAAACACCAGGCTTTATCCGACGACGATGGAGCTCTGCACCTACTGCTAGACCATTCCTTATCATCCTCCACATATGAATCTTTGCCTTGGCTGGAGCATTCGTGTACCATAGAGCCAAATATCCTTTATGTTTATCAACAGAATTTGAAGATTCTGGCTGTCCAGACCTTATTCTGTTCAAAGACATTCTTAGGTGGTATGCTGATCTGACATTGAGAACTCCATTCTTTGTGTAATTCCAGGCTTGGAAGTCGTCCGTACTCGGTCCTCCAACTGCAATTTTCTTTATATCCGAGGCATCCGAGGCTGAGAACATGGCGTCGACTTTCTATACATCCCAGCTCTCACCTGAAACATTCAGCAGGTCCGCCACCCTTGTTATACCATGTACAAATTCTTGTCCTAATGGATTTAAACATCCACTCCTCGGTATCCAATTGTCATGGTGAATCTTAATCTTGGAGCCATTCCCTATCCTCCAAATCAAACCTTCTCTCAGCAGATCTCTACCATGCAAAATACTCCTAAACGTATATGATGCATTCGAGGGACAAGTGGTTGTCAAAATTGTATTGCCAATCTTTAACTGCTCGGTTTACCTCTTCTATATCCATCACGTTTGGCATCGGCTGAAAAATATAGTTATTTGTAGGTGACATGTCTAATTGTTTATATGTAACAACAATTTGTGTGTAACATTTACAACATTAAATCTCAGCCCTTAATATATAACAATAATGATCAAGATAATTTAATCTGTGTGGTCGAACGCAATGGCTTGTTTGCCTCTTGTTTCAACTAAATAATAGGTAGATTTTTGGCGTTGGTTTCACATCAGAGGGGTCTCCGAGTCAGCCATAAGGTAGGGGGGCACGCCCAGGGGGTAGGGCGCACCCTCCACCCTCGTGGTTGGCTCGGGACTCTTCTGGCCCAACTCTTTTGCTTTGGGGTCTTCTTCTGGTTCATAAAAAATCTCCGTAAATTGGCTTGTCAATTGGACTCCGTTTAGTATTCCTTTTCTGTAAAACTCAAAAAGAAGAAAAAAAATAGAAACTGGCATTGGGCTCTAGGTTAATAGGTTAGTCCCAAAAATCATATAAAATAGCATATAAATCCATATAAAACATCCAAGATGAATAATATAATAGAATGGAACAATCAAAAATTATAGATACGTTGGAGACGTATCAAGCATCCCCCAGTTTAATTCCTGCTCGTCCTCGAGTAGGTAAACGATAAAAACAAATTTTTTGATGTGGAATGCTACCTAACATATTTATCCATGTAATTTTCTTTATTGTGGCAAGAATATTCAGATTCATAAGATTCAAAACAAAAGATTAATATTGACATAAAAACGATAATACTTCAAGCATACTAACAAGGCAATTATGTCTTCTCAAAATAACATGGCCGAAGAAAGCTTATCCCTACAAAATCATATAGTCTGGCTCTGCTCCATCTTCATGACACAAAATATTCAAATCATGCACAACCCCGGTTTCAGCTAAGCAATTGTTTCATACTTTAGTATTCTCAAACTTTTTTAACTTTCATGCAATACATGAGCATGAGTCATGGACATAGCACTATACGTGGAATAGAATATGGTGGTTGTGGAGAACACAAAAAGAGGGAGATAGTCTCATATCAACTAGACGTATCAACGGGCTATGGAGATGCTCATTAATAGATATCAATGTGAGTGAGTAGGGATTGCCATGCAACGGATGCACTAGAGCTATAAGTGTATGAAAGCTCAAAACAAAACTAAGCACTATAAAAAAAAGACACATCCGTGACATTTTGGGCCGAACGGATTTTTTTCTGTCATACATATGACACTTCTATGACGATAATTGTGACAAAACCCGGTATCATCATAGATGTGGTGGAATGCTACTTCTATGACAAAAAATCATGACAGAAAATGGGCTTTTAGTCCTGGGCGGGCCGGAGACGCAGCTGCATGACATTCTTTGGGCCGTCCATGACGAAAAAAACATGGTAGAAGCGAGAGCGAGAAAAATTTCGGGGAGTTCCCGGTTACGGTGGGAGGTCGGGGGCCGAGCGATGTGCGTTTCTCTCGTACATGTACGCGCGTGTGTGCGAGGCGTTGGCTCTAACTGAACCCGAGCGAGGCGTTGGGTTCTAACTGAACCCGAGCGATTGCACTGCAGGCTACGCATTACTGAACCCGAGCGATCGATCGATGGCTGTTAACTGAACCCGATCGAGCGATTCCTTCGCTACTGCTGCTAACTGAAGCCGATCGATGCTACCTC